>NW_026606672.1:0-315000 GCF_029890125.1 Rhinichthys klamathensis goyatoka | reverse complement strand
TGTCAGTCTAAGTCTGGGCAGAACATATTAAGTCTCTTTTTCCAAACTTCAATTTTGATTTAGCATAGTCTAGTGGGATCTTTAAAGCTTATTTTACATAAAAATCTTACATTTCTTCACATATATCAGGAAAACAGAGCAGATTTATACACTCCTAATAAAATATCATATTTAATAGGCAATATTGAATATGTTAGGCTTACAGTCTCAGGATATCAGACCTTAACATGAACAGGTGTTGCTACTTAACACAGGTGGTGGGCATTATTTACCAAGCAGTCTGACCAGTACTGCAACAAACTGCTTTTATATATGGTAGCCTACGGAGTCCAGATTTGAAAATCTGCTTTGTTGAACAATTTAAAGGATGTTTAAAGGTCTGAATGATTTGACACGCTTTAAAAGGCTCAAGACATAAATAGCCTATGCAAATGGGTGGTTCGGAAAAACAATAAACACCACAAAGTAGGCTAGCTGCCCATGCGTCACAACCATAGCCTAACGTTATGTTTCTTTACACTATTGTATGTCCTAGTGCCTAACTTTTACTTAAATACAGGTCTTCATGTTATTTTCTCAGACACGGTTTCAAAATAGCCTACTGAAGCTGATATCCGAAACTGCGATTTGTTCACCTGGCACCTTATCGAGAAGTAGATCGAGATTAAATTTAAAGCGTGTATAAACATGTATTATTGCCAATGTCCTTAAGTACACTCTGTTTTTACGGGAATTTATGAGAACTAATCCAAAAGAAACGAAAGCGATTAGAGATTTAGGCACCATGTTGTTATGTCAATAAAATATCCGCAACAAGTTTCGCTCGAGTCGACGCCAGTTTCAGTCCTCGATGCGCGAAGACAAAATACCAACCATTTAAACGTCCGAGGGTCTATGAAAACAACCAGTGGGCTAACATTTACGTCTGATACACAAGTAACGTTAGGGTACTTTAAAGTGTAAACATATTAACCTTTTATAAAAAATCCAGTAAAAACACAAAGGGTGGCAGCGGTGTGCGATCATTGCTTTACCTACCTTTACATGGTATGGGCTGTGTAATTGAGATTTTCAGAGTTCCAGAGAGGGATTCGCCGGGACTATACGCCGTTTTGTTGTTATTAAGAGTTATTTCGAATTCCTGAAGCTTTCCCATTCTGTTATCTATCCACCGTGAACAGGTGGGTGAGCGATTCACAATGAATAAAGGAAATGCTTTACCTGTTGCCGTCGACGTCACGCACCTGATGTAATTACGTCACTCGGAGTCATGCGGTTCTCACCAAAAACACACATAAAGCCATACAAAAAATAAAAACAAACAAACAAAAAACACTGAGCGTTTATCCTGCAATGGCACTGAATGTTTCTGTGGAGATTTCTAGAACACTGGACAAAATTGTTTGGAATTCTAAAACTCAATAATTATGATCGGGCGATGGGGGATTTAAGGACTTTTCCACTTTGAAACTTAAGCCTAGCCCTAAAGGTCCTTTATGCTCTCCTCCTATTTTTGACTAAAATAATCTATTTGTTGACCAATGTTTTTCCAATAACATGTGGGTGGAAAAATCAGTAAATGATCAACAGATCTCAGATTTCTTTACATGCTCGATATGTGTACGTTTTTGGAATTACACGGTCAGTGATAGAATGGGAAGATTTTCAAAAACTTTTTTCAAAACCTGTTCCATTTTACTTGAAATAATTTATCTTCAAACTTCTGTATATAAGCAAAAAAAAAAAATTTTTTTACAGCCACTCATGAGTAGGCTATACATTTTCGAAGAAAATTCGGTAACACCTTATTTTACAGTGTCTTGGCTATGTTATCATAGTAATAACAGTAAATTATGCATAATTACATGCAACTAACCCTCAACTAAATTCTAATCCTATACCCTAACCCTATGTTGTTAATTAATATTCATTAGCCTACTTAATTACACTGTAACAATGACACCTTAAAATAAAGTGTAACCGGAAATTCCTTCCCTTTTTTATTTTCAAGAAATATCTTTATTATATATCTTGCATCAGTCATCAACACTGAGACAAACAGCTTCACTGTCTAAAATATTTGATTTTATATTTATTTAGTTTCAGTCACATGCTCTACAAGTCAACATATTAGGCTACTTAATCCATTTAATTAATATTGCCATTATAAAGATACAGCTGAATGAGAGTTTCAGAGCTGTTTTGAAGGGTTGCTAGCCTTGCACAATGCATAGTAGTTATTTATTTTCATCTCTTAAAACATATTTAATGCATTTCAGTTCAGTGCAGTTCAGTTCAGTGTTGTTAGCAGAAAAGTCCATGCAGTGATAAATGATTTGTCCATACACATCATTATTTGTTTTAAATTCATGTGCTATCATAATCTTTAATCAAAATAATTTCCTCTCCTCCTGCAGCAACTTCTCTTCTCTGTTTACTGGCGCAAGGGCGGGGCAACCTGCTCGCATCACAGTAATAGAAATCACAACCATCCAATCAATTCAGATGGACAAAAGCCACCCAACACATTTCACTTGGATTTATGTTATAATATGAAAATATGGTCACAAATCTAATGCCAACTTTAAAATTCACTAGGAGACAGTAAAAATTACATTTCTGTTTACACTTAATGTTTCTGATTCAATTTTGTTTTCAGCATTGCGTTTAACCCCTATTAGCCTAAGAGAACTCCTGAATGCTTTAATAAAATTACGTGATCCAAAAAAGTATATTAGGGGGTCCAAGCAGCAGTTGATTCCTGCCAATATATAGCATGCATAATATGCTGTTTCCAACTGCAACAGAACTCTACATCTCTTAGGGTGATACTTTTTCATGACTACTCCAAGGGTCCGAACAACATTGAGAGGAAGAAAGCAAAGGCCAAATATGACCAGACATAGCCCTATCATCCTCAAGGATTTAGTCTTGAACGATTGGCCCTGAACAGAATTTATGTTGATGCGGGATACTGAGCTCGCAAGGCGACTGTAGCAAAACACTGATATAGTTAAGGGTAAAATACACCAAAAGAAAAAAGTCACAAAGTTAATAACAAAGTAAGCATCTGTCAATGTTGTCTGATGAATAGTAAGACACTGCCCGTGATTTTCCTCAGTGGTTACAGGAAGCAACCATCCATAGGCAATGCCAATTATTATCAGAAAACACCAAATCCCAGCACACAGCTTCTTCACGAAAGTCTTCCTTTTCATCAACGAGGAGCGGTTGAAGTGAATCACGGTCATATAGCGATGAATGCTAATGAGTGTGAGGAAGATCACACTGCCATTGAAGTGGATGCTGAGCACGGCAATCTTCAGCTGGCAGGCGAAACTCCCAAAAATCCAGTTGCTATCCATGGCGAAGTACGCTGCCATCAGTGGGGTAAGTGGAGTAATGATGGTGTCAGATAGAGCAAGATTGAACTGCAGAACGGCTCCAGAGTTCCATTTATGAATGCGACAGGTGAAAACCCAAAGGCTGAATCCGTTGAGCAGGAGGCCCAGCAGATAGACGAGACAGAGGATCACAGCCAGAGACATGTGCTGAGCCTCAGGAGAACATGTGTCTTTGAGGCTCGCATTACTGCTGTTCACTAAACTGTCTGAGGTGTTCATCTTAGAAGAATTTCACTGTGTAGGAAAAAATCCCTGTTATTTTGATCAAATTGTGTGTAGATATATTGCAAATAAATAAACTTGGAGAATTTCACACAAATGCCCTGGCCATGCAAATATATTGCTATAGTGAATGCTAATAAATGTCATCACCAAAGCACATTAAAAAAAAATTATGTGTTAAAAAACACACAACACTCTCTAAATGTTATATTTTGCTGTCATGTAATGTTGAATGATTATATAAATGTGATGCGCATTTAATAAATATAGGTACTGCTCACATTTTATAAGGCTACATATATGTGAGCACCCTAACTAATATATATATATATATATATATATATATTCTCTGAAATGAACATCAAGCTACACAAAGAACTTACCAGATCATGCAACACTCCCCTTAAAACTCATTTGGAATACGTAAATTGAACAGAGAGTTCACTAAATGAAAGCAAATGACATATAGGTATCAGTGTGTATGTGACAAAAAAAAGGAACCAATACAGGATTTACTTTTATTAGTCAGGAGTCATTAACCCCAAACTCCACCCTTGTCATTCTAAGTTAAAAATGAACACTTTAAATATCTAACATGTCAATGGAGAAAAAAATAAACCGATAATCAAAATCGTATAAGCTTTACTTAATCATTGGCCATCATTCACTTCATAAAACTAAGCAAAAATATTCAATTTGCATGAATTTACATCAAATCGTTGTAGGAGTTCCACGCAGGTGACTTGACTCAATTAGCTTTACTTGTAATGTTTACTTCCACGCAGATCTTTAGTAGCAGGCGAAAGATTCATGCAATGAATGAAGAGAAACTCGAGCTGTGACTGTCTGTCCAACTGCTGCCTTTACATTTACCGCCCCTTCCTCCATTTCCTTACCACTTACTTTTCATACCCTCTGCGTCATCCTTTGTCTGTCTCCTGATTGGTCAACTTCATTTCATTCATGTGATAGTAATTAAAAGGTGTCGTCTCAAAATCGTCACTTTCCGTAGCATGGTTTCAGATTACAGACGTGAGTAACTCCAACATCTTCGCCTGTAGATTCCAAAACTATTTGATAATTAATTGGACCCATCTGCTTGATTACTCGATAAGGTCCTTTCCACTTGGGTGCTAATTTGGCACTGAAACTTTGATGGGCGCTGGATTGTGGAAAGTTCCTCAGCGAGACGCGATCTTGTTCTTTGAACAAGACTTCTCATCTGTTTTTATTATAGTTTCGTAGTTGGAGTTTTTTTTTCGCTCGTATGCAATTCTCTATAGCTCTTTTTCTTCAGTTTACAACATCATAAGATGGATCAGATGGTGAGAGGTGGTTTCCCTGAGGCTGAAGCAGTTTGTCCATTGGACCTTGGAGCTTTCGGCCCAATTGTAATTCTGCAGGTGACATTCCAATACTCTCTTGGATGGTGGAGTTAACAGCAAAATGGAGCTCAGGTATGTACTGGTCCCATTTTTTGTGGTTTTCCTCCAGGTCAGAGGCAATCATAAATTTTTTAAGGTGCGGTTCACTCTCTCTTGTGGATGGTACGCTGTCGTTAATTTTTGTGCAATGTTCCATTTTGAACACAATTCCCTGAAAAGTGATGAGACGAATTGGGCTCCTCGATCGGATAAGATGAAGTCTGGCACACCCCAACCGGTAAGAATTTCCTTGCGGAGAATCAGAGCAATGGTTTGTGCATTTGCTTTACGCATTGGGAACATATCAAGCCACCGAGAGAAATAATCTACACAGACTAGAAGGTATTCGTGACGATGTGGGCTGCTGCTGGGCAATGGTCCCATAATGTCCACTCCTAACATTTCCATAAAACGTGTGGTGGTGATAGTTTGTAACTTGCCTGCAGGTTTGACACTTCTTACAACATTTAACGTAATTCTTGACATCTGTCCACATCTTAGGCCAGAAGACAACATCCTGTAGACGTTTGTAGGTTTTAAAGATACCTCCATGTCCACTCAGAGGATGTGAATTGTAATGCTGAAGAATTTCAAGAATAAGGCATTTAGGTAAGTACATTCTGTACTGAACTTGTCCTTTGGCCAGTTGAGTCTTGATGTACAACTTGTCTTCCACAATCTCAAATTGTTCAGGGGTATCTTGCTTGTTATCTGCTATTCCTTTGAAAATCTTTTGAATTTCAGGATCCTTATGTTGTTCTTCCCATAGGTCCATAGCAGTAATTGGAAAGTCAACTTCGTTCTTCGGGCTGGTGAACAAGTTGCATGCAGGTAAGTTGGACATTCTGGAAAGGGCATCTGGCGCTGCATTTAGTTTTCCTTTTCTGCATTCAATGACAAAGTCAAACTTTTGTAAACGCAGGGCCCATCGAATGAGACGACCTGTAGTTTTAGTAGAGGACATTACCCACTCAAGGGCAGAGTGTTGCCACTTCTCTAAAGCCCAGATGACTGCCAGACACTCTTTCTCTGTGACTGAGTAGTTTGCCTCAACTTTGCTTGGATCTGCCATAATACCTTGAGTGTTCACAACATGGTCAAGGAATGAAATTTCTTGGAGGCAGAATTTACTTTTTTTAAGTTGATGGTCAATCCCGCTTCTTGTAGCCTATGGAAGACAGTCTGAAGGTCTTGTAGATGCTGAGTTAGGTCTGATGAATAGATGATTATATAATCTATGTAGACAAAACACAGTGCTCCTCGCAATTTTTCCAATACCGTCTCCATTAACCTTTGGAAGGTCGTGGGGGCGTTCCTAAGCCCAAAAGGCATAACGTTAAATTGAAAAAATCCCGAAGGAGTGATGAAAGCAGTTTTTTGATTACTTGAGGGGTCCATGGCCACTTGCCAATAACCACTGTTGAGGCCTACTGTGAAAAAAAATATCTGCCCCTGAAAGTGATTTGAGAATCTCTGAAAGCTCTGAAAGTTCTCAATCTCAATGTTCGGCAATGGGTAAGCATCCGTTTCGGTTATGGCATTTAACTTCCTGTAATCCACACAGAATCTCATGCTGCCATCTTTCTTGGGGACAAGAACGACTGGAGAAGCCCAACCCTAGTGTGATGGTTCCACAACTCCTGTCTTGCAGTAAGCATATCTTCCAGTTGTTCTTTTACCAGAGCTTGCTTGACAGGAGACATGCGGTAAGGTTTCAGTTTAATGGGTGCTTGCTGACTTGTGTAGATGTTGCAGAACATCAGTACGACCAAGTTGAAGTGTGCATACTTGAGTGTTCATCTCCGGTGCTGTGTTCCAGTCCAAGTTTATGTGGACAGACCCTCGTTCTACTTCTACTTCATATGTACACTTCAGGCAGCTCCATATACCACAATGCAACACGATTGTGACGTCACAACAGATCTCGTCTAATCACCACCACAAACAACTCTATGATGTATTAATTATATATTTTTTTATTTTAAACAATTCCAAACACACCTATATACGTTTGGATGCTGCATTTAACAAATTATTAAAGGGAAAACAAAAATTAAATAATAAATCAACTCCATAGCTGATTCCAAGTGATTAAGGGCTTAGGACAATTCAGCCCATTGCAGTTTCCGCCAGTAGTGGGCACTCGTGCAACATTAGCAATGATGTACATCTGAGTGAACGAGATGGAGGGAAGTTAGCGAGTGAAGGGCATGACGATTTTGGACTGGAACGAAGCCCAGGAGTTCCTGCAATTGACGTTTACCATCAGGAGGTACAGTAAGTGGGCATCATTCACAGCATTTTCAATCAGAGTTAAGTCTGTGTTCTCAAGAGATGGTAACAAGAGTGTGGGTTGAGGAGGTATAGCACTTAGTAATGTAGCAAATTAGCTCTATGAAATATTAATAATCAATCATAACTTGTTATAATTGAGAATATTTGGATCAGTTAATCGGGTTAACTTGATGTAGCTACATTAACATTACAACCAATTACTCGGTTCATCCCATGAACACTCAATATTGGTTACTAATTGATTTATATAAATCTACATTTCCGGGGCATGGGACATTTCTTTCTTACTGTACATTACTATTCAGAGCCTGTAGCCAGAAATCTATGATTAGGGACTCCATATATGAGCTTGAGACACGGACAACTTTACGTGTGATATGAACTTTATATGAAGACTTTATTACCTCAACTAAACATTTAAACTACTCTAACATACACATACATACATGCATACAGTTTACCAAGGGAAAGAGAGCTGAAGCAGAATACAGGAAAGCAAGAAGTTATAGCATTGTTTGATGTTCAGCAGATCAACAGCCTGAGCAAACCATCAGTTTAGTTCTAACACACCCTTCTTAAAAAGGGGTAAGGATACTTAATGTATCAAATAATGAGTCTAAGTTTGATACTTGCATGTCTCGCCCATTCGAGTTAAACTGTCCTGATGCAATTTGTTGAGGCTCCAGTTGATCTTTGCTGATGTGATCTTGATGAGAGAGAACCAGTGGGAGTCAGAGAATCTTTGGGGAATGGAAAGACAAGGCCGCAGCCTGGAGCAAGCTTGGGGGTCCTTGGGGGACTTCTAGTTCAGCATCATCTTCACATTAGGACTTCTCGGGAAGGACCAAGAGAGTAAGAGAGGGGCGTAAGAGAGGGGGCTGATCTTGTGATCAGTGATTTTTAAAGCGTGAAGATGTCACACCCTCTGGAGGTGTGTGTGCCAATAAGAAGTATTCCCTTTGGAGGGAGTATTTTTTTACGACCCATTGTGTTCTAGCAGGGCATTTGAATGTGTAATTTCATTGGGTGTTTAAGAAAAGAATCTTCAAGATTCTTATAATACTAATGCGTCATAAAGTTAGCAAAATGTAATGTAAATTAATAAATGGGGGACGAAGATTGGAGTTTATAGAGACCAAACATGCCACACATATGATTTTGGTTAACCATAGTATGCAAAGTCTGAAACATTAACCCATTAGAGTTTACAAGAAAACCTAGGCCAATCAGCATAAAGGAAAATCATGAGATGGGAAAATTAGATACATGTTTATGCATTTCTCAAGTGGATATATATAGAATATATAGGATTAACAGGGTTAATTTCTCCTTCTCAGCAAGAATTAAGAGTCACAACTCTCTGGAAATTCCTTTGTGGTCGTAAAACTTGTTATCAGTCTTAAAGGATTGGTTCACTTTAAAAAAATTTTTTGCTGATAATTTACTCACCCCCAAGTCATCCAAGATGCCCATGTCTTTCTTTCTTCAGTCGAAAAGAAATTAAGGTTTTTGAAGAAAATTTTGACCAGTTATTATTACCATTATTACCAGTTGATAATACCTAGAAAATCAAAATCAACTGCTTTTTACATTTAGATTACCTTTGCTGTCATCTCACACTCACTTAAAATTAATCTTTAAAAACAAAACTATAACCTTTATCCATTTTTCATGCTGCAAATTATAACTTGGTGATGCCTAATTTCACTTGTTGCATGGCAGTAGATCCTTTTCCTATTTAGCACCTAAACTTTGAAACAGTCTTCCTAGCATTGTTCGAGAAGCTAAAAACACATCTCTTTAACTTGGCATACACATAGAACATTATCAAGTTCTATTATTCAAATCAGTTAAATGACTGTTAGACTGCATAAACTAGGTCAGCCGGAACCGGGAACACTTCCTAAAGCACCCGATGTACTCGCTGCATCATAAGAAGAATGGCATCTACACTAATGTTAGTCTCCCTGTTTAGCCGGATCCTGGCCGTATCCAGAACAGATGGTGGACCTGTGCCTAGACACGACCACAACGCATCCCTGAAGTGTCAGCAGAGATTGTGTCAACTAGACTCTCCCCTGTGAAGGTCTCATTGACCAGTGGCACTGATCCTCAACAAACCCGTCTCCATATCAGCATGATGACTCCAATCTTCAATCAGATGGAACTGGATAAATATTCTGAATGTTCTGATCCAATCTGACTTCTGGCCTGTAATGCTGCCTGAATCCCCCCCCAACTGAGCTTGGTTTCTCCCAAGGTTTTTTTTTCTCCATTCTGTCACCTGAAGGAGTTTTGGTTCCTTGCCACTGTCGCCTTTGGCTTTTGGCTTGCTTAGTTGGGGACACTTATTATTCAACACTCTTATTGATCTGCCTGCATTGACACCATTATATGAGAACTGAACTGAGCTGGATGATGACATCACTGTTTTCTCCAGAGTGGCTGTACAGATTAATTAAATTAATAACGTTTTTGCAACTGAAATGAACCATCACTGAACATACTTAAGCAGAACTCTGACACTATTTTCTTCTAGATCTGCTGTACAGCCGAAACAAACGTTGCATTATTTTCCTGTTATCACTGTAAAGCTGTTTTGAAACAATCTGTATTGTAAAAAGCGCTATATAAATAAAGGTGACTTAATATCTGTTTTTGTAATTTATTCACTAAACCTTCACATTGTAGGACTTTTTTTGTAACATCAAGATAACATTTTGGTATCAGCTGAACAGCTCAGTTCAGTTCTCATATAATGGTGTCAATATATAGGCTATATATACATAGCCCATACCAACATGTTATCTTGATCAAAAATAGTCTTACAATGTCATATACATTTGCAATGATTCAAGAACACATTATCAAATTGTGTTACCTTTGAGTCCATCAGAGAGAAGCCTGGATATCTTGATGGCTACAGTAATAGTTTAGACTTCTGCAAGGCATTTTATGTGCCAAGTGAAGACTTCCTGTAAAAATGTGATCATAGTGACCAAAGTGTTTTGACACTATCTTTAATTTTGGTGTCACAGCTTGCAAGGTAGGTGTATGCAAACTTGACTTTTCAACTGCAAAAGCATAACTTGTTAAGAGCATGCAGTGGGGTTTCATCTCGTCACTTTGTATTTGGCTGCAGTAAAAGTGAGAGACAGATGATATGTAATATATAATTAGATCATCTGACACAGTGTAAGCTTGTATGAATCGCACAACGAAGATGAATAAAGTAAACCGTCTTTAATGATAAAAGCTCAGGAGATAAAAGAGATAACACCAAACTAACACAACATAGTACTAACGAGCAGAGACATACAGGAGAACACAGGGTTTAAATACATGGAACAAAAAAGGGAACTAATGAGCTAAAGATTCGGGACCGGGTGGAATCAGCAGAGAAACAGGAGAGTCAGGGGGAATTACCACCTCAAACGATCAAAAAAAAAAAAAAATGTTTGGGCAAATGTTTGTAATTCTTCGTAGATTTCTTCTTGATTTCCCCTTGATTGTCTACCCCAAGTGTTCCTTGTTTCCTTGTTAAGCTTGTTACTCTCTGTGTATATATATATAAAATATATTTCCGTCATGACAACTCTCAGAGTGTTTGGCATGGTAATGGATATGACAATTTTTATATATTTGGTCTTGGTGGAAAAGATCTGTTACGCTGCTGCAGCTGCAGAGCAAGTACGGGACTTGATACTGCCAATAGATACACAACACGCTGCTGAGAGCAAGACATGCTGCTGCTGTACAATATAGCATACATGAATTACCCGTAGCAGATCTATACAGGTGGAGCTGGGGAAAGCGCACTGCAACTGCTACAGCAAATGCTGACCTATGTATTTGAAGGTTGAGTAGCGAGCTCATTGGCTACTGATACAGCAGGAACCAATCAGCTGTGCCCTAGAGAATGATGAGATTGCAAACAGATTGAGTTAAGGACCTATCAGCCTGTGCTATCTAGAGTTTGATGGCAGAACTTTGTGTATATATATCTCAGGTTTTCGCATGTTCATTGTTTGTTTGTTTTGTTAATAAATGTACACCTTGCGCAGAAATCCTTCTCTCCCTGGTTTTCTGTGCTCACAGCGCATTACAGATAACAGCATATGAAGACATTGAGCGGAACCCTGTCAGACTCCGAGTCCACGTAACATGCCTTGAGCAGCTGTAACATTTGATGAATAATGAAATGAGGCAGCATTGGTGCTGTGAGGCAAGTATGATGTTGCCTGAACTGACAGAACAGGGACGTGCAACTGCACCAGCAGGAACTGATTCTGCCCATCTGAGACTTGTAAACTACACTCAGTAACAGCAACTGCTTAAAAAAATATATATTTTCAAACGTCTAAAACCACATTGAAAGTATCTTTCTTTCTTTTTTGACTTTTAAATCTGAAGTTGTATTTTTATTTTTTAATGAATTAAATAAAAAATAAAACGAGCTTCTGTTAAAGATTAAATGCTAACTGGTCTTCTGTTGAAGAGCCATTGCTTTGACAGTAAAACAGTAAAATAAAGAGGAATAGTTTTAATCTCTGTGGGTGCTTGGTGTCTTCTCGGTTTCAAATGTGGGCAGACCTTCCTTTTATATAATTTCTCAATTCCTTTTTACCCAGTACTTTTAAAAGTAAACATTGCAGTGGTTAAAGGGAATATTTCAATTCACATTGATGCGGTTATGTTCTTTCCAATGGGGAAACACCATACACATATTCCCACCAGCTGATGAGAAGGAAAATCAGATTGCATGCCATCATGATATTTTTTGACATGATACACAATTGACAATGGTATGAATGAATCAGAAGCCCCCTGACAGCATGAGGGGGATTGAAGAGATTACAGCGGTACATCGGCCAGTATAAACCGAAACATAAACTGGACAATCACAAGACAGAAGGCCATTCACTGAGCCGAGCTCTGATGGCAAGACACTAGGTGGAGACAGCAGCACAGAACACTGGATAAAACCAGGTTCCTGGTTCATTTTGTTGACAAAAAAAAAAGGTGTACTGTTTTTAGGAATAAAACGTTACATGAATCAGGAGACTGCTTTAGAATATAGATAGGAATAAAACATTTGGTATATGTAAGTGCTACTAAAAAGGAGACGTTTCTGCCTGAGGAAAAAACTCATATTGAGAAAACAGCCTTTAAAGATAAGATATAAGACTGTATAAACCTCCACGACATTTCCAGGTCTTGAAATTAAATTTTTCCATATTATCTGGTTTTCTGGGACCACGGGACAGTGTTTGCCCAATTTAATAGCCATTCTATTTTAATATTACTGTAATAGCCATGATAAAAGTGACAATGGAAAATGTACCTGACCTCAGAAAATAAATTAAAGCAAACAAGAACATTCAAACTGTGAGATGCATTGTAGAAGATTGTATACAGTATATACGTCATTATATACAAGTCATTGAGGGTTCTTTTATTCACTTGATTAGGCACTTATTTAGCTGTGAGTGCGAGACAGCAGTGGGTCTCCAAAGAGAAAGCATCAAATATAAAAAAAATCTCAAATTGTAAATTTGTCTAATCAATTATTTTATTTACACAAGGGTTTGTCACACTGACTCCATCCAAAGCAAATGATATTCAACCATGAGATGCTTTACATAAGACAAGACTAAATTTTCTTAAAAGAAGCGTAGAAATCGAAACACAAAATTGAAAATTGGAAAATGCTTTAAAATGACCTTTATAAAAGCGGGAAACACGAAAAACAACTAAACTAAGTCTTATAACCAGCACAGTTCCATTTTACACATGTTTAGGTCAGTCTTTTGCCATTAGATGAGTCATCTACCTCCATTGCTGCTGTTGCTGCTCTCTAGTGGCTGGAGCGTCCAGTCTCTGTCAGACAGGGGTCGTAGGGGTGGGAGGCACAGTAACAGGGTGAAGGCCTAAATCCAGAGAGGGGGCTTCCTCTGGTTCAGGGGGGCTTTTCTTAGAAGCCTCAAGCTTCTCCTTCAACAGGGTGTACAGTTCTTTCACTGACTCACTGCTCTGTAATAACATGAATTAAGATTCAGTTACTATAAGATTTCTGCACAAGAGAATCAGTACAAAGAGGAACAGAGAGAGCTTTTATCATTTGTGAACCAGTGTTGTTATTGTTAACTAGAACTAAAAACTATGAAAAATAATTCAAAAGTTATTGAAATAAAGCTGAAATAAAATCAAATATAAATATTAGATGAACTTTATTTAAACTTAAATAAAAAACTTGAAGATTAGAAAGCTTATCTTGGCAGCTAATTGAAATAAATTAAAGCCGAAGTACTAAAATTAAAATGATAAAATAAAATAATTTTAAAGCTAAATAGAAATATAAAAATAAATAAACAAAAAAAATACAAAAAGCACATAACAACATTACTAAAATAAAATAAAATGAAAATGAAAACTGAAAATATAAAAACAAAAGCTAATTCAAGATATTAATTAATACTATAATATTATATAAATAATACAAAAATCATACTGTGAACAGAAGTGTATGAGGTGCAACCTAGTGACCTTTAAACTTTAAAACAAACTTGGCCTCATTTACTTTCTAATGCATGTCCCTAGTCTTATGAATGATTCATCAGTGCATGTTGAAAAAGAAAAAAAGACAAAAAGTTTTTGTAATCTTTAATCAAAATGAAATTACTTTCCTTTTCTGCTGATGTGACTAAATCTAGGCAGAGCAGAAAACTATAGGGAAATGTTAACCAACAGCCCATTAGCTATTTATTGATTTAGCAAACTCACATTCAGTCTGTTTCCTTTAAAATACCTGTTTTGGTGGTTCAAGTGTCTTCATTATAGTTTCCATGTAGGACGCCAGCACCTTCTGATGGAGATGGTTCAGCAAGCGAAGACTGTGTCTGTGAACGTTCTCCTTACTGCAAATGAGAGTGATAAGCTCAAATATACTAGAACTGTTGTGAACTGAGCCACAGTATTAACATGATTTTTTTCAACTAATGAATATTTTACATTTAAACCCTGAAGAAGTTGCACTATATAATGTGATTAAAAAAGATAATAGACCTAGAGAAAGATGTGAGGAGGAAGTTGTCAAAGACAGCAGTGCAGAACTCCTCTGATCCAAATTCATCAGAGAGCAGAGTTAGATGACCAGTGAGAAGATGGAGGAAGATGTCTCCAAACGCCATGTCGTTATAGGTATCCACTGCAAGTAAACACACACACACACACACACACACACACACACACACACACACACACACACACACACACACACACACACACAAAGTGATCAGTCTTTGTGCAGCATTGCCATGATTATCCATTAATCCAATGTATCTGACAGGAGTCTCACCCAGTCCAGGCAGAAGCCGTTGTAAAGCATTTTTATTCCTCTGCTTAGCGATATGAAGTGCATAATAAAGACCGATCTCACATGCCACCCTGTTTTCCTGTATATACCTAGACAAAGCAAAAAGACCATCCATTTTAGAAAGAATTAAGCACTTGCTGAATATGCTGGGTTGAGGATTGGCATGAGATGGTGCAGATACCTGGAGAAGGTTTCAGGCAGGGTGGTGGGGTACGTGAGAGAGGTCTTCTCCTCACTTGGTAGTTTCTGCTCCACAGTGAAAGTGTAGTCATCCACCACTATTGACATCATGGCAGGCAGAAAGCGTGTTACCACCTCCAAATCCTGATGGTGAACAAGACCAGCCTTGTTTAATTGTGCAAACCCATTTGTAGTCCGATCTTCAACCAGATGGAACTGGATAAATATTCTGAATGTTCTGATCCAATCTGGCTTCTGGCCTGAATCATAATCATACACTGTTCGTTCGTTGGCCAGAGGAGAACAGGCCCCCCGACTGAGCCTGGTTTCTCTCAAGGTTTTTTTCTCCATTCTGTCACCTGAAGGAGTTTTGGTTCCTTGCCACTGTCGCCTTTGGCTTTTGGCTTGCTTATTTGGGGACACTTATTATTCAACAATCTTATTGATCTGCCTGCATTGACACCAAGAACTGAACTGAGCTGGACGATGACATCACTGTTTTCTCCAGAGTGGCTGTACAGATAAATTAACTAAATTAATAACTTTTTTGCAACAGAAATGAACCATCACTGAACTTACTTAGGCAGAACTCTGACACTATTTTCTTCTAGATCTGCTGTACAGCCGAAACAAACGTTGTTGCATTATTTTCCTGTTATCACTGTAAAGCTGCTTTGAAACAATCTGTATTGTAAAAAGCGCTATATAAATAAAGGTGACTTGACTTGATCATACCATTCGGGGCTCTTTGAAAACCTGGCTGTCAATCATGTCCCAGGCCCCCTGGCCAAGAGAAAGCATCCGCAGCAGGAGGAGAAGTTCAGGGCTGTCCTGACATAAACACAGATTTATTGGTTATGTGCTTTTCTAAATTTTGTTCTTTATATATATATATATATATATAAATTTATTTTTATTTCAGTTTTGTCAACTTTAACTTATTTTAGTTAGTTGGCATTTCCAAAATTAATTTAAGTTTTTCAAGTTCTTCATTTAAGTTTTTCATTTGATATGTACATTTTATTTTATTCCAAATACCAAAAAAGGATTTTTAATAGGTTTAGTTAAAGGTAGGGTAGGCAATTTCAGGGAGGCTAGCAATAGCAAGCTAGCTTTGAATGCATGAGATCCCACCCTCCCCAGATCGTCTCTAAACCCATGCCTCCTTCAAAACATATGAACGTACACAGCAGAGTCTGCAAAGCGTCACGAGAGACGGCGTTAAATTACCAATTTAAAGAGCTCTTAATTGTCTCTGCATATCCTCATGAAATGTGCAGAGGTATGGGAATACGAAATGTTGAGAGGCAGGTAGGACCAAAATTTGGGCCAAATGCAATGATTGGGAAAAAAAAATTGGTCCTGAGAATTACACAGAAGACATACAGTATGTACAGTTTTTAATATTTAGACCACTTCTATTATTGCTATCAGGATGTGAAGAGAGTTTCAACCAGTACAACAAAAAGTGTTTATAAAAAACATTGCCTACCCTACCTTTTAAAGACAACACTGTAGTACACTATTAGCGATGAAAAGGCATAGACAGTTATTTTTGCAGCTCAACTTGTTGCATGTGCATTTGTAGGAGTTTCCCTTTCAGTTTAAATAAATCACGCAGCGTGATTTACAGAGATTTGAGGTAGTCAATTTACTGGTATTTGCACCACTATTAATGTCCCAAAAAGGTCTGTCTTAACCTTTTTTGCACTTCACATGGCAGCAATTGTTGCGAACATTCGATAGGCGCTTTTATGGGTTTGCGGTTTCAAACCAATTAGCCATGTTTAGTAAATCAGGTCATAAATCATCAGTACAAACAAAAGATGCCTGTAGACCTAAAATCAACTATGGAGTTGGAGTTCTTACTCTGGGTAGGGCGTCCTGGCTCAATAGCTCCTGAAGGTTCCTCACGGTGCTCAACACTAGAGTGTTACAGGCAAATGGATCACAGAGGATCATCGACAGGTCACTGTGAGAAACAGAGACAGAGAGTGTTACATTTTTATGGTTTTATGGCTTTATTGTATGCTGTATCTGAATGAATATTTGAATCTCGTACCCTAACACTTGTTCCTGCCCTTTCTTCACACCATCCAGGAAGCCTTGCAACTCACGAGCCCGTTTAGCATCCACAAACTTTTCCCTGATGCAGGCATCCAAACACCAAGAAAACTACAAAAGGATAAGAGCAAACATAAATATAGTGTTTTTGGGTGCAGACGATTTGAAAGAGGTCACCTCGATGGTACATGATCACAAATTGCAATAGTACAAAACAGTTTTTGAATGTTTATAAATATACATATTTTAATCATAAACAATAAAAAGATGCTGATTGCTGGCCTGACTTCCAGAAAGTGTTGAGCTCCTGTAACTGTTTTTGTAACAGATATTTAGGTCATTTTGTTCAACCTTGTGAAATGGAAGGACCCTACAAATGGAGCTCAATAATCATGATGTTGCAGTTGAAAGGGTGTGTTGTAAATGACCTTGTGACAGGGGTCGACTGAACAGATCTCACTGATGTCGAGGTCATGAAGGGACATGAGCAGCTCAGCACGTAGGGTGCAGTAGTGCACGTTTCGTGTGCGCAGGAACAGCGTCCGCAGGAACTGTAGTACCATATCGTAGAGCTTCACGTTCTTCCCAATCATCTGAGTCAGCTTCAGCACCACCTAATGAAAAATCACAGTTTCATTGTTGACATAATGATGCAACAAGAGGACAGTTTTTGTTTGTTGTTCCACTGCAAACGTAATCACCAAAACCCAAGTTTGCAACAAAAATAATCTAAATATATATAAATAAAGATAAAATAATATAAAGAAAAAATTAATAAATAAGCATCTTAAAATAACATTGACACAACATTATATTACCATCAAATGAACACTAAATTACCATAATACTAAAGTATGTTACAATTATCAGAACACAAGATTAATGACAACATTATATAAACATTAAAGTAACACTATTTTATAACTTATATTCACATTCAAAATTACCCTTAAAATGTCTTAAATGTTTTATTTTTATTTTTTTGAAAGCATAGTATTGTCATGTTTTAATGTTTTAGAATTTCAGGGGGGGGAACATTACATTAATGCTAACACCATTTTTCAAATTAAACAAGATTCATTCTCCAAATGGTCAAAGTTCATTCTAAAATTTTAATAAAATAAGAGAAAAAAAACATCTGGCACTTACCTCACCCTGTCGCCGTGTTTTGGGCGAAGGACTGAAAAAGTTGTGAAGGATGGAGAGGTCGTTGCTAAAAAGAGCCGTCTCCTTCTCCACAATATACTGTTTCAAGAGCGGAGACACCTCGTCCCCGAAAAGAGCCTGATTGTCCTGCCAAATTTGCCGTTTCACCTCCACAGAACAGACTTTGTACAGCTCTTTATCGGCCATAACCTGCTTCAGCTTCTTCTCAGGCACCTGCATGAGCATTCAAACAGAAACTTGATTGTCAAAGATTGTCAAATTTAAAATTGTTCTAAAATTATCGACTTTACACAAACGATTGAAAAAATAAAACCCTGATTCCACACCTAAGGCTGAAAAGATCTTCAAAAATAAGCTTTGAAATGAGTCTGTATATTGAGATATCTTGACATGTATCTGTCACTTGATTACCAGAGAGTAATAAGTCAGAGCACAGAACACATTTATACCTTTAGCAGATGTTTGAGCACTTGCATGACAACGGGCTGTATGGACGGCATCTTCACCAATGGGAAGCTTTTCTCAAGAAGTTCTTCCAGCTTTACGTATCTGTGTGAATTTAGGGGATGCATTAGTACGATTTAAGATCCGCTGAGCAAAGGAATGGATTGAAATCAAAACTTTCCATTCACCTGTCCTCCTCCTTGCCCTCGGCAATGGTGGCAACGCGCTCCATCAGCTTATCTCGAAGCTCATCAAACACTGACTGATGAAACTCCAGCCGCGGAGTCCCGTGAAGATCCAAGAAAGGCAATGCAGACTGTAGGGTTGGCAACAATATGCCATTTTCCGCCTGTAAATGACAATACAGTTATAATAAAACATAATTTTCTATTAATAAGTATAATAGGCAATACTTAAAATAATATATTTAAGTGCAAAATGAAGATGTTTTTGGACTTGTTGAACGTTAGAGTGACTTTTTTTAACCCACTTAAGAAGGACTTGAGTGTAATTATAAGTTCATATTTACCTTTATTGTCTTTGAAATATGGTTAAAATGTACTGCCAAATGCACTGACAAAGTGACAACCTACGTATTGTCATGTATTTATATTTGTAATTGCACATTTGTAATGATGAATTAGTACATTAAAATATATTAACTTAAAATGTAATATTAAATAACATACTAAGTTAAAATTGTAATCAGTTTAAATGTGCTTTAGTATGTTAGTCAACACATCAAAAAAGGGTACTACTTTAAAACAGAACAAAAACTTTAAAACATAATGATTTAGAATGTACTTTAAAGTAAAACGAGTAATGTGACATTATTAGAAAGCGCCAGCACACGTTTTAAAGGTGTACTCAAGTGTGTTAGAAACAGTCATTAAAGTGTGCTCTTTTTAGATACACTTAAGTGGCTTTATATTTTATTAATATTATATTATCTGCACATTTTTAATGTACTTTTAAGATTTAAAGTCCACTACAAGTGCGCATTCAATTTTAATTAAGCGCCCTTCTTTTTCACAAGGGTGTTCACTAGGTTGTGGTACTTATTCCATATTGGATTACTTACTAGTGATTAAAAGTAGTACTAGTACAACTAACGTTAGATAACTGTTAAATCGGCTTGTCACAGCCTGTCTGTCATATGACAATTCAAACTGAAAGCGACGCCAGAAACTAGATCCCTCCCATTATAATCAATGAAGATGACTGTTGCATGCGAGCGAAGTGCTTATGTATAATGCAATAGATTTGAACACTGTGAATATTTTAGAGACACAGAACCTGACCTGAAACTGGTCGATGGCTTTCAGAGGTTCTGTACAGTTAGTGAGAGTTTCTTTCAGATCTTCTCCATTGGATATTCCCAGCTCAGGTAACCCTGCGAACATTTTGAGACGCTCTCTCTATTTTAACTCTCCACTATGAAAAAATAAAGAAATTCATTGACAACAGAAATACGACTAATTTTGGCTAGATTTGCATTGTTCGTTGTTTTCTGTATTCGCCCACTTCCTAACTGTGCAACGTCATCAGTTGCAACGTCAATAGACTCTTTCCTGATACATCGTAAAAGGTTCCGCCTTAGAAAGGTTCCTAGCTGGGCTTTAGGTGTCACATTTCTCCAATATTGCCCTTACTAAAAAAACGTTATCATTGAAACCCCGTGAAAGCCTCTGTGATTTCAAAATTTTCTTCGTGAAAAAAGGTCAACATTTAACCTTTGCTATGATAGAATTTTAATGAACAAATGAAAAGTGCAATGCGATTGGTAAACATGATTAAGCCTACTGACAGTTTAAAAATTCTGATTTTTGTATAAAATAAAATAATAAATAAAAATTCATACAACCTTTCATAATCTTTGGACGCTCCTCTGTTCAGCTAATTGAGGATCAGAAACTAACATGTTTACTGTACACAAGTGCATGGCTATAAAAAAATAAAAATAAATTCACATTTCCACACTCCCAAAAGTCATTAATAAGTTAAGCAAAGCATGTTAAAGACCAGCAACTTCTTTATCCAACTGGCCCCAGATTTCTGGAATTAGTGTGTTGTTTTCTTTTCTTTTCTTTTCTTTTCTTTTCTTTTTTTTACCAGTCTTTACAAATAACACATATTAGGTAGGACTAAATGTGTTAAAGTCACCTTGAAATCTAAATTGACAATTCTTGGTGTTTCTATGGAATATTGATTAGAATATGAAATTCATTTTTCATTTTAAATTCCTAAATTTGACCAATAAATTCAATTATTTAGAATACTAAGACACTATAGGCCTATTACCCTAGGTAGGGCTGATCAAATTAAATCAGTTACACTGAAAAATTACAATTGCATTGCTTTACATAATGTTATGAGATCGTTTTAAATATAATATCGCCTAGAAATAAGAAAGTTGGAAAGAATGATACACTTTTAAATATAACACTAAACCGCCAGTAGGTGGCGGCAGGCGACCGTCTTAATGAACGAGTCATTGATTCATTCATTCAAACGATTCGTTCAAACGACTGATTCATTCATGAATGAGATATGTTTATGATAGGTCATTTAATCTTTGACTCAACCGATTCGTTCAAAATGCTGAATGATTCAGTAATGAAACCCTGAGTTGGCATTCTCTGGATGCGCTATGGTTCTGCTGTGATCTTTGTTTGTTTGGAACTATTTTCGCGGCTGAAACAGAACAAAAACAGTCAATATTGCATCTAAAATGTAAGTGACTTAAATTAATTATAACTGTTTATTGAACTGTTGTATGAAATCAATGTCACATTTTCAATCGTGATTGTATTCAGGAAAACAGCACTCGTGATTAGGGTTGCCAACTTCCGAAAAGAAAAATGCACATACAGTAGGCTATGTTCGGTCTCGCATGTGCAGCTCTAGATTCTAGGAGATATGAACTAGTTTACGTGTCGTGTTGCTGTTGTATCAGTCAGATCAGCGTAGCACTCAATAATCGGGACAAGAGATCGGAACAAATAAATTAGGCCCAAAAATCGGGACGTCCCGGCTAATTCGGGACAGTTGGCAACCCTACTCGTGATGTTGCTCACGAAGAGAATTGGCACTGTCTGGTTACTTCCGGTTTCTGGACTGGCTGCAGTAACACGTCTCTGTCCATGCGGGGGCGCTCGCAGGCGAGTGCAGAATGGATGGGAGTCTATGGGGTTTCACCCCCAGAAATCCACTTTTCTCAGGATGTAATTTTTTGTCAAGTAATTTGAAAGTTGCATTCAAAAGGGAGGGCTAAGATAATACACTCAGCTGAAAATTGCATTTTTAAGTTCACTTATCTGTTCTAAAAATCCGTTAAAAAATGTATGACGTCACATAATAGCAGAATGCTAGCGTGTTCCGGCCAACAATGGCCTAACCTGTAAGAAATCGAAAGGACATAAGTACTCGTTCATTCGACTTTTGGCTTATAATCTATATTGAACTTGCGGAATCAACAATAAAATCTATGTTGATTCAACGACAAGCAGGAGGAAGAGATACATTTAGCCGTTAAGCTCCATAGACTCCCATTCATTCTGCACTCGCCTGCGATCACCTCCAGTGGAATTCTAATGGAACTGCAACCAATATGATACACAATGGGGCTAATAGTAAGTGTCAAGGCTCTCCGTTAGACGGGCTCTGATCATATGTTAAACATATAAAAACTCCACATTTTGAATTTTTATAAGCAGTATTGTTTGACTGAGTTTATTTTGTGTGAGCTGCGCTCATTTGTTTAATTTCTCCAGTAATATTAGGGGTAGGCCTAAAATCTCTGGGTTGCGCGAGTGTCAACAGCACAACATTGTTAATGTTACCGTCAGTAATTTATTATCCACTATCGATCAGAACTTACAATAAATGTAATAAAATCAGAATTCTCTCGTTTTAGTGATTCCCTAGTTATTATTTTTTGTTATTGACGTTCTAATCAGGCTACTTGTCCGGTTGGCGGTTGGGCAAGTAACGTTAAGCCGCGTTTCCACCGCAGGAACTTTACCCAGGAACTAGGAACTTTGGCCTGGTACTCGGTGTGTTTACACCGCAGGAACCAGGGTCTAAATGAAGTTCCGGGTAGATATTTCCCCCTCCGAAAGTCCCTGCTCGCGAGGTAGTACTTTTTCAAAGTTCAGGAACTTTCGCGGGTGGGGCTTGTGCGCTGAACATGCTGATTGGTTGTGTTCACGCCGCATTATGATTGGATAACTCCGCGCAGCATTTTATTTTAACCGGAATTTTTAGAATCTATTGCAGTTCGTGGCTTCATGCAGTAATGAAGTTCCATGCAGTAAGAGTTGTCTGTCTGCAAATATGGAATTTAATAAAAATAAAAAAGGCAGCTGGACCGACGACGAGATTCAGGCTTTATTAAGCGTATTTGCGGAAGAGAAATTTTCTGCGCGTTCGTCCCAGCCTTCTCACGGTCAATGTCCGCAATAGCTGATAACATACGCTGTCTAATTTTAGATCTAACGTTAGCATTACGAGCTTTCTGAACACGCTTTAGTATCAGTGCTCGTCTCTTTTCTGCCGTTTTGTTAATTACCTGGTTAGTAAACCAATACATCTCAAACAACTGCAGCACAGTGTGAATCTCTTCCATATTTATTATAAATGTGGCGCTCAAAACTGATTACTGTCTTTTACAGTCTACTGTCCGTCACAAGCAAGCAATGAGCAGTCGCGCGCAGTTTACCCGGTACTTTAGACCGCGATGTAAACGCAGAAAGCTACCGGTCTGGGGCAAAAAAAGTTCCTGGGAAAAAAGTTCCTGGGACAAATTGTTCCGGGCAATTGCGGTGGAAACGCGGCTTTAGACTCACTGTATTCCGGACATCACGGTATTAAGGACACTTGACCTTTTCTCGCAAATTCTATAAATAAACACTTTCAGGTCACGGCATATATATATATATATATATATATATATATATATATATATATATATATATATATATATATATATATATATATATATATATATATATCCGTATATATATCCGTGTCATCTTTGCCTCTTCCTCTTTCGATTCCGACCAACCCTATGTTTACAGAGCCAGTCGTTTCAAAGAAGTCAATAGTTTCTAACGTACACCAATGACTGTTCAGAAAATGGCAGGGGGAAGATTTTCCGGCAGGACAAAAGGAAGAGGGGAGAATAAGTTACCTCCAAAGAAAACGGCACTTAAAACATGATCACCCACCAGAAAATGACCAAAAAAAAATTATTATGGTATTATAAAATAATTATGAGTTGCAATTTGCAAATATTTGTACTTTTTTAAGGGATTTAAAAAAATTAAATATTTAAAATTCTTAAATATAACCTTAACGTTAGAATAAATGCTCACATGAGAGTCCTCACGGTAATCCGGACACTGTGTCTCCCGGCAGTTTTTTCAAGATTTCTCCAAAATGATTTGTCCAAAATGTGTCAATCAAACTTTGGAACGTGTGGAAGGCATGTCCCCAGAGCCAGAGCCAATCAGGTTTATCTTTCCGCGGATTGATATCTTACGGGACGTTTTACTGTGCAAAGTGTCCGGAATACTTGTCCCTTCAAAAAATCCACTTGTCCCGGACAAACGCTGTCGAGCCCTTCTTTTTTTTTATTAATGTGCTCTCATAGGCCTAATCTTTAATCAAAAGAACCTTCCTCTCATCTCTGATGACGTGTTTACTGGCGCGAGGGCGGGACAACTCACTGACATTGAATATTTTCATCTGTTTCTTGAATTGAAGGAGTTACACCGCACTTACGATCATCAAGGTGCCAGACACACAAGACTAAAGATCTCAAAAAATAAACTGTCCGCACACTTAAATCCTTTAAGCAAATTTAATCCAAGCTTTCGGTCAAAAGACCATCCTCAGGGCATACAGACAATAAATGTAACAATCAATGTAACTGTGTTCAAACGCATCAGGACAATCAACAGTGATTACCAACACTTGTGAAAGCCAGGTAGGAGAGTTTATTTTTTGACATCTGTTTCTTGAATTAAAAAAAAACTCACATGATATCACACAGTGATAGCAAACCATAACCATCCATTCAATTCCAGATGGACAAAAAATAAGTCCTGCTCAAAAAATTTTCTTGTTCAAGAAGCCCTTTCACTCAGATGTCAGGGTGTATCACAACTATCACAACAGTGTTAGACATATTTAATTAATCTCATAATTCAGAGCTTCACATAATCTTCATGAATTTTACTGCAAATCACATTACAAAACAATCGGACTTTTTAAACGGTCAATAGGTCTACAAACATTTACACTAGTGTGCATCCTTACGGCTTATTTCTTAAGGACAGAAAAACTCTTTAGAGCATAATGATCAAGGGTAACAACATAATTTAGTAGCATTTCTTTGGTAGGATCGCATCAGAAAAAATATAGTAGCTATAAGAAGGGCTGAAAAGAGGAAAATAGCAGCACGCCAGG
Source organism: Rhinichthys klamathensis goyatoka (assembly GCF_029890125.1). Taxonomy (NCBI): domain Eukaryota; kingdom Metazoa; phylum Chordata; class Actinopteri; order Cypriniformes; family Leuciscidae; genus Rhinichthys; species Rhinichthys klamathensis. The sequence continues at coordinate 289,954 of NW_026606672.1, read as the reverse complement.
CATCTGGGCGCAGTGCTTTTCTCAGTAACACGTTTTCAGCAGGCAGCAAGTTGCTTAAACTTAGCATGTAGCCAAGGGACCAGCCAACAGAGTTGTCTTCAGCCTGCAAACCAAAGTTACATGTTGACATTGGCTTGACAGCATATGATAACTTAGCCTAAAACTGCATATAGAGCTGTCTTCCTGAGGGCTTACTTTCCCCTGAAAGGAGATGTGTGGGAAGGAGAGATCACTGAAGCCATATCCATTGATCAGTAGAACCCGCAGAAGAATGGAATCTGCACAGTAATCCCTCAAATGGTTTGCCTCATCAGGAAACATATTTAGCATCTGACAGAGAGGAAGTTAGAAATAGATATTGCCTGGGGGAATACTTAAAATGTAATAACATTTCAATTTAATTAAAAACTAGGCCTAGGAATTATTAGCTTTGACCAGTCTGGTAAAATACTTGACAGTGTTGGATTGAATTCCATGAACACCTAAAACAGCTTATATTGCATCAATTTGTTAATGATTCAAACAATGTAAAATAAACATAGGCTACTAAATGTTTTTTATAGAGGAAAAATGCAAGTTGTCTTAAAATGTAATGTTATTTGAACTCAACGGGGTGGTACCTCCTGAAAGCTCATGTTGCAGACGACACGGACAGCGTCCTCTAAATCTGCTGTAGATGTGATGGTGATGCCTGCAGCTCTTTGGAGGAACAAATGAGTGTAGAAAAATGCAGAAAATGCCTGTGCCAAATAAGGAGAGATGGGAATCGTAAAGCATTTAACACTTTACAGTGTTTGATTTAAAAAAAAAACGGGGGAAAAACGGCTCATAAGAGACATTCGGTAGTCGGACCACATTGGTTGCACTGTGTTTTTGATTCAATAAAAAATGTATTATTACTTAATTAGAGTAATTCGTTAAGGAACTATACTACACTGGTTGCGCTCTATGTTTTTGATTCACTAAAAAGAACTGACTCATTTGCTTGAGAATCAGTTTACAGTCGTTGTATGTTTTTGATGGACTAAAAAGAACCGGCTCATAAGAGTCATTCATTTGGGAGTCAAACCACACTGATTGAGCTGTATGACATTGACATTTACATTTAGCTGACGCTTTTATCCAAAGCGACTTACAATTGCTATATATGTCAGAGGTCGCATGCCTCTGGAGCAACTAGGGGTTAAGTGTCTTGCTCAGGGACACATTGGTGTCTCACTGTGGATTCGAACCCGGGTCTCTCACACTAAAGGCATGTGTCTTATCCACTGCGCCATCACCACCCCTGTATGATTCTGATTTACTAAAAATAATTGAATCAGACTACATTGATTGCACTCTGTTTTTGCTGAAAAAAGAACCTGACTCATAAGAATCAATCATTCGGGTGTCAGACCACACTGATTGCACTGTATGTTTTTGATTCACTAAAAAACTGTTACTTACGTAAACCCAGTTTTCCGATAACATGAGTGAGGTATCTCACTATGGGAAACACCTTCAAGTGTGACCGATCCTGAAAGCACCAATTACAACACACCTGTCAGTTGACAGAACAATCATGACAGTGATGTAGGAGTCCCACCTCCAGAATATATATCGCTGCTATTCTCAGCATATCTCTTCTCCGTGCAACTGCAAGGAGGGAAGTATTGTTAGATGCCTCACGTAAGTAACCTAAAGTTCTCTTTCAAACATTGACTTTGTATCTCACTATGGGATATAAACAACTCCTGTATTGCAGATATGCTGTCCGAAGCAGGCATGTCAATCAACGCAGTGATGTAGACTACTTAACACACAAAACCCATTCTCCGAATAGAATGGGTGGGTATATATGTGAACAAGGTTTTTTGTTTTACACAATTAAGATGGAATGAGCCAGTGATAAGCCAGTCTATAAAATGTGTGAGGCGGAAGTCAAACTTGCTGCCGCTCATATGTCCTGAACTGACATGCCCTTAAATAGTGCCCATGAGGTAGCCATACCTCTGGTAGTCCATGAAACAATTACTCTTCCTTTGTGTTTTCATTCTGTCCAAATAGTGACGCAACACACGGACAAGGCACAAGCCTTGAAGCCGCTCATTCTCTTATGGGGAAAAAGTCTGCGGATGGAAAGCCAGTAAATCCACCTCTTTGCAGGCCTGCGCAAGCTGACTGTCTTACTTTAGGCACAAGCGCTGGAATAGTTTTGAGAGTTACTCTCGAGTAATCCATAGCGAACTGCATACAGGAGTTATAAATCAACAAAGCGTGAAGTTCACTAACCTGCTTCGCAGTCGAAAGGAGCTTTAAATCACTACTAGGCTATAGGCTGAAAAGGGGGCCGAGATAGTGCATTAAGGACCACAGACAGATTCCACAGCCTAATCAGTGGATTTGAAACCCTGTTCAAACCCCATGCACCTCTCATAAACCTGTATATTGAGCGGGTTCTGACCTATGGTATTCCTGTCAATCCCCACATGGCTCACAGAAATTGCAGCAAGATAAACCTTAACAATTGAAAAGGCTCTACCCTAATCCAAATGTTCCTGCAGAAAACAGAGAAAAAGGACGATGTGTTTTGTGCGGAACATCGCTCAAACACATTCCATTTCCGATCATATGCAGAGCGCACTGAAGCCCCTCTCGCATTCTGAATAGTCTCAATCACCCTCACAGGCAAACCCATAACACTCAAATTAAACCGCTTATGGGCCAGCTTTTCATCTCGTTTACTTTAAACCCTAAGTTCTCTAAATGAGACACAAGCATTTTTTCTATCTGTCTCCGCCTGCTGCCGTGACGGAGCGCAGAGGAACAGATCGTCCAAATAAGCTGACACTCTGAGACCCGCTATTCTCAGGGAAGTCACAGCTACTTTGACACATTTGCTGAACACTCAGGGCTAATGAGAGCCAGAAGGGAACTGTCAAAAATGCGTAGGCTGTGCCCTGATAGGCAAACCTAAAGAATTTTCTGTGCGCCTACTGCCTGGATGCACATGGAACATTTTTATTTGTTTCACACACTGTTAACTTTGCGATCCCTCCTCCTCTTTCTTGCATAGCCCCGCGGGTGGAGAGGGGAGAAACAACTTGGGGGTTACTGGGTGAACTGGTGCACACACTCCAGCCTGAGAACTGTTTTCCTTTGAACACTGAACTTGAATCAAACTCCGATGCTTCTTTGCTGGAGGGGGAGAACAAGACTTTTGTGGTATGGAGAGGGGTGCTACAGAGACTCTGTGAGTGCTGTTGCCCCTCTTTTGACTCAGAAATAGATCACTGGTTTAAGGTTGCCTGCCTGTTCTTGTCACCTTATGGGTAAGCTGGGCGATGTTTAGCCACTGCAGCCACAAGCGAGGCCTTACCTCTTGGCTGTGGCTGTCTTGTTCACCTCTGCCCGTATTAGGGTTTTTAGGTTCTGGACATATGTCGTCCATGTAAGACCTGCCCAATCGGTCCAAAGACAGTTTCCGATAAGGGGTGAAGGTTTCTTCGCTTTACTGTCTTTTCAGCGTGGTAAAGGAATTTAGTTCCAATTCAATTTTATCTGACTCCATTTTATTACGACCTCGAATTTAGGTTGGAATGCCAATTTTGTTGGTTGGAATGTAATTTTTATAATAGTTTAGCTACACATTGTTCTATTCAACTCTTTACTTTATATTTTACCTGTTCATTAGGAATCTATGTCGCTTCGAGGTCCTCGTGCCGGCCGTTTAACGCGGGTCTCCCGATCACAAACTCGTCAGTTTTTGGTCACTAAACAGAGGTAAATGGCTAATATCTTAGATGGTCGCATTCACGCTTACTCTATCTAAGATATTTTGTATAGCCCCCATGGATCTGTATACACATGAATTAAAATAACATTCTCTCTTAGTCAGAGGTCATGACCACAACTACAGATATAAGCCGACCAATATGCAGTAGCTTTGGTTTGGTCATGCCATGGTTTCCCACGTACACTTAGCTAGAGTAACATTACATTAAAACAGAGAATACTCACCCTATTTAGGTTGGTCGAGCAACATTTTGCTTTCCTAAACAGAAATTCTCTTTTTAGTTTATACACTCACCTAAAGGATTATTAGGAACACCTGTTCAATTTCTCATTAATGCAATTATCTAATCAACCAACCACATGGCAGTTGCTTCAATGCATTTAGGGGTGTGGTCCTGGTCAAGACAATCTCCTGAACTCCAAACTGAATGTCAGAATGGGAAAGAAACGTGATTTATGCAATTTTGAGCGTGGCATGGTTGTTGGTGCCAGACGGGCCGGTCTGAGTATTTCACAATCTGCTCAGTTACTGGGATTTTCACGCACAACCATTTCTAGGGTTAACAAAGAATGGTGTGAAAAGGGAAAAACATCCAGTATGCGGCAGTCCTGTGGGCGAAAATGCCTTGTTGATGATAGAGGTCAGAGGAGAATGGGCCGACTGATTCAAGCTGATAGAAGAGCAACTTTGACTGAAATAACCACTCGTTACAACCGAGGTATGCAGCAAAGCATTTGTGAAGCCACAACACGCACAACCTTGAGGCGGATGGGGTACAACAGCAGAAGACCCCACCGGGTACCACTTATCTCCACTACAAATAGGAAAAAGAGGCTACAATTTGCAAGAGCTCACCAAAATTGGACAGTTAAAGACTGGAAAAATGTTGCCTGGTCTGATGAGTCTCGATTTCTGTTGAGACATTCAGATGGTAGAGTCAGAATTTGGCGTAAACAGAATGAGAACATGGATCCATCATGCCTTGTTACCACTGTGCAGGCTGGTGGTGGTGGTGTAATGGTGTGGGGGATGTTTTCTTGGCACACTTTAGGCCCCTTAGTGGCAATTGGGCATCGTTTAAATGCCACGCCCTACCTGAGCATTGTTTCTGACCATGTCCATCCCTTTATGGCCACCATGTACCCATCCTCTGATGGCTACTTCCAGCAGGATAATGCACCATGTCACAAAGCTTGAATCATTTCAAATTGGTTTCTTGAACATGACAATGAGTTCACTGTACTAAAATGGCCCCCACAGTCACCAGATCTCAAACCAATAGAGCATCTTTGGGATGTGGTGGAACGGGAGCTTCGTGCCCTGGATGTGCATCCCACAAATCTCCATCAACTGCAAGATGCTATCCTATCAATATGGGCCAACATTTCTAAAGAATCCTTTCAGCACCTTGTTGAATCAATGCCACGTAGAATTAAGGCCGTTCTGAAGGCGAAAGGGGGTCAAACACAGTATTAGTATGGTGTTCCTAATAATCCTTTAGGTGAGTGTATAGTCCAAGTTGGCTACACTTGAAATTAGTGCCAAATATTTGACGAAATTCTAAAATCGCAGTTGGTGTGCTCCGCTCAAAACTGGACATTAGTTCGTTATTAATCTGACGCAGATTTGCAGTATCATACGCATTCGCTTAAACTACTTGGGAAAATAATTTCAGAGTAAGTCAGAATAAAATCAAATGTAACAATTTATTATGTCAGCCTGTCAGGTAAATGTATCCCGCCAATTACATAATCAATTCAAAGATAATCAATACAAAACATCAAATGCTCAGAGATAAAGAGTAAAAGATGTATACCTAACTCAGGAAAATATTATACATAATGCTGAGTGTCTGAAAGACAATGATCTCATTCTCATTACAAATTGCGCCGAGCCTCTTGAGACATTTCTTTATACTCAGACCAAGACAAAACATTTGAGAGTTCAAATGTTAATTTCCAGAAACGTCCTTTGTCTTCTCGGCGAGTGGTCGTTCCTCAACCAGACGGCCCGACATTATCTAATTTATCAAGTCTTACATCCATTAACTCTCCCTAGATATAGACAACTGGGTTTGCTGAGCAGCCCCGTCTTTCTCCACGGGTGGTAGCCTACAGAAAAACTTGCATCCTCCTTATTCGCGGCCACGATTCGCATTCTGCGCTCTAATACCCTTAACAGGAAAAGAGAGCAGTGGGGGCAGCACTCGGGATTAGCGACCACGGCCTGTGTACGTCTAACTCCCAGACAAGCAATGCATAGAGGATGAGAGTCTTTGGACGAAATCATAGACCCGCAAGTGCATGGGCGAGAAGGATCTTCACCCTTTGCTGAGATGCTGGGTGGGTTCACAGTCACCATAACATTCAGAGATATGAAAAATGAGAATCTGCCTTGTTCCCACCAGTAAAAAGACAACAGAAGAAAAATATTCATTTTGACACTTTGAATATTCGGAAGACTAAGGAAAAATAGCCACGTTTCGGAGACATACCCAAAAACACCGGCTCGTCAAGTGAACTGTTTAGTGGCCACTCTCTGCGAGGATCTGCTGAGGATACAGTAGCTTCCCTATAAGGATCTTCAAGGGAAAGAAAACGAGAATTAAGTGGGGACCACTAACAGCTATATATAGGAGGGAGGCAAGACTCCGGCATCCCTGTCGTTATTGGTCTGTCAACTGACAGACATGGTGTAATTGGTGCTTCCAGGATCGGTCACGCCCGAGGCGTTTCCCATAGTGAGATACCGAGCGAATGTTTGAACGAGAACCCAACTTAGTAGCCAATAATCTGTAATTGGACTGCAATGGTCGCGCTGGCATTTTTGCGAGCTATAGATTCAGTACTGGTGTTGCAATGTCAATGAGTCTTATAGAGAACAGAGTATTTCAGTACAATGTTCCATCTGCATAAGAGGAAGAATGCAAGAGCAAAAGCCATTGACCATCATTTGTTCTATGGAACTGTGAATTTTACAAGTCAGTAGAACATATTTAAAAATATATAATCCAAGTGAAAACCATATACTTACCATGAAGTTTCCAGTAATGTTTGGCTGGAAGACTCCATCAAAGGAGCATTTAGAATAAGAACAGTGGTTAAAAGAGAAGAGATGAGAAACGTTTCCCATGCATTGATTGTAGTTTCCAGTGCCCTTTATTTGCAGGTTGTCATCAGGTTTACAGGGAGTTTGTCTTTTATTGCATGGAGTGTCAAACACACTGCACAGCTTCATGGAGTGATTGTAATCTGCAGGATAGCAAGGATGGACTATGGAGCTGTCTGAATCCTGAGTCTATAAGACACATAAAGAAAGAGTAAACATTAGATATTATACTCTAAATGCTATCAAATCATATTGTCTAATGGTAATTTAAAAGGTTTGCACTTAACCGTGATCAGATGTGCCAGCAGTTTGAGTAAGAACTGCTCTCGGCCATAACACAGAAAACTCTGAGTGTAAATCTTATAGTCTCGTCCGTACAGCCTCAGTTTCATCAGATTGTCTTTGTTCTCCACTGTTTGTTCAGTCACAAATGTGATCTGAGTAGAAGCTCCACCAAAGTCCAGCGCACCAACAGTGTCTCTGCCTGGAGACAGCCACTGACCCACAAAACCATACTAGAGAAATGAAGGATTAGAAAGATAATGTGCATAAAACATACAATTATACAGTGGAATTATCTATAAATTAGTCTCTGAAATATGTCTTGATTTTTGCATTTTAGAACAAAACTTAAGTCTATACCTTGATAAATTTTTCAAGTAGGTAGTTGACTGTGACCCATCCATAAGCTCCCTCCTCTTGTCCACTTAAAATAGTGGCACCTTTGAAGCTGAATGGGTAGGTCTTCAGTTTGTCTCCCACTTCCTTCAAAACCTCATCTGACTCTTTGGGTTTAGAAATACTGTGTGATACGACAAACAAATATATTAGTTATTTGTGATCCATTAAGGAGCATTCCACTCTATTTAGAATTTTTTTCCAGTGTATGAACATATGATGTAAAACAGCATTGCTTTGTTGTTTTTGTAAAATGCAGAGTGGGCATTAAGAAAAGCTATACAATAATTAATTCATAAGAGTATATTCATCATTTGAACAGACTCTATACCCTTATACTAAAAGGGCTGGCAAAATAACTATGGACCCCTCACATCCAGGCCATTTCTTCTTTGAACTGTTGCTATCTGGTCGGTGTGCTATAGAGAACTGAGGACCAGAACAACCAGGCACAAGAACATTTTCTTTCCTCAGGCCTCATATTTTCCTCATCTTCCTCATGAACAGTTAAATGCCCCCATTGGGCAATAAATATGTGCAATACAGAGCACTATTTTACTTATTAGTTTAGCACACCATACCTCTTATTTACATTCCCTTACATTTAATTATAACATAACTACACATTTTGCCTATTTTGTATATTGTGTATTTTTATATTTTTTTATTATCTGTCTTGTCGCTGTCATTCTGTCTGTGCACTGGAAGCTTCTGTCACCTAAAGTAAAATTCCTTGTATGTGTAAGAAAACTTGGCAATAAAGCTCTTTTTGATTCTGACTCACTTCAGTAGCCTCATGCCTGCTGTGGCCCCGAGATACACAGGAGTGAGTTTGTGTCTCGACTTTGGGATCTCCTGCATAGCCTTTTCCATGCATTCCTCAAGGCTACGGGCTGCTCCTCCTCTGACACCTGCATAACTGGAGATCCCGCCTCCTGAGTAGGAGAAATCAAAAGCAAACTAATGAAATTGAGCCAAATCATTTTATTCTGGAAGGGGTTTCCTGCTTTTATAGATGGGACAGAGGAAATGGGACAAGTTTTGGGTAGTTCACCCAAAAATGCAAATTATCCCATAATTTATTCACCCTCAAGACATCCTAGGTGTATGTGACTCTCTTCTTTCAGCCAAACACAATCACAGTTATATAAAAAAAAGATCCTGGCTCTTCCAAGTTTTATAATAGGAGTGAATGGTACTGTACCCTAGATTTTGAAGGCCAAAAAGCACATCCATCCATCATAAAAGTAATCCATACGGCTCCAGGGGGTTAATAAGGCCTTAAGAAAAATATCCATATTTATAACTTTACAATCTATCATCACTGCATGCTTCCTGTAAAAGCATTACGCAAGTCGAGTTCCGGCGGAACCTAACCCTGCAAGCCGGTATATTATAAAAAGGCTTTGTCTGTTGTCTCATTTACATTTACTACATCCTTTTTACTTTATCCGTAAATTGTTTAATTAAGGTTTATACATGCTTGTTTCCATGACAGAGTTCAAGATAAATCTTTTCATTACTAAAGGAGCTGCCCGTTTGCTAAGTTTCAAATAATTAAAGCAATCACAAACTATGCAAAAGTGGCAGCCTTTCCGGCACACTCAGAGTCTGAATTCACTATTGGACTATTTTAGTGGAGTAATGTAGAGAATAGGGGTATAGGGGATGATTTCTAACACGGGGCCAGTTTCCTAGTGTGTGCCAGTTTGTTCCTGTGATTAATGATTTTTTATTCACCTGTCATTCAATTAGTAACTAATTTATTCATTGTATATATACTTCCTGTTTTGTTCAGTTTTTTTGTCTGGTCTCGCCTTTGGGAAGTATATATTATTGGATTAACGACAGTTTCCCATGAACTATTCATCCTTTTACTATATATCTCTTGACAACAATACTCTTTCCTTCTTTTTCTTTTTCTAATAATACTTTTTATTGTCTACTCACCCTTTACATGACACTCGCTGTGTTGACTGACTATGCCGGTACCGTTTTGCTTGTCTGCTGGCCATTTGTAGATGAACATGGAAGTATGAGTAGATCCAGCATCCAGGACTATTCCATACTGGGGAGAAAAAACCCAACAGAAGCTAAAATTGCCAAGTGTGGGTATCTGCAGGTCGGAGTAATATGCGTGCCAGAAGGTAGTTAGCGTGCTGAAAGGTCTTTACAATTGTAAATGTGCAAGTTTTTTTTTTTTTTTTTTTTTTTTTGCAAGTGTTTTAATGTGTTCCGTCCCATCCGGCCTCCCATATTATAAGTTACTGTTGTAACGTTATGCACCTTTCTGCACAACATGTACCTTTGGCATGCCCATACGTCCTTCAACTATCTCTGTCTCAAAATTGGAGCTAAGGCTAAAAACTATTTACAACTTCACAAATGAATGATGGCACTCGTATTTAGGCTACTTGTTGTATGCATTTATTATAACTACAAAAATAAAACAATTGTCTTTAGGTCAACTGTTCTTTCAAACCAATTAATCTTTTTTTATTTAATAAGAGCATTCACAAGCATCTATTTAATGTTTCTGCTCTGTTTTTGGCTGGAGCAACAGCAATCATGATTCAAAAGCAGTCATTCAGACTGTCATAAAAGCTGCCAGCTGCGATTCAATGGCTGTCTACCACGTGCTAGAAGATTCATCTTCCTCTTGGCAGGCAGATAAGAACTTCTTTTCTAAAATCAAATCAGATAGCTCAAACATTCTTTGCCTGGACTGCCTTGTGTCGGTCTTTGTCAAATTTGTAGCCTATTTCACTAATGAACAGCAAATAATTACCATGAGCTGAGCTGGTACTTTGATGTCTTCAGGGTTGATGACGAGCAGAAGGATGCCTATAAATGAAATAAATAGAGTTGCAATAGCGGTACATATTTGCAACTGCATTATAACCTATTGTAAACAAGAATACAGTGACTTTGCTGACTGACTGTAGTCAGACTGTAGCCAGGACGTTTTAGAAACGTTTAACTTTTGACACGTTAACACTAAAGTAAACCAACCTGTCAGACCTGTCTGGGCACGTAAACCATATCATCTGTATCAAGAACAAACGTTCATTTATCTGAAAAGTCTGACTGGTGAAGTGTGCACTTTTGTGGCAATGACTTTATACTGAATGTTTTTTTTTTTTTGATAGATTAATCTGCAGTCTGTGTTCTGGAAAACGATTCTTGATTCGCTCCTGAAAAACACCCCATAGTGACTCAAAAATATTAAGATCTGGTGACTGTGCAGGCCAGAGAGATTTTCAACTTTACTTTTATGTTCATCAAACCACTCTCTGACCAGTTTTTCTGTGTGTATTGGAGCATTATTATCCTGATACACAGCACCACCTTCAGGGTACAAACCATTGGGTGCACACGGTCCACCAGAATGATACGGTAGTCCTTGGCAGTGACGCACCCATCCAGCACAAGTAGTGGGCCTAGGGATTGCCATGATATTGCAGCCCTATAACCATCATTCATCCATTCCAGTGCAACAGTCCGGGGGGTTCTTTGGGGCTTCTCCACATAACTCTCCCGGATGTGGGAATAAGGGGTTTGAAGTGACTCATCAGAGAACAACTCACGTCTCTCATTGTCCACAGCCCAAGAGTTTCTGCTGCTGGTACCTTTGAAACGGTTTGGCATTGGCACGAGTAACCAAATGTTAGGCAATAGCAGCCCAGCCATGAATTTTAATATATATATTTTAATATATTTTCTATCCCTTAAAGAGTTGGTCCACCCAAAAATAAAAATGATGTCATTAATGACTCACCCTCATGTCGTTCCAAGCCCGTAAGACCTCCGTTCATCTTCGGAACACAGTTTAAGATTTTTTAGATTTAGTCCGAGAGCTTTCTGTCGCTCCATTGAAAATGTATGTACGGTATACTGTCCTTGTCCAGAAAGGAAATAAAGACATCATCAACGTAGTCCATGTGACATCAGTGGGTTAGTTAGAATGTTTTGAAGCATGAAAATACATTTTGGTCCAAAAATAACAAAAACTACGACTTTATTCAGCATTGCATTCTCTTCCGTTTCTGTTGTCAATTCGCGTTCAGTGACGCTGGTGACGTAAGACGCTGCTGACGTGTTATCTGGTGCGAAAGAGCTTCGTTTACAGTCTGAGGGAGACGCACGCTGTAAACAAAACAATCTTCGCAAACAGGATTTCGACACAGAGGAAGACTTGCATTTTTTTGCCCAGCCATATTTATTTGAACCCGAATACACGGACGCACCAGATACACGTCAGCAGCGTCTTACGTCAGTAGCGTCACTGCGGACTCGTGAACACGGATTGACAACAGAACCGGAAGACAATACAATGCTGAATAAAGTCGTAGTTTTTTTATTTTTGGACCAAAATGTATTTTCAATGCTTCAAAACATTCTAACTAACCCACTGGTGTCACATGGGCTACTTTGATGATGTCTTTATTTCCTTTCTGGACAAGGACAGTATACCGTACATACATTTTCAATGGAAGTTGTTGGAGTCATTAATGACATAATTTTTGACATTTTTGGGTGAACTAACCCTTTAACCCCAACCCTACCTCTAAACACAACCCTCACAAAACACTTTATGCATTTTTATAATTATATACATATAGTGACAAAAGAAATTTCAGTATTTTGTGCCCTAAAAGTGTCTGGATGTCAGAGACCGTAAACTACAGAAACGCAAAACTTCTATTCAGGCATGCAAACAGACATCAATCGGCCACTAGGTGGCGCTAGAGTAAAGACAGTTATGTTTTGTCTATTATTTTATAATTAGGAGCCATAGAAACAATATACATTGTGAAAAGAAATTGAATTCAGCATCCTCAGTGATTTTTTTTTTTTTACACACACAAGACATTCTATAAGGCAAGGAAAGGCAAGGCAAGTTTATTTATATAGCACATTTCATACACAATGGTAATTCAAAATGCCTTACATAGGAGGAAATAAAATAATCAAAACAAATAAGAATAATTAAAACAGTTTAGAATAAAAAATAAAATAAAGTACAGTAAAAACAGTCGGACGAACAGTGGCACAGTGCTCATTCAGTAAATGCATAGCTAAACAGATGTGTTTTGAGTCTGGATTTGAATGTGACTACTGTAGGAGCACATCTGATCTCTTCTGGAAGCTGGTTCCAGCTGCGGCTGGCATAATAGTTAAAAGCAGACTCTCCATGCTTAGAGTGAACCCTTGGTATTTCTAGCTGATGTGATCCTAATGATCTAAGTGATCTGTTTGGTTTATATTCAGTGAGCATATCTGCAATATATTGAGGTCATAGGCCATTGAATGATTTATATACCAGTAATAATACTTTAAAATCAATCCTAAATGTAACTGGGAGCCAGTGTAGAGACCTGAGGACTGGTGTGATATGTTCATATTTTCTGGTTCTGCTCAGAATCCTGGCAGCAGCGTTCTGTATGAGCTGCAACTGTCTTATGGTCTTTTTAGGAAGGCCAGTGAGGAGTCCATTACAATAATCCACCCTGCTGGTGATAAAAGCATGCACAAGTTTCTCTAAGTCTTGACTGGAAACAAAGCATCTAATTCTTGCAATATTTTTCAGATGATAGTATGCTGATTTAGTTATTGCTTTGACATGACTACTGAAACTAAGATCTGACTCTAGAGACACACCAAGATTCCTGACTTGATTTTTAGTTGTTAGATCCCTAGAGTCAAGGTATGCATTCATCTTGAGAACTTCATCTTTGTTTCCAAACGCAATGACTTCAGTTTTGTGTTTGTTTAACTGAAGAAAGTTTTGGCACATCCAACCGTTTACTTCATCAATGCATTGGCACAGGGAGTCAATGGGGCTGTAGTCGTTAGGCGATAGGGCTAAGTAGAGCTGTGTGTCGTCTGCATATCTGTGGTAAGAGATTCGGTTCTTTCTCATTATTTGGCTCGTTGGGAGCATATACAGGTTGAATAGGAGTGCTGCAAGAATTGAGCCTTGGGGGACTCCGCATGTCATGGATGTCCACTCAGACTTATGGTCTCCTATACTCACATAATAACCTCTCCCTTCTAAGTATGACCTGAACCATTTTAGGACTATCCCAGAAAGCCCCACCCAGTTTTCCAGCCTGTCAAGAAGTATGTCGTGATCAACAGTGTCAAATGCAGCACTGAGGTCGAGTAGTACCAGCACTGATAATTTGCCTGTATCAGTATTTAAGCGAATATCGTTTATTATCTTTATGAGAGCTGTCTCTGTGCTGTGATGCGATCGGAAATCAGATTGAAAATTGTCAAAGTATCCATTCAAGCTTAAAAATTTGTTCAGCTGATTGAAGACAACTTTTTCAATGATCTTGCCTATGAAAGGAAGATTTGAGATCGGTCTATAGTTGCTTAAGATGGTCTTATCCAGATTGCTCTTTTTCAGGAGTGGCTTGACAAATGCTGTTTTCAGGGAGTTTGGAAAACTCCCAGAGAGAAGTGAGGCATTTACCACTTCTAGGAGATCTGCTTCTAAGCTGTTTTTACACACTTTTGAAAAAAGATGTGGGAAGTGTGTCAAGGGCGCAGGTTGATGTTTTAAGGTGCTGTACGGTTTCTTCCAAAATTTTGCCATCAATTTCTTCGAACACAGACATAGTAACTACTTTCTAAGGTTGTGGTCTGATCTGTTGGACCCCAGCGCAACTCAAGGATGAGCTGATCACCTTTCTGATATTATTGATTTTCTCAGAGAAGAAAGAAGCAAACTCACTGCACTTGCTGTCTGAGAGCATTTCACTGGGAATCTGGCTTGGGGGGTTTGTCAGTCTCTCTACAGTAGCAAAAAGAGTGCGTGTGTTGTTTAAGTTGCTGTTTATAATATTCGAGAAGAAAGTCTGTCTAGCTTTGCTTAGTTTCATATTAAAAGCATGGGTGCTGTCTTTGTAGATGTTATAATGGACTACAAGTTTTGTCTTCCGCCACATGCACTCTGCTCTTCTGCATTGTCTTTTCATGTTTTGCACTGCTGTTGAGTTTCTCCAAGGTGCTTTTTGTCTACCACTATTTTTCCTGACTTTCACAGGAGCAATATCATCAATTACACTTTTAATTTTTGAGTTAAAAGATTCAAGGAGAAAATTAACAGAGTCAGCAGATATGCTTGGTTTTAAAGATATGGCCTTCATAAATAGCACACTAATGTTCTCATTTAAGCATCTCTTCTTGACAGACACAGATCTAGCTTCAATGGCAGGAGAGATCAATATATCAAAGAAAATACAGAAATGATCAGACAGTGCTACATCCTTAATAACAATCGATGAGATGTTTAGACCCTTACTGTTAAGTAAATCTAGAGTGTGTCCACGATTATGTGTGGGTCCATGTACATGCTGAGTCAGATCAAAAGTTTTGAAAACAGTTTTGATTTCTTTTGCCATATTGGTTTCTGCATTATCTATGTTAAAATCTCCAGCAATGGCAAAACAGTCAAACTCAGAGGAAATTGTTGATAACAGTTCTGTAAAGTCCTCAGCAAAGGCTGGAGAGTATTTTGGAGGCCTGTAAATAATGATAAGTAAAATACGTGGAGCACCTTTTAACACAATACCCAGATAGTCGAAAGACGGGTAATTCCCAAATGATATTTGCTTACATTGATAGACATCTTTAAAAAGAGCAGCTAAGCCCCCGCCTCTCTTACCCGCTCTGCAAACACTCATAAAAGTAAAGTTATGAGGGGATGATTCATTGAGGACTGTTGCACTGCAGCTGTCTTCTAGCCAAGTTTCATTTAGAAACATAAAGTCCAGGTTGTGGTTATTAAGTCGTTGACTAGAAGTGATTTTAAGATTCCATCATTGGGCCAATGAGGTGAAGAGCTTGAACAAAGAAGTGTCTTGGCTTTTGAGATAAATTTATTGTGTTTTATCACCATTTCCTTGAGGATGTCTGTCTACTGTGTGGGATTATTAAGGCTTCCATAGTTCCATTCGATTTATCTTAGTGCATACCAGGAGTGTAATGATTTAAAAGTAGAAGAGAACATTAAATAATTTAATTATAATCCAAAAAGTGTGTGGATAAACAAAGAATTTTCGGTTTTCTTTAAAGTTATATTTTTGGCCTTTTATTCCTTAATCAGATAGCACAGTGTAGATGATACAGGAAACAGTGGGGAGGAGGAGGGGAAGAGGAGGACAGGCAATGTACCTCAAGCCGGGAGCTGTGCTACTGTATATGTCAGAGAGCTGCACACAAGGCAATAGCTCCGACAAGGAATTATATAAAAGTACATTTCTTTGAAATTGGAAATTTAGGCAGGATTTATCAAAGGACCCATCTTTTTTAATAGCCAGTAGTCTTTAGTTTTGTCACAGTCTCACAGGCATGAACATGATTTGCTGCTTGCAATTTGGTAGCAGGTGTTGTTGCACAAGATGAGTCATCAATTTTTGATAAAAGTGAATTGTATTCATATTTAGGACTAGGAGTGCACTAGCACATGCTTTGAGGCTAACAGATACTATTTTTTCGTTCTGTTTTTGTTATCTGTATGTTATTGTTATCTACAAAATCTCTCACAGAACAATTAGTAAACACAAACTTTTTTAATATTATAAAAGCATTGATTCTGAAGGAATAGAAGCAGACTATAGTACAGTTTTTAATTCATTATTGTATCTGCAAAGCTAGATTATCAAGATTTTCCATTTTGTATGTTTTCAGTGCCTTTGACTTTGTATTACACAAACATAGCACACAAGCATAGCTCACAGATAAATCTAGAAGGTTTTATAAACAATAACATATTCATTATATGCTGTTAAGGCACAGCACACAATCATACCTAAAAAAAACATACATTCAACATTATGAAAAGACAGTGATAAAATCAGTGACAAAATTAGTAAGCCGTAATAACATCATGCTCATGTTTTACGCAAAATGTTTTATGCACAGTCTCTTCTAAAATATATAAAATTTATATAAAATAAGCTTGATAACAAATGGGTTATTGAAATGTAATACTTTGTGCACCCTTATTGTTTTCAGTGTACTGAAGTATCTCTGCTAAGGGCATTGCATAATGATGTACACAGGGAGCAATATAACTCATTCATTATTAAATGACAGCATCATTTTCTTTCTTACGGATGGCTCGAAACAGAAAAAATAGCGCCATAATAAGAAGGACCGAAAAGAGGAGGATCAGAACACTCCAGGTGCCTGAGCTCAGTGCTTTTCTCAGTAACACATTTTCAGCAGGCAGCAGGTTGCTCAAGATTAGCATGTAACCAAGGGACCAGCCGACAGATGTGCCTCCCGCCTGCAAACCAAAGAAACATTTGGACATTTTCTTAACATAGAGGGGGCCATTTATTCATGAAGCTTGAATGAAATGAAACAGCTTTTGCATTTTACTTGATTTTGACTGGACAGTCAAGAGTGCTCTTTATATGACATGTTTGGAGGGAGGAGTTTAAAAATTAGGGCTTGGTAGTGTCAAAAAGAATTTTGTGTACCTAAAAATGGGGAACGTGCATTAATAAGTAAGTAAATAGAGTAGATTATTTGCAAATATGTCTTGTTACCTTCTGCTGGAAGGAGATGTGTGGGAAGGTGAGATCATCAAAACCATATCTATTGACCAGGAGCACCTGTACAAAGACTGAGACTGCGCAGTAGTCCTTCAGAAGGTTTTTCTGATCCGGAGCCATATTTGACATCTAGCACACAGAGAGTGAGAGAGAAAGTGAAGTGGAAGAGGTCAAATAATTTAAAGAGGACCTATTATGCCCTCTTACAAAGAATACCCTACTAGAATAGTTTTTTTTATGCTTGAATATAAAAAAAACAACGTTTCGGATATGTCACGATCCCTTAAACCGTGTTTCAACAGACTACTAACGCAACTCAACCAGGCCTCGTCTTTTGCTTTTTCTTTTTCTTACTTGCACATGCCTTGGGCAGGAATTATTTAAATGAGGAATACTGTGAGTGTACGTTCCAAGATGAAAACTCAAGACTGCAATCGAGGCGTTTCAAGGACTTTGGAGTTAATTTTGTGCTTTGTAACTTTGCAGACCTTTTTCATGCTCAAACGCAACATTGCACACTTAAGAAAGTTGAAAATGTAAAAAAGCATAATAGGTCCTCTTTAAACACATTTTTTTTCCCATGGGAAATATCTGAAAGTCATTTAATAAACTAGGCTAAATAGATCAACAGATCAGTAAGTTCAATATTGCTTCATTTGCTAATAATTATTTAACTGAACAAAACAGTGTACATATTATCATCAAAGATAAAGCAAGTTCTCTTAATCTGAGAACCTGAGACTCTAAATCATTGGTCGATTGCTGAGATAAGGGGAAAGTCATCTCAGAATAGCAGGGCTCAAAATGAACTCAACGGGGTGGTACCTCCTGAAAGCTCATGTTGCAGACGACACGGACAGCGTCCTCTAAATCTGCTAGAGATGTGATGGTGATGCCTGCAGCTTTCTGAAGAAAGGAATGGGTGTAAAAAAATGCAGAAAATGCCTGTGCAAGAAAAAGAAAGAGAGAGATTGCGTAATCATAATAATGACACATGCAATAATGACATACGAGTGCCCAGAAGATGAATTTATGATTTATTTTAATGCTTTGAGCTGTCCCACTTAATAGCTGCTTACACGTCACCACAACCATCCCCCACCAGTAAAGACATTAATGTTGCCTAAGGCAGATGAAGGAACAAATTTCATATTATGCCGGTTGAGAAAATATATTTAAAAAAATATTCAACAATGCATTCAAGTTTAAATTATCCACTCTAGAAACTCTTACCATGAAGTTTCCAGTAATGTTTGGCTGGAAGACTCCATCAAAGGAGCATTTGGAATAAGAACAGTGGTTAAAAGAGAAGAGATGAGAAACGTTTCCCATGCATTGATTGTAGTTTCCAGTGCCCTTTATTTGCAGGTTGTCATCAGGTTTACAGGGAGTTTGTCTTTTATTGCATGGAGTGTCAAACACACTGCACAGCTTCATGGAGTGATTGTAATCTGCAGGATAGCAAGGATGGACTATGGAGCTGTCTGAACCCTGAGTCTATAAGACACATAAAGAAAGAGTAAACATCAGATATTATACTCTAAATGCTATCAAATCATATTGTCTAATGGTAATTTAAAAGGTTTGCACTTAACCGTGATCAGATGTGCCAGCAGTTTGAGTAAGACCTGGTCTCGGCCATAACACAGAAAACTCTGAGTGTAAATCTTATAGTCTCGTCCGTACAGACTCAGGTTCATCAGATTGTCTTCGTTCTCCACTGTTTGTTCAGTCACAAATGTGATCTGAGTAGAAGCTCCACCAAAGTCCAGCGCACCAACAGTGTCTCTGCCTGGAGACAGCCACTGACCCACAAAACCATACTAGAGAAATGAAGGATTAGAAAGATAATGTGCATAAAACATACAATTATACAGTGGAATTATCAATAAATTAGTCTCTGAAATATGTCTTGATTTTGCATTTTAGAACAAAACTTCAGTCTATACCTTGATAAATTTTTCAAGTAGGTAGTTGACTGTGACCCATCCATAAGCTCCCTCCTCTTGTCCACTTAAAATAGTGGCACCTTTGAAGCTGAATGGGTAGGTCTTCAGTTTGTCTCCCACTTCCTTCAAAACCTCATCTGACTCTTTGGGTTTAGAAATACTGTGTGATACGACAGAAATATATGAATTTTTCACTTTCAATACAATTTATTCTATACCTGCATATCAAAATCAGAACTTATCCTGCAGTGATTTTTGAACAATGTAGACTTTGTATACATACAAAAGTTTGGGGACGGTAAGATTTGTTTTATTGTGTTTGAAAGAAGTGTCTTATGCTCACCGAGGCTGAATTGATTTATTAAAAATAAATAAACCAATAATATTGTAAAATATCATTAGAGTTTAAAATCCATGTTTTTATTTTTATATATTTTAAAATGTAATTTATTCCTGGGATGGCAAAGCTGAATTTTCAGCAGCCATTACTCCAGTCTTCAGATTCACATGATCCTTCAGAAATCATTATAATATGCTGATTGGTGCTCAAGAAACACTTTTTCTTATTATTAATGTTGAAAAAAGTTGTGCTGCTTTATAATTTTGAAAAAAAACATGATACGCGTTTTTTTCCCCCAGGAGTCTTTGATGAATTTAAAATAAAATAAAAACAATATATTTTTTGTCACTTTTTGATCAATTGTGTCCTTGCTAAAAAAAAGTATTAATATCTTTTTAAAAAAATAATATTGGCCCTAAACCAATGGTAGCATATGGCAAGTTATATGAGGTAAGTTATATAGGATATAGATACTGTCCCTATATAACAGGGGTGGGGAACGTTGATCCTGGAGGGCCATTGTCCTGCAGAGTTTAGCTCCAACCCTAATTAAACACACCTGAAGCTAATCAAGGTCTTCAGGATTGCTAAAGTTACAGGCAGGTGAGTGTTTTTTCAGGATTGGAGCTAAACTCTGCAGGACAATGGCCCTCCAGGATCAACGTTCCCCACCCCTGCTATATAATGATCATTTTGTCATCAGTGATTAAAAAAGCCTTTGGAACAAAGTTGTGAGCCTTCTGACTCACTTCAGTAGCCTCATGCCTGCTGTGGCCCCGAGATACACAGGAGTGAGTCTGTGTCTCCACTTTGGGATCTCCTTCAAGGCTTTTTCCATGCATTCCTCAAGGCTACGGGCTGCTCCTCCTCTGACAC
Source organism: Rhinichthys klamathensis goyatoka (assembly GCF_029890125.1). Lineage (NCBI taxonomy): Eukaryota > Metazoa > Chordata > Actinopteri > Cypriniformes > Leuciscidae > Rhinichthys > Rhinichthys klamathensis. Next base: position 269,656 of record NW_026606672.1, on the reverse strand, counting down.
CTGCATAACTGGAGATCCCGCCTCCTGATTGGAGAAAGTGATAGAGGAAGAGAGAGGTCATGTCACCGGATATCTGAAATGAATCATAGATTATCTAAAGAAGTATGACCACGCCGAGTTCATAAGAACTATCGGTTCCTATTTCACTGCCTCATATGCCACTATCCTTGACAACCATAAATGCAACCAGATATTTTTTGTGTGCCTATTCCAGATGTTTCCATAGATCTTTGCTAATCAGCAATATTTTTGGGGTACTAGGAGTTTAACATCCTGATTCTGTGCAGATCCTTAGAGTTGAGTTGGAGACTCAAAAGTGATGAAATTGTAAAAGGGCAACTTTTACTTTTAAAAGGGCACAACTGTCACAGTTCTTTCACCCTTGTCTGGGTTTTCTCTTGGTTCAGTGACAGAGCTGTGACACTCCCTGTTTGTCATGTGTTTGTGTTTGTCTGGTCTGTTGTGAGCACATGGCTGTCACGTTATTTCCTTGTGCCATGTGCTCTCCTGTCAATTGTCAAACCCCGCCCATCTTGTTATCTCGTTATTGTTTAATGTCCCTCAGCTGCCTGCCTCGTTACCTTCCTTTGTTTGTTCCCTATTTAGTCTCCCTGTGTTTGCAGTCCCGTGCTGGTTCGTTGTCCAAGTTTTCCATGTTCCTTGTGTTTCCTGGTTCTGCCTGTTATCATTCTTATTTTCCCCCACGAGGGAGTTTTGTTTGTAGTTTATGTTTGTTTGTTTACTTAATAAATATTACCCATTGTTTCTGCACTTGAGTCCTTGCACCTTTAATCTACCCATTCCGTGACAACAACCACAAAACAGGAAGTAGGCAACAATGTGTGCATATTCAGCACTTCTCTTCTTTCTCTCAAAAACAAAACCAAGAACTTCATTACAATATATTCATAAATGAAGTAAAACTTCTGACTTTGTCGTTTGGATTTTGTAATATCTGTCTGGTAAGTGAATTTTGAGAAGTGCGATATATTTCGAAACCAATATGTGGGTAAATTGTTTCTAAAAAAGAATCAAATGAAGACGAAACCCTCTAGTTCAAGGCATTACACATGGTTTTAGTAGTCTCACATCCCTATTGTACTGATCTTTTCTTTTTCTAATGTCCTCAACTTTATCTGCTGACGTTAAGTCTCATAACAGACGTTTTTATACAGAAGGACCTTCAAATGAGGAATATCACAAGCCATTTATCAGTGTCTACTCACCCTTTGCATGACACTCGCTGTGTTGACTGACAATGCCGGTATTGTTTTGCTTGTCTGCTGGCCATTTGTAGATGAACATGGCCGTATGAGAGGATCCAGCATCCAGGACTATTCCATACTGAAAACAAACCCAACAGCAGAAAAATAAAGCTTATGACTAAACACCTGTGACACCAGGGATAAGGGTTTGATTTCCAGGGAAAACAAGCACACACATACACAATGCCGAAATGCATACATTGAATGTCACTTGAAAAAAAAATGCCTGACAAATAAATGTATAGTAAAGATGACATAGGACAATTGTTCTTAGATACACAGGGTTCATTTTCCACTGAAATATAACACATAAAGAATCTATTATAGATCCACTACCATTCAGTAGTTTTTATTCTGCACATTCAATTGATTAAGTGAGTAAAGACATTTATAATATTACAAAAGGTATCTATTTCAAATAAATGTTGTTCTTTAACTTTCTATTCATCAAAGAATCCTGAAAAAACAACACGGTTTCCACAAAAATCTTAAGCAGCACAATTTATTCAACACTGATAATAATAAGAAATGTTCCTAGAAATGTGTACCAAATCAGCATATTAGAATGATTTCTGATGGATCATGTGAGACTGAAGACCGGAGTAATGATGCTAAAAAATCACCATAGCCGCAGGAATAAATTACATTTTTATTTAAACATTATTTAAACAACATAGAAAACAGCTATTTTTAATTGTAATAATATAATATTACTGTCTTTACTGTATATTTTATCAAATAAATGCATCCTTGGTTAAGCGTAAGAGACATTCAAAAAACATTCAAATTAATTTTACAGACCCCAAACTTTTGAACAGTACATAAATTACATTAAAGTCTACATAGTATAATTCAACGTGTAAATAATAAATATTCTGGAATTGTTTCTACAATTGATCAGTGTGAATAAACAAATACTAATACAACAAAAAATTGACATTTATGTATTGTATTGTTAGTATTGAGACCTGGACTGAACAGCATGACTAAAGTCTGACATGATGAGTTCATTTATCATTGATTAATCAGTCTACCATTTTATTCTGCATTACTCCTGGACAGAGGCTTCAATTAATATTTTGCTTATAGGCAGGGTGACATTTGAGATAAGTGTGTAAATTGTAATCTAGCACTCATTTACGCAACAACTAGACTAAGTTATAACTTGCACATAACTGCCGCAACCGGCCAAGCTAATTAGGGTCTTGTGTTGTTAAAAACAGGGTGTGTATGTGAGCATTAGCCATGTGAGAACTGCATTACACACAGTTTTCACTGCTGCGCAGATATAATTGTAAAATAATTCTCCTACCCTCTCTTTGGTTAGCTTATTATAACATCATAAGTTAAATAAATTAAAACATAATAAATGCTGTTAACACTTCAGGTTTTCTGACAAATTAACTTGTCCCATTTATACCTCTACTAGCTGCATCTTGTTGCTTTAAAAGCTCAGTTATTTTGGTCAGGCCTTTGCCTTCCTTATTCACAATGCTCATTATTATTCAAGCTAACATGACTCACCTTTGTAGCTGCCTATCAAATACTGTATGAATATCATTTACTTGAAGCAAACACTTCTTTAAAGTAGTGTAAAGTGCTTGCTAAATTATCATAAGTGTTTAACAACCAAAATCAAGAAATAGTGTAATTTACATATGCCTCTCTCTTTTTCCCCCAAGCCTTCATCCCTTTCTTTTATCACACACCTGTGCAACAGGCTTCCCAATGGATTGTGTATTTTGGGCAAGACACTGACTTAACTCTATTCATTCATGCAAAACATGATAATCTCTCTCCAGACTTTGCCTACAGTTTGCATACAGCCATGTTAGCTTAGTATAATAGCACTGTCTAGCAGCTCTTAGTCTGAAAGATTTTGGAGTTAAATAGGCGACTGAGTTCAAAACATGTTTAAGCTTGCATTTCTATGCCATTTTGACTCCATAACGCTCTGTTTCGACATCAGTCAAATGTTCAGCATGTCGCTTTAATGTCTTCAAGAAATTACGTTACCCTGCTAAACGGAACTGTCAAAATATGCTGTAGGCCCATTAAGCAACTTAACAGTAGGTGTGTATGAGGTTCCAGTGTAGTTCCAGATATCCAAAACCACAATGACTCACTGTCCTGTTCTGAAGAAAAACGAGATTAAAGCATTGAATCAAAACTGCTGGGAAACACAAACAATGGGATCCAGCCAATATGAACAAGTTTTTATGTGTTTAAAACTGTGTAGAGAAACTGGGGTCATAAATCAAATAAAGAGCACAGATGGAGAAAGATTTATAGCTCACCCTCTACTATCAAATAGATAATAAAAATGTTGTTCGGCAAGAACATGGAAAATCCACCGGCTAATTTGAATCCCCTTACAAAAAAGAAGTATACTTCAAGTTCATTTTATGAAGTATACTTAAGTAATGTTCAAGTATATTTTAAGTATAATTATGTAGTAAGTATACTAATGTCAATATGTACTACTAGTAGTAAACTTGTAAGTGTACTATTTTAATACCGCTTGGGACTAAATTGGTATATAAAAGTATGTTTAAGTGTACTATAAGTGTAACAGTAGTAAACTTTAAGCAGAGCCGGACAGTAACGGAGTACATTTACTTGAGTACAGTACTTAAGTACAATTTTGAGGGATCTGTACTTTACTCGAGTATCATTTTTGGGGAGTACTCATGACTTTACTCAAGTACATTAGAGAGGCAAATATTGTACTCTTTACTCCAATACATTTCTATCTATAACCGTGAGTACCCGAGTAAAAAAAAAAAAAAGTAAAAAAAAAAGAAAAATCTCGGAAACCCTCAATTTGTTGTTTCCCTCTCAAACGTGATTGGATTGTGCAGGCGCCACTGATTGGGACAGCCTATCAGCAATCACTTTCAGCTTTCCGCCAAAGTCAACTCCATGGTCAGATTTTATATTACACATTAATGTAAGCCAAGCATTTGGTTTGATGTTCTTGAGTATGTGGTGTGTTTAACACAGTCAGGTTCAAATGTGGCAGTGGCGTAGCCACGAGGGATTTCTGATTTCTTAAAAAAAAAACTTTAGGAGGCAAAATATATTTTTACTGATTATGTGAATTACACTGCGCAAACCAAAGTAGGCTACTACCCAACGAATGAAGAAGGGTTGGCACTCAGTCTCCACAGTACATAAAATATTAATTTTGTTTTATTTTATTTTTCGGGTTTGCATTTATGAGGAAAAAACAATGTTATGGACGTGTTCTCCGTTACGGACGTGAGCGCTCTGAAAGCGGCATAAAAAATGCTTTAAAACTTTCACAGAGACATCAAACAGAAAACACAAAACCTTTCTTTAACCTGAATTTCGTTTTGCATTAATTGTATCTTAATTTTAATCAATGTTTCATCAACCAATTGCCTGGGTTTAAAAAATAAGAAGTAAATACCAGACGATAGATAAGAAACGGAGGCGCCGGCACGTGAACTGGATCTCGTCTCATAAATGAACCGAAACTCAGTGTATAAGGTAACCTACTTGCCTCTCACAGACATGTCTACTTTTAAACAGAAAAATTCAAAATGAAAGAAAACAGACTACAGACTGCTCTCTGCTTATGTAATCCGTATGAAATGTGCATTTCTCTCTGGCGCGTTCACTACTGAAGATCGCGAGTCAGCATCGTCAACTTCATCTAGCCGACACTGACAAAGAAAACACTTGTTTATTAAAGTAACAACAGGTAGCTTTTGCTCTCGGGGTCCCCCTACAGTTGGGAAACAGTATTGTCCTCTACTACTGTCGTAAACTCTGTCATCCTACATGCACGTGCAATTGTTGACAAGCATGATAGCCCTGAACATTGTAGGAGGAGGTCACATGCAGGTGTTCTGCTTGCGTTGCGTGTGAAATGTCTTCATCCCAGGTACAGTGGCATATATTTCAGCATGTCATATGAATATAATTTCATGGGTTTTATTTTTTTTCTAACGACAAATGATCGCGATGCTCACGTTTACAAGCCAGCGTCATTATAGTAGCCTAGTCTATTGGTTACCGTTTTACTGAATCTATATGATACTTCAATGCAATGTTTGAGTGGTTGATAATAACCATATATCGTCAATATTATAATATCAAGCTACCATAAATGAATCTGCAAATTTTACAAATCGATTTGCATTATAGCTTGAGGCAAGACAAATAAACAAATATCACAGACATGTTAGGTATCCTAAAATATGATTTTATTAATAATCTTCCTCCTTTCTTTGTACATGTTGAGTAGACTACACTTTTTAGGTCAAACATTTGCTATTTGCATTTCATCAGAGGTGGAAAGAGTACTAAAATTTTCTACTCAAGTAAAAGTACTATTACTTCAATAAAATTTTACTTAATTACAAGTAAAAGTACCAGTCTAAAAATCTACTCAAGTAAAAGTAAAAAGTAGCTCATTTAAAATTTACTCAGAGTAAAAGTTGCTGAGTAACTTGTTTAACAGCGGGGGCGGGGTGGGGGACTCTCCTGTGCAGGGCTGTAACCTATGAGTTTCACAGTATGATAACCGTCTCAGAAAATATCACGGTTTATATAAACTGTATTATTAAATTATGGTTAAAAAATTAAAATTATGTCAGTTAAAATGACATAAATGAAACATTTGTTCATTAAAACATATCTAATCTACTAATTTCAATAATTGATTATAAATTAGATCAACAACTGTTTAAAAATAGAGTTCTATGAAATGTTTCTTATTCAGAATTTTTTTTTCTTTTTATGATTTAATACAAATATATTATCAAAAACGGTGGTAATCAAATAAAAGTTTAGCAAACGTTTTATCCTTTTAGTTTTTGGCAAAGTGCTGCAAAACAGATTTACTCAAACCATGGACAAATAATATATATTCCTTAAATAATGTTTAAATACATTGTAGTATTATTATTGTTGTTGTTAATATTATTATGAGAAGTATATTCTATTGTAGGCCTAAAATCGTAGTCATAATTTCTAGTAAAGCCGAACTTTTATTTTGACGGGTTGTTAAGTCCTGTTTCAGAGTGTATTTGACAATGGTTTTTCTCAAATAAAATGAGGAAAATGCTCATTAGGCGTTCTCTCAGAGCAGCTCTGGAAATGTTCATGTATTCATGTAGGCCTACTCGTATTGTTTGTGAGACGCTGAAAACACCATGAGCGCGTCGCGTACTTGAGTATGTAGTAAGTAGACGAAACAGCACAGCTCATTCACGCAGAACAAGCAGATTATAGATTTACATAGCAGTCTTTTGTGCTTTAATATTCACAGATCATGGCGTGATTTGATTTATTGTACAGCTTTACTTTCGATTTATTCATCCATTATCTGCATGTTTTACGTGACATCTGTATTATACTGTAAATTCCATTTTCTTTCTATATCCAAAGTATTCCCTGACCAGGGCTTCACATACCGGTTATGTGTGCGAGTGAGATTTCGACAGCATTTCGCGTTCAGCTGGGTCTGCATCACTGTCTGTCTTGTCCGTCACCTTCTCCATATTGTTTTGTGATTTTAGCGCGTCTGTTCTCCCGCCCTTCAATCAATCAATGCTGTAGTTTCCGGAGCGCGATGTTTTCACCCAAAGCATTTTTTTTTTACTCAGTAACGGATATGTTTTAAAATGTAGCGAATTACAACACTGCAAACAAAACATACTTAAGTAAAAGTAAAATTACAGATTTAAAAAACTACTTAAAAAAGTAGAAGTACACAAAAAACTACTCAATTACAGTAACGCGAGTAAATGTAATTCGTTACTTTCCACCTCTGCATTTCATCGATTGCAAAGTTCAAATCAGAACGAGAATACTAGCGATAGCTAACCATCAAAAACTAGAATATCGTTTACTAGCTACCAGATTGATAATTCGCTACTACTCTAGCGAATTAGAGAGGTTAGAGAGAGGCATTCTTTTTTCGATGGGGGGTTCGATGCTCCCTGCACACGCAAGGTCTCTCGCTCGCTTTCTCTCTCTGCCGTCCGCGCGCGTTGGAGCACAGTCTCTGTCTCGCGTGCGCGCTCGCTCTAGATTCCGGGAGATTTTAACTAATTTGCGGTATAACTTGTCGATCACGAGTGGCTCAACAGGTAGAGATCTATAGATAAACTCATCTTTCAGGCATTTGACCGACCGGGTTGACAATTTAGCGTGAGAAACCGGGGGTGTGGCGTGTGAGCGTGTGAAACCAATCAAATGCGGGTGTCTCACGGCCAATGCGTGAGTTGGCAGCTCTGCAATGTTGATCCTCGTTCTGCCTTTAACGCGATCACTTTCTCTTTTTCTCTTTTTGCTTTGCTCCGATAAAACCTTTGCTTTCTTGTTTTTCTGTGCTGCTTCGGCCATGACTATAACATTTGGCTCGCAAGTCCGATTTTAAGGAAGTGGGGGTGGTGGTGGAAGTGACATATATGCCGTAAAGCAGTCGAATTTTGTAGTTCTCTTTGTTCGCCGGTTACTACCCGAAACCCGAAGTTTAAAAGTATGATTAAAAACGCTACAGACCCCGTCAGGCTATGGCAGACGTGTCATTCAACCTATTGTAAGTCGATGTACCATCACAAGAGACTTGGAAATATATTATGAAGGTTGAAAAGTTACCTGTTGTTACTTTAACAAGTGTTTATTAATAAACAATTAAAATATCTCCTTGCTATATTTTACATATTCATAATCATTCCTTTTGCCGGTTCTTTGTGACAGCTTTTAGGTGCTTTATTGGCAGCGCCACCCTGGTGTGTGTGTGTTGTCCCCACATTTAAAGATGGGACCCCCCAAACATTTAATTAAATTAAATAAAGCAACATGGTAAAAAGATGAAAATGACTTGATTTTACTTTCAATTCCTTTTACATTCTCCAAAGTATTAACATTAACATTTTTCATAACTCCATGTAGGACGTTTCTGTGCATAAATGTAAGCACTGTGGCAGTAGATTAGTAATGCAATATTTAGAAAATCTACTCTTGATACTCAAGTACTTTTAAAAACAAGTACTTTAGTACTTTTACTTAAGTAGACATCTGAATGTAGTACTTTTACTTGTACTTGAGTAAAATTTAGCAAGGGGTATCTGTACTTTTACTCAAGTAACAAAGCTCTGTACTCTGTCCGCCTCTGACTTTAAGTGCACAACTAGTTCATAATTACGTTTCTCATTTGTACAGCAAGCGAACTTATGGGTATACTAGTAGTTTACTATTTTAATACTTGTAGCAAATTTTTAGTTTATGAAAGTACACTTTGAAGTATACTCTCAGTAAACTAGGCTACTTTGCTCTTTTAGTGTAGCACTCTCAGTAAACTACTAGTTTACAGGGGTGGTAAGTAATGAAGTAAAAATACTTCGTTACTTTACTTAAGTATTTTTTTCGGGGATCTGAACTTTACTTGAGTATGTTTTATTTGCATCTACTTTCACTTTTACTCCACTACAATTGTAAGGACAAAGTTTACTTTTTACTCCAATACATTTCCCCATGCCCGCTCCAAGTATTTATTACACTGGCTTTCCAAACCAATGAAAAACTTGTTTTTCTTTTTAAAAAAAGAGCGCGCAAGCTCTTTGCCAGTATACGCTCACATAGCAGTCAGTTCGCCATTGACCGCAGAAACCGCTGAAGGTGCAGCTCTCGCTGCCAGCAATGATCCCAAGATTTCCGACAGGGATCACCCATGGCCATATATCAATGATATGTTCGATTTCACTGAAGTCAAGGGAGATTAATATCGGCTGAAATGTCTTCTTCGCCTGCCACGGGTGAATTAAATTTCAGCATTCAAAACTTCACCCTCAAATCTGAGAAAACATATTGAGGTGAGTTGACGTTAAAGCAACACTAAAGAAGTTTTTTTACCTTAAAATAATGTTTCCAAAATCGTTTCAGTGGTTCATCAAGTCGTAACAGGGTGAAAGGCACTTCTGCCTTAGCTTTGTGGTCCTATATCTGCTAGAACCACACTATATAAGTTTGCCAGATCGGGTCGCGTTTCTGTAGTTCGAATGAGACGTAAGAAAACTACAAATTTGACTTGCTTTACGGCAAGCGTTACAATTGGACATTATTCACTCTAAAGCCGGTGCTGGATAAACAGTGGATAAACAGCGAGCATGCGTGCGACAGTAGGCTGTGGTAGGCTAAATTATTTACGACAGCGGTAACGGACAATGCTGCTTCGAACCTGAAGGGGGACCGCAGAGGAAAAGTTCTTTAGTGTTGCTTTAATGTTACTATTGTTAGCCAGGGGATTTCATATTGAAACATGCCTTGTAAACAGCTAGCTAACAAATTCTTAATTGCAGTATCTAATCTTATCATTTGTTCAAATAAAACATTGCATATCACTTCCAAAACAATTGATCTGCATAATTATTGATATTTACAGTTAATTTGAATATTTACTTTTTACTTTCGGTACTTGAGTATGTTTTAAATCAGATACTTTTGTACTTTTACTCAAGTGATGTTTGAATGGAGGACTTTCTACTTTTACTGGAGTAATTTTTTATTTAGGTATATATACTTTTACTCGAGTATAACTTTTGAGTACTTTTACCACCCCTGCTAGTTTAGTAGTTTTATACTGCAAGAGTTTTGCTCGGCGTGAGATTTGTTGACGGGGGGGGGGGGGGGGGGGACAAGTGAGATTTGTTGTTTGGGGGGGGGGGTCTCGCTCGCGCAAGGTCTCTCGCTCGCTCTACGCGGTTTGGAGCACAATCTCTGTCTCGCATGCACGCTCGCTCTAGATAGCGGGAGATTTTTAACGAATTTGCGTATAACTAGTCGATCACGAGTGGCTCAACAGGTAGATATATAGATAAACTCATCTTCCAGGCATTTGACCGACCGGGTTGACACTTCAGCGTGAGAAATCGGGAGTGTGGCGTGTGAGCGTGTGAAACCAATCAAATGCGGGTGTCTCACGGCCAATGCGTGAGAGTTGGCAGCTATGCTGCACGTTTTCTTTTAGTGTACTCTCAGTAAACTGTTTAGTAGTTTTACAAGTTTTCTTTAAGTGAACTTAACATTATACTTATAGTTTACTATTTATATATTATTTTTGCACTTGCAGTAGGCCCATACTACTATGTTCAAATGTTATTTTTTTTATACTTGAAAAATACCTTTAACTGTACTTTAATTAAAAAACAAAAAAACATTTTATTAGCTTCATGCATCCTTTTTTATCAACACTTGAATGTTGGTAAGTTTCATACAGAAAGGCAACATTTTAAACAAAAACGTTGAGAAAATCTCATTTTTGTCAAAGACTAACGTTACGCCTTGATCAGATTCAGAACGATGATCAAAACACAGATGGAGTAGATCGAGTCCAACACCTCCAAAGCTTCACAGTCGTTTTCTCTTCATGTGTTACGCTTCGTTTCATTTGGAAACATTAAGCAGTTTTGATTTACACGCTGTTTAATGTTTGATGATCACGTTATTTTACATTTAAGTGAGCAATCTTTCAGCTTCTTCTTCTCCTGTGTTTTGATTTTGATCCGGAGATTCTGTACTAGAAGATGTGTCATAGCGCCCCCTACCGTATAACAGTGAAAACATGGATAGCTGGGGAAAATCAGAGCCTTGGCACTTCCTATTAGCCCCATTGTGTATCATCTTGGTTGCAGTTCCATTTGAATTCCACTGGAGGTGATCGCAGGCGAGTGCAGAATGAATGGGAGTCTATGGAGCTAAACGGCTAAATGTATGTCTTTCTCCTGCTTGTCGTTGAATCAACATAGATTTTATTGTTGATTCCGCAAGTTCAATATAGATTATAGGCCAAAAGTCAAATAAACGAGTACTTATGTCCTTTCGATTTCTTACAGGTTAGGCCATTGTTGGCCGGAACACGCTAGCATTCTCCTATTATGTGACGTCATCACATTTTTTAATGGATTTTTAGAACAGATAAGTGAACTTAAAAATGCAATTTTCAGCTGAGTGTATTATCCTAGCCCTCCCTTTTGAATGCAACTTTCAAATTACTTGAAAAAAAATTACATCCTGAGAAAAGTGGATTTCTGGGAGTGAAACCCCATAGACTCCCATTCATTCTGCACTCGCCTGCGAGCGCCCCCGCAATGGAAAGAGACGTGTTACTGCAGCCAGTCCAGAAACCGGAAGTAACCAGACAGTGCCAATTCTCTTCAATTAGACATTGGCTGTGTCCAAAATCTCCCACTACTCACTATATAGTGGACTATATAGTGAGCTCGCCATTTTGTAGTGCTGTCCGAATGTATTTGATGATTATTATACCCTATATAGTCCACTCAATGTATCCCAGAATGCATTTTGAAAAGTAGTGTACAACCGATGGTCACTAACCCAAGCCCTACATTCCATCATGCATTGCGCTGATCGTAAAAATGGCGGATGGACGTCAAGGAGAGCAGCGCGACAATACGAATTTGTCATACAAATGTAAGTTATGTTCTTTCTCGTTTAACTTAGTAGTAGTTTGACGACGTCTCGCTAGTGTAGCAAGAACAGCACGTCGTTTTCTGTGTCTAGAAATCCTGTTTATTTTGCTAATCCGCAAAATCTTCTGAATCACGAGAACAAACAAACAAAAAAGATACATATTGAGTGGCATCTCCACAGAGTCTAAAAGCTGTTTTATTAAGAGTATTATGAGCAAGATATTTGATAACATAGATCTGTTTTTTTTTCTCCTAATGTCGACAGGCAAGAGAAAACGTTGTGGCGCGAAAATGAAAATATATGAAATATGTGTATTAATTTTATTTATGTTTATAAGTTATAATCATGTGTGGAGTAACGCATTATAACAGAAACGGCCAGAAATGACTTTTAATTTTACAATTTTGGAGAAATAAGCTCAATATAATGTAATGTATTTATAAAAAAAAAAATCTATTTAGCCCAGAGCTGGCTCGGCACCAGCTGACAGATGATGGCGCGTTTAAATAGTGCGACAGTAATGGCGTAATCAACGGCGCCGAGAGACGATCGAGTAGTGTCCGAAAGTGGTGTTTCTATTATGCTGGTGAGCTCACTATATAGTGCTCTACTCCCTACTCCCTACATAGGGGTTAGGGAGTAGTGGTTTGAGTGGAGATTTCAGACACAGCCATTCTTTGGGAAAATTCAGTCAATAGGCCTATTTCAAAAAAATGGCCGCCAAGACCGGAAGTAGGGAAAACTCTTTTCCGGTGAAAGCGCTAGGCAGTTGCAGTCGGAGGACAAATGTGGAGACTAAAAGCGTCCAGTCCTGTTGCGTACCTTTTTATGTTTCAACTCAAAGAAAAAACAATAATATTTATCACTTCACATTTTTCTGTGTTTTGCGGGTTTTCATGGAACAACTGGGGTGAAGTTAAATCACGCCAGACACAGACGGCAAAAAGACGTGCGTGGAGGAGGAAGCAGATGTCTATTTTGAGAATGAATGGCGATCGTAGCGGGCGGCGGCGCGACCAGAAGTATCGCTACCCTACCATTTTGTGAAATAGGCCTATGGTGGGGAAAGAGTAAAGTAGAATTAAAGTAAATTCTTATGTACACTACCAGTGGATTAGCCTACACAAAAATTCAGATTCGCAGAATTAGAAACATATCTGTTTTGTATCAATATTTTAATCAATATTTTCAAACAATGTAAGTTTCATAAGACTGTATATGAAAAAAAGTATATTTAATAGGCTACTCGATCAAAAGAGTTAACACAACCACACGCCAAGAATACTTTGAATACTTAATTATACTTTTAAGTATATCTCGATCAACAAGTATACTAATAGAACACTTGAATAAATGTATTTTCCGTAAGGGTTATTATCGCGGTGTACAAGATCAGATTCAGTTCCATGCTTATTTTATTTACTCTATAAGCTATTCCACCCGAAAGCTTGTTACTATATAAACTTGAACATGTTAGTTTATAAGACAGCGTGTAATATTATGTTTTTAAAAAAGTATTTAATAAGCTACTCAATCAAAATATTAAACACAAGTACAAGCCAAGAATACTTATACTTTTAAGTATATTTCAATCAACAAGTATAGGCCAAATATACTTAGACTTTTCTGTCAGTATAAGTCAAGTAAGTGCAATTTGAAGTATATTTCTGAGAAGTAAATAAAAAGTAGACTGAAAGTATACTTTCTTATTTTTTTAGTTTAAAAGAAGTATACTAATAGCCTACTTGAATAAACTTCTTTTTCGTAAGGGTCACCTGCACTAAACGTTTATTGTTGTTTTTAAATGATGATGACTGGATGGTTAATATAAAAAGAAAAATAATTTTAAAGATGCATTTCATTACCTTAAAGTGCTTAAATAGACACTTGCAAAAACAGTAGGACACTTTTTAAACATTTTAAAAACAGTTAAAAAAGTTATTAAACCCGCCAAATTATTACCCCCCATTCCATTGGTAGATGTAGGATTTAGGATTTAGGCAAGGCAGTAACTTGGCCTATTTAGTTTAGAAACCCGTTACCCCCTCGATTCCACACACAATGTCTTGACCCAAATTCACTCCAATGTCTTTATTTTATATATCCTAAAATTAAAGCATATTTCTCTGTGAACAGCAGGTTATCAGCATAACAAAATACTCCACATACATACTATAAGAAAGAAGGATTTTATTTGAACTCCATCGCGAATCTACCAAAAACGCGTGCAGTGTTCGACCTGCGAGAGAATCTCTCTGGGAATGGGAACACCCTTCAAAATCTCTCCTATTATATCAGCAACATAAACCCAGGTGAAACAGACGAAGTGCTCTGTATGGTTTGCACAACCGGAAAACGTTCGATAAGCAGATAAGCAGCTCATTCTTTTTCTTGATCATACCGTGATCATCGAAACGTCGCGGGAATTTTAAGTGTTCCCTTTTCATCTTTTGGAGCCTATGTGTGCGTGTCACGAATAAGAAAAATGTTATTACCATAAACTCTGGCGGCTCTTTGATGTCATTGTTGGGTACGACGAGCAGAAGAATGCCAATGACTGCCAGAAACAAAGCAGCAGTAGCAGTAATGATCTGGCATTGCTTTTGGTTACCCGTGGATACCATCCTCGCGAAGCGATCCACACAGGACAAATGACAGAGACGACATTCGTTGGCAAGTCAGGCACTGTGACTATTGTGACGCCGTGTGTAAAATACAGGCGATAGACCGGCACCTCACAAGTGGGCATGGCACTACATTGTTCCTCGTCATGTGCCCGTGGTGCAACAGGTGTTCGCTGTGTGACTTTATAAAGTACACGAGTGAATTTATTCAAACGTGAAACGAGACTCTGGGGAGTTTATTTGATCCCTGTTATGCTTCTTTTTTTTATATTCTTATCTTAAGTGCTTTTCCAAACTTCAAAGAACCTTTTCATGGATGGTTCTACAAAGATCCTAATAAAGTGACATGGAGAACTGTTAGAGCCTCTTTTAAGAACTTAGAAAAGTGTTCTGAAGGTTCTTTTTGGCACTAGAAAAAAAAACTACGGGATAGCTGGTTTGCCATTATGCTGCGATCTCATGTTTTTGTTATTGACAGGTTGTCCCGCCCTCGCGTCGTTAAACATGTCATCAGAGAAGAGAAGAGTTGTCGGTATTTTCATTAAATAGTTTTGATTACGAGGGCAAATGAATAAAAAATAATGATGTTATTTTGTTTTTTTTCATGTTTAATGGGGACTTTCCATAGGCAATATAATGATTCTTACACTGTAAACTGTAGGCTATATTCTATCCCCTACCCCTATCCCCACCCATCACAGAAAACTTTCTGCATTTTTACATTTTAAAAAAAAACCAATCACTTATAATGTATAAGCTGTTTTCCTCATGGGGACAAAAGAATGTCCCCAAGGATTTCAGATATTGCCATCTTTGTGTGGACATTTTGTCCCCATAATGTAGGGTTTACAAGCAGGCCACACACACACAACACACACTCACACTTGTGTAATTGGATTTTTTTTTTAAATCAAAATCTATTGCTAAGATAAGTCTATAACCCCTGTGAAAACATTCCTGTGTGACTAGCCCCGCAATAGTAGGCTATACTATTTTATCAAAAAACATTTTGTGGTGTTGCAGACACAATGTCTGAGAGTCATTTGCATTAGTAGGAAGTTATGCATTGTGAGGTGGTTCATGCTGAGCCTGAGGTGTAACGTCTTTTTGTTTTTTTGACTTTGTGGTTAACGCTGATGTGAAAAGCAGATGTGTGAAGAGTTTTAAACAGATCAAAATGGCTGTGCACATCACGACATGTTGGGTTGTCACACAAGATCTTGAGGTTTTTAGACAAGGTTTATCTCTAAATGTTGCATGCAGTATGAATGTCAACAGGATGTGAAACAAATTACAAAAGCATTAAACACTGTCATCATGCTGAGTTGCAGGGGAAGCTACGAGCAGATGCAGAGTCATTCATCACAGAAACTGTGCTTGTGTTCCAAGAAGATTTATTTAATATTTATTTAAACAGGGCCTGCATTATACAAAATGAACACAAATTATAATCACAGATGCAATATTACATATTGAACAGAACTATTACAATCTAACAACTATTTATTCTCTATGGCAGATTTAAATTTACTGTACGCTACAAGAAGGCTGCTTCTGATGTACATCAATAGACTTTACATTACTACAGTATTTTTTCCTCTTTCTGTTAAGTTAATGATGAAAGTAATAATTACTTCTGAATCATTGTGCATGACACAGACCTTTTCTTATATATTAATTTCCCCTCTCTCTTACTCATATGTGCCCTTTGGAAGAGTGTGTCTATGTAAGCAGCTGTCACAGCTTTATTCAGCATCGCAGCTTCAGGCTCGTCCATATGAAGAAAGCCTCTGCTCATCCATATCAAACAGCACATACTCTGAACTGCGCTCCGGGTCCTGGCACATGTGGTTAACAATGAAACACTGGTAGTTCCACAGTAGAAGCAGTACCATGCCGGCCAATGCCAGCAGTACCATGCTGACCAGCAGGAGGCACTGTTTGTCCAGGCAGCAACCGTTCTGACAGCACTCATCCGTGAGATGTGTGTACTTCCATAGAGACTTCTTCAGCAGCACACATCCCGAGCCCTGATGTGGATACAGAGACACGGCGAGATCTTTTGTTTGCTCTGTACTCATTGTACGGGAAGTACTCAGAGATTCATGCAAGATGCTTGCTGTGGGAAAAACAAGCGGTAGGGCCTCAGAGATTAAATGAATATTGCAGTTCATGTTGCACAGGCCTGACTAGGCCTTTTGTTTTGTTTATCATTTGTGCAAACATAATCTTTTTAGATATAGAATTAATCCGTGGTTGGAAGAAAATAACTAAAAATAGCGATGCTACTACATATAATAAGTGTTTTTCCCCAGTAAACTACGGTTAAGAGAATAGGTTAAGATAAGAGTAAGAGAAGAGGTTAATATGATGTTCTCTTAAATGTTGCCTTGCAACGTCTGATTCAATGTAGTGAATTAGTTCGTCCAACATGTTCTCTCTCTCATGTAGGCCTACGGGTTAGAGTCCCAATTCAGAGGCCGCATCCTTTAAAGGGATACTCCACTTTTTTTGGAAATAGGCTCATTTTACAACTCCTCCAGAGTTAAACTGTTCAGTTTTACCGTTTTTGAATCCATTCAGCCGATCTCCGGTTCTGGCGGTACCACTTTTAGCATAGCTTAGCATACATCATTGAAGTGGACAAGACCATTAGCATTTCTAAAAAAAAAAATGACCAAAGAGTTTCGATATTTTTCCTATTTAAAACCTGACTCTTCTGTAGTTACATCGTGCACTAAGACCGACGGAAAATGTAAAGTTGCGATTTTCTAGGCTGATATGGCTAGGAACTATACTCTCATTCCTGCGTAATAATCAAGAAACTTCACTGCTGTACCATGAGTGCAGCAGGCGTAATGATATGACGCAGCGCCTGAAAATAGGCCACCTTCCGTCAACACAACGGAACTATTTTCAGGCGCTGCGTCATATCATTACGCCTGCTGCTCTCATGGTACGGCAGTGAAGTTTCTTGATTATTACGCAGGAATGAGAGTATAGTTCCTAGCCATATCAGCCTAGAAAATCGCAACTTTACATTTTCCGTCGGTCTTAGTGCACGATGTAACTACAGAAGAGTCAAGTTTTAAATAGGAAAAATATCGAAACTCTTTGGTCATTTTTTTTTAGAAATGCTAATGGTCTTGTCCACTTCAATGATGTATGCTAAGCTATGCTAAAAGTGGTACCGCCAGAACCGGAGATCGGCTGAATGGATTCAAAAACGGTAAAACTCAACAGTTTAACTCTGGGGGAGTTGTAAAATGAGCCTATTTCCAAAAAAAGTGGAGTATCCCTTTAAACGCTGCATTTGAAGGCCGAATGCATCACAGCAGCGCGACGAAGGCTTCTTCGAATGCAGCCTATAAATTTATCCTTCGTTTGCAGGCCGCAAAGGATAGAACAGGTGGATCCTTCATAGCCATAATTAGCCAATCCCAAGATTCATTGCGCTTGGTAATGACTGGATTTCTTTCTTTTTTTTTTTTTAAAGAAAATGCCGGATTACCCTTTTAAATGTAAGTATTGGGTTTCAACTTACTCAAATATTTAACTAATGTAAACCGAAACAAAAAATTAAAGCAATTTTGTAGATAGCTAATACTTTTTATTATGTAGATAAATGGACCAAGGTGAACATATTTAGACAGGTCGTGAACCCTGTTTTGTTTTCAGACAGTTGAATATAACTTTCAAAAAAGTCTAGTACAAATGTTACTGCCACTCGACAATGGCAGCTGTCACAGTTGCTAGACCGTCCCATTTAACAATGCTTGGTTCCAACCTCTGTGGACTTTGAAGGCGCTGCCTTTGAAGTCTGTGTCCTTTGAAGGATGCAGCCTCTGAATTAGGTCACAGCTGTAGTGTTGGAACGTCTGATACATTCTACTTGATCGGTTCGTCCTAATGGTCCTCTCTCATATTTAGCCTAATGTTAAAGTGCAATTCATTCTAGTAAATCGGTTCGTCCAAATGTTCCTCTCACATGTAGGGTGCTTCTCAAACGGAAGGCTGAATCCTAGCAAGGCTGCATATCTCAGCTGCCATGTCATCAAGTGCCGCCGAAGGCCGTCTCAATTAGAAGGAGCCTTGGAAGGCAGCCTTCATTCAGCTCATTTTGATGGATGCATCTAGTGCAGGGGTGTCGAACCCTGCTCCTGGAGGACCACTGTCCTGCAGAGTTTAGCTCCAACTCCATTTAAACACACCTTAACCTGCCAATCAAGGTATTAGGCATACTAGAAACTTCCAGGCAGGTGTGTTGAGGCAAGATGGAGCTAAACTCTGCAGAACAGTGGCCCTAGGACTGAGTTTGGACAACCCTGTATACTGTCTCGTTAGAGTTAAGCCTCAGAAGGACACAGCCTCACTAGGATGCAGCCTTCCGTTTGAGAAGCATCCATTACATTGGAACGTCCGATTCATTATATCGAACAGATTCACAAAGATTGAATCACTGATTTGACACTCTACGGTATGTAGATATTTTCGACTTAGTTATGTAAATAAATTAGGTTGTTTTTGTTTAGTTATTTAGTATAATTTAGTATATTCGTATTAAATTATAATTGACATAAGTGTATAAGTTATATATATATATATATATATTTATAATAAAAAAACATTGCAACCTTGCTAACTTCAGTGCTAACTTTAGTTGTAGCTTGTAGTGCTTCAAAACTGTACTTTTAACAACTTAAAATTATGATTAACTTTCAAAGTAGCTTCCTCAACTCTTTATTTAATTGAATTAATTGTTCTTATATTGAGTTGGTGCTAAATCCAACCTTCATAAGCAAACTATATTTTGGTCAAGCTTTTGATAAACTAGAAAAACTTGTTGTGCTCCAAATGGATAAAACATCCTTTTGCTTCAGGTGCGTAGAGCCAAAGGAGTAATTACAAACAAATTTGCTAACCACACACTGAATTCAATCCAGACTAAAGAATTCGGTAGCACTTTAATTTAGAGTCCAATTCTCACTATTAACTAGTTGCTCATAAGCATGCATATTACTAGGATATTGGCTGTTTATTAGTACTTATAAAGCACATATTAATACCTTATTCTGCATGATCATATTCTACATCCCTTAATCCTACCCAATACCTAAACTTAACAACTACCTTATTAACTATTAATAAGCAGTAATTAGGAGTTTGAGGCAAAAGTCATAATTAATAGTTAGTTAATAGAGAATTGGACCCTAATCTAAAGTGACCAAAAATTCTAGCAAATTATTATTTTATTTGATAAAATCCAAGCTATCAAGCTTTTGATCAATGATTTAAAAATAGACTAAATAGAAGTTATATTGAAAGAAAAACATTATTTTAAGGATAAAAATATTGTAAATATCAGGATCTTAGACGTGTATTGTTCCATAGATGTTAGCTTTTGACTCCGAAAGGGCTGCATCAGAAACACCCTGCCTCGCCTACCATGGTAGTTATATAAAATAGCACAACCGCAATATAAACACAATTATAAACGCCTACCTTTTCAGTTGATGTAAAAGCTGTAGGACTGCTAGCTTACAAAGAAAACCAAGCATCAGGTTGCAAGATGCCTGAGGGTTTGTCCATTCACTGACCTGTGTGCCTGTTCGGATTACTTCTGCTCAAAATGTCAAAACAAACAGATTCAGAGCGCCTCCTCCTCTCCGGTCTTGGCACAACACCTTCTCCACACCAGATTGTGACCATGTCTGTTTGACGTGAGAGGCAGATTGTGCAATGATAATTCATTTTATGTCATTTGTAAAATGATAACTTCCATGAGACTAAATATGGGTGAATTCAGGGTGATTGGGACACTTTTTTTCCCATTCACCCTGATGAATGAATATTCCTTACATTATTTTTTACCTATTGTAAGCAAACTCTTAAACTGCATCCACATATTTCAGAAAACCCTGAAAGATTAAAATAGATTTAGTCAGTTGTTCTCTACTTTGATCTTGACAGTGAAACAAATGGCTTTGCGTGCTCTCACGCTGTGCAATGTCCTCATGAGAGCAAGAGCATGAGTGGTGCCAAGATACTGATGATAAACATTATTGTGGCATATTTCATATATTTTTGAATAATGAATGTGGGCACACTGTTAATGCACTGAATTTTGTTCTAAACCCATAAAGGATTATAGGCTACTAGTAAACTGAGTATATGTAATAGATAACACATACAATCACACTCTGTAGAAAATATAAACATGTTATGAATAGTAATGTAAATATGACATCCGCATGGTATTTATCCAAATATTCAGTAGTGTATTCAGTGAGAAAGTTCATGTATAGACGCATAGTTAATTATAGAGGAGAGAAGGCTGACCTTTGCTCTTAATCTTGTAGTGAATCCTCATATTTTCTGATTCTAAAACATTCGCCTACCACTTCTAGTACTCCTTTATTAAGTAGATATGAAGATATTGATTTGCTGAAACCTTAGTCTTTCTAACAAAAACAAGGTAAGTGTTGAGAGAGAACGGTGAGCATAAAGTTAATCAATCCAGGTTTCGTTTTTTTCATTTGATACATATTTTATTGGCACACTGGAGTATAGCAGTTGTACATTTTTAAACATATCTTTGTTTGAATTCAATTCCGAGTTTTTTTTTCACAAACAGTATTGGAATAGTCATCAAAAGCACATTTGGTGGTCGAAAAATATGGTAAAAGCAGATTCAAATGTCCTTGCGATATCTTAAAGCTTTAGAAACAATGCATGTTTGCACACAACAGTGAATTGGACAGATTACATTGCTTTTGTTTGTCAAAGATGTCTTTCCTATTGAGCCTCACAAGTACTTCAAGCCACACACTTTAATTCATTCCCGTCAACGTCGTGGGTTTTCACCACACTGATTCCAATTATATGATCAAATATTAGCTTGATGGTTATCTGCATACATTTTTCTAAGTAGGTCATATTTAATACCCATGAATCTACAGAGAATTTGCGTATCTGCTTAACACGTTATTCGCTTCAAAACGAATTTCACTTTGACATAAAGAAGCTGCACAGTCATGTTCACGGTAAAACTGGACTTCAGACACTTTGCTGAACCCAACCCAACAAACAGAATAATATTGTCAAGCAAAGACCACCAGACCCTGAACTATGAATCTAACTGTTTTTCTATAAAAAAAAAAAAATCATAATGTTCATCTTATAAAATAGCTCCATAACTTACTGTTACAGTACGCATAGTTCACAGTCTAAACTTCTCACAATAGTTAGCAAAGCCCTCAGATTGATTGTTTGTGACAAACGACCTATACATTGATCTAATACTTTAACTCATCTATAATTGGTCAGCATACTTTAAAAAGAAGGCTGACTCAGATTATAAATTACCACTTTTGCTGGTAACCGTTTCACTTGTCCACAGAGCAAAAGCTTGACAACAAACAATGGAAGTAGCATCTAGTGTTATTATTATTACACACAGACAAAATATAATGCTGTTCATATATTATAATGACATGATGAAATATGTATAATGCAAGGAAAGGTCCTTATGTGGTAGCAAAAAGATTCACGCTACCAGCTCACACAATGATACAGAATATTACAGGGAATTTCAAGCAGGGTTCAACATGAAGCTCAAAAGATCCTGTAATAAAATCTGCTTCATTACATCTACGCCACTCTTTATCATTAAAAGGTTCCTTTCGTTTGTTTGAAATTTTGCCATTAAACTTTTATGATAAACAAGGTCGGATCTGCTACATTAAGCCCCTGGCTGAATAGACCCCATATTATACGCTGATATTCAGATCATTCTCAGCCAAAAAAGCTATTATATATTTATTTTTACAAAAGATAAAAAACATAAATGAATTAATTAATAAAGTAGAGAAACAAGGTAGTCAAAAATCCACAGTATGTGTCCAAAGCAACTTGGGCCACTTCAAGAGAGTGTGTTTTGAAAACGGCAGTGAAGAGAGAATCAAATATTAAGAAACGCAGTGCAACGATGATCAAAATGTGCCAAACGTTCACCTACAGTATTATTTATAGTACTGCATTTTCTACTACGACCCACTTTTTCAAAGAGATGTTCTGTGTTTGCTCTTTTCAAATGGGAAAACATCAAAACACTACCAAAGTGTTGAGATAAGCTACATGTATCTTAGGTGGAGGTAGAAAGATGTACTGTATGAAACATCATTATGTCCGTATCATAAAAGTGAAAAACTACTTCGGTATTATCTTATTATTTTCTCTTATTAAGACTGAACGATGACCTACTGTGGAGAAACACAAGTCTGAATATATATTTACATAATTCACAAAAAACTCTTTAGATGTGTGCAAAAAAATTGTAAAAAGTGAAGCACTTTGTGTATCTATGAGTGTGTCGGTCTGGTGTGATATGTGTGGCAGTGTGGATTTGCTCCAGTGTGGTTGAATTTGGCACAGTGTGTCCATAAGTTTCATATCCAGTGTGCATATGCTGAGACAGGGTGGATTTTGCTCAAATGACGGTGCTGAAGGTGTTGTCTCAAGCGGTCTGATTCAGAGCCCACCGCCTCCTGCTTTTCCAGTCTCTCTCTCGCTCTCTCTCTCTCTCTCTTTCTGCCTGTCAAATTCTCCTTCTCTCTCCACTTTCACACCACTGTGCTCACAGAGGGGTCTGACAGGTTGAGCTGGCCGGTAATGTCCGTGGGATATGGCTATAAATGAGGAGGAAACAGAAAAAGGAAAAGTAAGAGCAAACATATTTGCACACTGTACCTCCTGGTATTTAGTTCACGTTTGTTATGACGGAGGCAATCTCTCCACCCACTGCAGGCCGTGTTTATCTGTCATCCCGAATAATTTGGCTGCGTTTTAAAAACAGACAGGCCTCCTTGGACTGTGGCTTAAGATAAATAGAGTGAACGAGGTAACGGATTCATTACCGTACAATTGCTTCCTTAAAGGATCATTGCTCACGCTTACAGTCCCAAATGAATATGCTTCCTTAAACGGGTACCGTATATCAACACACGAAAATATCTGTACTAGAAACCTGTAATGGCACAAACGAGAGCACTCTGTCTCCTGGCCCACGGGTAATAATTTACCTGACCTAGAAGTACTGTCACCATAGTAACTGTCCTAATGAAATATGACAGCCGGACCTGATATGCAGCACAAGGTGCAGTTCATTCCAGTCTGCCACAGGTTTCACCTTCAGTATCTCTCGATTTCTGAATGATTCTATAGTATTATTGTACTGAAAGTTGTATTTTGATACTCTCCGCATACGAAAATATCTGTGAAAAAGGTTGACATTTAATTAAAGGAATAGTTCACCCATATGTCATCATTCACTCAGCCTTATCGTTATTCCCAACCACTTTTCTTTCTTCTGTGAACCACAAAAGAAGATATTTTGAAAATAATGTCTATGTTTTTTGTCCATGCAAAGAAAGTCAATGGGGTCCAGTGTTGTTTTGGACCCCAAGTTTGTATTCCGCAGAATAAAGAAAACATACAGGGCTGGAACGACGATGACGTGAGTGAATGATAATAGGATTTTCAATATGGTGAACTATCCCTTTAATCATGACAACTTTGAGAGTTTATTATCAGAAGGGATATAGTTTTGGTTAGAAGGCTTTAGTGGGTGTTGTGATACCCTCACTCATAACAACGGTGTTTATGGTGTTCCGAGTCAATTCTGAGTCATAACCACAGCGCCCCCTGTCTACAAACAGGGGGAAAGCATAAGAGATCTATTCTACAACAACCAGAAGGGTCATGCTGGTAGAGGAAGAGAGAGGCAGTGTGGCATGTGGTGTGGACACCGACAATCAAAACGCCATTCAAATCCATTTATAAAAAACACTGATAGAAAAGAAAAGGATGGTTAGGACTGTGATGGGTAAACATCAGTTCAAAAAGACATTTTGTCACTTTTTAGGTAGTCGACTTTGTATCTTTAATCTGAACCTATTCTACCTTCATCTTTGAAAAATATTTTATAATATCATATCAGGTTTTGTTAAGAATGCATTCTGTGAGCACCCTCACCTCTGATTTAAACCATCTTACTGAGGGAGAAATCAACTGAAATGTGAGCTGCCAATCAGAAATAATTTTGCAAGTTGAGGGTGTATGCAACAAAGCCCCAGGTCAATCATTGCCATACTCAGAAAATGTCTAGCGAGCAATTGAAAAACAACCCAGTCAATTGAAGTAATGCAATGAAATAGTCTGTGTTTGTGCTTGCACATTTGTTTGTATTGAATCCTCAGAGCCGGTAGCTGTTTAGTTTGAGAGCTACGTCTTATTAAACCTGTGGGACCAAGGAAACACAGTGAGGAGGCGGTTTGTGTGAACAAACTCATGTGGGAATCTAGCTCTGAGAGTTCAATACATTGTAAACGTAGACACAAAACCCATCTGAGCAGCATTTCCTGAAAATGAAAGGGTTTTTTTATTCATAGAACTGCAAAGAAAACATTGAATGGTTAAAAATAAACGCAGAGATCTTGGTAGTGCATGCCTGTCGGGGGAACAGCCTAGGTTATTTTAGCGTCGCTCGTCTTTGGCTGTTAATGTCGATACCGTGCATCGTGGGAGGCATACAGGGGGACTTTGTGAGAGCAACCACATTAAATGGGACAATAAAAGGAGAATGAGGTACATGGAAATAACCGTTACAGGACCGAGCGATGAGAGGAGAGACACACGAGTACACAAGAAAGGAGAAAAGAAAACGTGAAAACAAAGCTTAAAT
Source organism: Rhinichthys klamathensis goyatoka (assembly GCF_029890125.1). Lineage (NCBI taxonomy): Eukaryota > Metazoa > Chordata > Actinopteri > Cypriniformes > Leuciscidae > Rhinichthys > Rhinichthys klamathensis. The sequence continues at coordinate 244,559 of NW_026606672.1, read as the reverse complement.
TCACATCCAGGTTAGGCACGGGAGAAAGACCAGTACGGGCGCTAAGACGGAGAAGCTACCTCGCCACCCTCCTGAGAGGTAAACCCACTAGCCCCCCCAAAAATCTGCTCCTCTGTTCCCTCTCCACACTTTCTCTGGCAGCTAGATCCCTGATTGGGCTTTCCCAACAGATGTCTGGATGGAGTATAGATGGCTGACTGACAGACATGTGGCCGTGACTGTAACTCCATGTGTGAGGGTGAAGATATTCTGAGATGAGACGTTTGTTTGGAGAGGAGAGATGAGATGACAGGAGAAAGGAAGAGAGCGAAAGAAACAGGGCAGGCCAAGGAGGAGGAGAAAGAGGAAAAGAGCGAGAAGATAGAAGTACAGGCAGGGCGTCATTTTCTTAATCTTCTTACCGTGTCTTTGGACGACCTACGTCTCTTGATGTTGGAGGCCAGGTTGGTACTGATGGACCTAAAAGAGGCTTTCTTTTTGGGGTCGGGCTCTGCTCTACCATTTTTCCTATCCTAAAATAAATATACAGTATATGTAGAACAATTATTCGTGCTCTCTGGAAGAGCGCGTTTGGTTTCCAACCATCACCACCCACCTCGACTACGAAAGCTACTGAATAGCACTACCCTGCTAATTTTAGTGCTAATCACAATTAACGTGGAGTCTCCTGTCAATCCTGGCTGTGAGTCAGAACGGTCCATTCGCGCACCCACAGCGTTCTACAAGGAAAGAGGACACTGGCATAGACTGGATGAGAATGTGTACAGAAAGTCTTACTTCGAATCTTTTACAATCCTGATATTCTAGAGAGGGGAAGAGGAGGACTTCTGTGGATTGTGTGATCAGACCACACTCATCCACAGTTCTGCAACTCCGTAAATGGAAAGCCAAAGCATTAGCAAAAGAAAAAAGAAAAAGAAACGTAATTGGATGTGGGGGGGGGGGGGTGGGTCGGGGTCCATTTTGAAAGGGATAAGATGTTCTTGTGTTGTCAGGGAAAATGAATAACTCATCAATAAACAATCGAAACTTAACACAGTCCCTTGGCATTATACCCCAGTGAGGGTATAATGGGCATATGAAGGAAGGAGAAAGGGATGTGCAGGCTCATAAGAGGAGACAAGAGCGTCTGGAGGGGGGTGGTGAATTCAACCAGAAGACATGCAATAGATGGAACCAAAAGGGGAATGCAAAATGAATGACATGACAGTTGACCTTGGCTGGCACCGTCACTCCCTCATTTACTAGCACATTTGGACCATGTGTCTGATCCCCTACAGTGAGCGACTCTAAATGTGACCATCTGCAACTGCACTTTACTTTACAGCTATACAATATATGAATAATTATACCACAAACAGGTTAGTGAACCAGTTTATATTGTTTAAAACAAATGTGCCAGGTTCTTAAAAATGTACTCTTTGTATTCATGTTTGTTTCACATGGTTACACAACATTTTCGAGTCAACAAATTGAAACTTTTCTTGAAAATGTTTTTTTTTCAAAACCAAGTACAGAACCGAAAATGCATTATTTATATATACACTTCTCAAGGGAGTGACATTTCACAACCTGAACTAACTTGCCTTGTCATTAAAAAATAGACATCAAATGATCTAATACTTAATTGATTTGTGAAACAGACAAAAAGATCTGCAGAGTTCCCCTCTAAATGAATTTTAATCCAATGTCCAAAGCCAAACAAAATGCTTCTGTAAAGTAAAGTGCATTTTTTGTGAGATATTTTAAATTCTTTTAGCATTTGTGAATCATTAGTTACTGTCTGGCTCTCTCAAACAACATTACAAAAGAAACGAGACAAAAAATGCCCACAATAAGGTTTTCACATAATGCATTATTGGTTTTTCTAGAAAGGGTGACCGTACAAGCGCCTTTAACCGTCAGTGCTTTCATCCATTGCATTTCAAAGCCCTGTGATGACAGAGGCAGTGCCCCTGGAGTGGGCAGCTAGCCCACATCACACGGGTGCCTGATCTGCTCCTGGCTCGCTCTGGTTTGAAATGCAAATGCATCCAGGGCAGATCTGCCTGTTCATGCATTCAGGAAGCAGTTGTGTGTATGGCTTTTGCATACGTTGCATGTGCACCTGGAATGAGCGTGGCGGTTTTAGTGTGTAATAATTGATTTTAGCTTTCAGGAAGGAATTATTCATCGGCACACTCGGTCGCCATTAGCGCTGGTTAAACATCCATATTTGCCCATTCAGATGGGGATTACATGGAGGCTCATTTGCAATTTAATTATATAAGCATTATTTTTCTTTTATTCGATAAACAGTGGGAGGAAAATCATCAAAAAGACCTTGTCTGTGGTCAAATAATATTTTTTTGTTCATCTCAAATTATGAGCCTTCAACAATTCTGGACCTCTGACTGGACGTGGGAGGCATGTGTGGGCGTATTAACCGTGCAACACTGTCTTGTGACTCAAGTAGGCGGGAAAGCCCGAAGGTTAAAACGCTTAACTCCCTATAACATGACTCTCTGATGTGTGAAGTCAATCAGCTAGCTGTTGGCTTTGATACCGCACTGACACTGGATATTAATAGTTAGATTTAGTGTTTTGCCTTGTGGTGAAATGCCTGCTACGCTCAATGACTTGAATCCCATCAGGAAAAGTAATCTCGCTTCAACAACTCACTAACTTTCACAGAAGTTCATAGCTATGGTCATGTGTTGTGTAAGCCAGCAAGTCTCAAACGGGCGGACCTTGGTACTTTTGCCATCATCCGGGCATCATGTTGGCCTGTGACCCATTGTGTATGGATACAGCTGGAGGCCAGCAGCGGACAAACACTGATCTGTTTAGGGCGTGAGGAACCCAGCAGGGACAGTCAGACGGCCTGCTCAGCATGCGTCTTCCTGACTCCACAGCAGCCCCACAGGCTCCTTTAATGTGTGTGTGTGCATTTGTCAAGCTGCTCAATAAAAGCAATGCCAGTGGCAGTAGTAAGGCTGCAGGAGCTACTTTATCATGCTGAGCGTTTCGATTGGATGGTAAGAAATGTGTCTTTGCATGGATCTGCTGAGAACCACTCTTATCATTACTATAAAGGATTTATTTTGGACACTTGTGTGCTGTTGCATGGCCAAATGGCCAAATTTATGAATTGGCCTGTTATCTTTTTTCACCTCGAGGCATTGTTGTACAGCTGTGAGGTTCTATATATTTATCAGAAGTTCCCAATCACACTGTATTATAAACAGTATGTAACTCTGGATTATTCTTTGCTTTCTTTGAGTATTTGTGCTTTGTTGTATTATCTAAAGCAGTATTTTTAAAGTTTTTGATGCCAAAGACCCATTTATATAATATGAAAAGGTTATTATGCATGATACTTTAAAGACAACATATTGTTTCATAAATTCAATTATTGTCCTTGTACTAAAGCCAAAGCGAATTATAAAAATCTGGAAAATGTTTACTTATGTTAATTTGACTTGACATTATTAAGCTTGCTTTCAGCAATTACAAAACAAATTTTAAATGAAAAGGTTTGTCTTTTTCAGATTTATAAACCTAAAAATACTTACCATTTAATTACCCTTAAATTGATTACAAGTGAAAGTAAAGACTTAATTTGTTGCAAAAAATTCTATTTCAAATAAATGCTGTTCTTTTGAACTTGAACCAAGAACCCTGAAAGAAAATTAATTTGTACAAATAAAATTTTACCAACTCAGGAATAAATAACTTGCTAAAATATATTCAAATAGAAAACAGTTATTTTAAATTCTAATAATATTTTTGCAAGATTACTGTTTTTACAGTATTTTTTATCAAATAAATGCTGCCTTGGTGAGCATTAGAGACTTCTTTAAAAAATATATTTAAAAAAAATATCTTATTGACCTCAAACTTCTGAACGTAGTGTATAAATATTTTTCCAAACGGTATAAATGGGTCTTTACATATGAAAGCTTATAGTTGCTTTATATTTTAGGAAGTGTATCAAGTGAAGCTCATTGTAAGCTCACCCTTTTATACTCCCTTGTACAAAAAAAAAAAAAATCATTAAAAGAGTTTAGCATGCATTAATAATATTGACAAACGCTTCAGTTCACTGTAACATTCACTGCTCAGTTTGACTGCCTTATTTGGCTGTTCTCTTTGAGTTCACTTTGGTGATGTGTTAATTTCTGCCTCATTATGACCTTTAAGTCACATCATGAATGGATAACAGACTATGAGATTTCTTCATTCTGTGGCAGAAACCAGTGGTTAGCTGCAGATTGGCCTTTTGTTGGCTCTAATAACTTCCAGCAAGAGTTTGGGGGTTGGGAGGCGGCTGTACCTGTAGGTTCTTCCTCCAGACATTAACTGCTGCAAAGGCCAGCTGCATTTGCTTCCTGCGTGCATCCTTATGCCGTTTGTACGCAATCTCAATGAAGATGAGGAAGATCCCAGCAACGATGCCACCAGCAACCAACATAAACACGCCTGCGTGGTGAAAAATACATTTGATTATTTCCAAACAGTCTTCAATGTGGCAAAGAGGGCAAAAGACAGAGACTATTAATAAGGGCCGTTCATACTGACAGATTTGCGTTCATTTTTTGGCAACCTGAGCTTCAGTGACCATTGGTGATATGACAAAGTTGGTTTTAATTTAATGCAAATGAGCAGAGGCATGTTGTGGCAATCTTCTAACTCGCACAGCTGGATACCACGGTCGAGTAGAAAAGCCTACTAGCAACCAACGGCACAGAGACTCGACGAACTTGAGGGATTTGATCACTGTCAGTGTCTGTCAACAAACCTCTAAAAAGCAAAAGAGATCCTGTGAGAGGTGGATCATACCTGCCATATTCTCAAAAGTGAGTGTGGCTGGTGCATTGCTTCTGGAGTCACACTCCTGATAACGGACCCAGGTTTTATCCAAGTCCTCCATGAAGCCATTCTCATGGGAACTATTAATTCAAAGACCCAACACATCAGCCAAACAATCCGTTATTCCATAAATAGAAACAGTTGACATGTGATTGCGGTAAGCCTAGGGATTAGCTGAAAGGAACAGAAAAAAAAAAGAGAAAAACAAACAAAAGTATAGCAGCGTACTGTGGATGATTAGTCTTGGCTGAGATTACCTGAGGATGGCCAGTGAGACGTTTTGCTTCCATGGACTGTCTTTGCGCATGCCAATACCGAATCCAGAGCGGAAGAACAGTTCGCCTGTGGTGACCAGGTCACATTTCTGCGAGGCCTCAAACTCCAACACTGCTGAATCCCATATAAATGCGTGGAGTTTGCTATGAGAAGAGAAAAATTTTAATGAAAATATGATAAGTCTTGCATTTTTGCCATTTAAAATTCTTTATCTTTACAATACCATTCAAAGATTTTTTTTAATAATTTTGAAAGAAGTCTGTTATGCTCTCCAAGGCTGCATCTAATTGATCAAAAATACAGTCAAAATGCAATATTGTGAAATATTATTACAATTTCAAATAACTGCATTCCATTTGAATATATTTTAAAATTTAGTTTATTCCTGTGATGACAAAGCTGAATTTTCAGCATCATTATTCAGTGTCACATGATCCCTCAGAAATCATTCTAATATTGCTGATTTGGTGCTCAAGAAACATTTCTAATTATTAATGATTTTGAAAACTGCTGCTTAATATTTTTGTTGAAGCCATGATACATTTTCCCCCTCAGGATTCTTTGATAAATAGAAAGTTCAAAAGAAATGAGATCCCAGATTTTTATAGTCTTAGACTTCTGCTCACCACTGTATTTAATAATTAATTTGCACCTCTACTACACTTTACACAAACAGCATGAAGAACTTGCATCTTCTAAATGGAAGTAATTCCTGGTGATTATATACAACTCCAGATGTAAAAAAATTGTAAGGGAAATGTATTACTGGCAGTCTGCCATCTGTTCCTTTCTTAGCCTTGTAGTGAAGGTCTTTCTTTAAAATACAACTCCCTGCCCTGCTTTGTATTCAGCAGCAACAATACTGAATCACACTAACAGGAGTTTAGCCTCTCTCTGCTCTTCACAGACTCACTGAGGAGAGAGGAATATGTCATCCTTTATACTGAATAGAAATTTATCTCTCTACAGTCCACTTCCTGGCATTGATATCTATGTCCGGCCCCTAAAGGGAGCTTTAAAACAACAGCTTCAAATAAACCTGTTCTGGCATAACAAAAAATAACAATACTTTAAAAAATATAATTAGGGGAAACTCTTATTGCTGACTGACTTGTCTCGCACGGCCTGGATGGCTTCAGCGGCGCTCTCGTAGTTGTGCTTTTCCATGTGGCGGTACATGGTGCTAAGCTCAACTTGGCGCCGGAAGTAAATGTCCACAGAACTCTGCTTCACTGTGGCGTAGATGAACTTGTCTGATGGGTTTCGCAGCTGGAATACAAGGTAACAGTGGGACGGTCTGTATGAACTGTTATAAATGGGTGCTACGCAAGATAATTTAAGTGTTTATTCAAAACATGCTGAATAATTAAAGTAAACTGGTGTTTGGTGTCTGCAAATCCAAAATTTTGACTTTTTTGTCTTCAATTACATGAAATATTTCTGAGTAAAACAGCTGTGGGAATAGAGGCAAACCAAGGTAAGTATGACCTAAAAATGTTAAGTGAAGTCATACTGCTGTGCATCTACAACTGTAAATGTATAAATATCTCATATTAGAAAATACCATTCAGAATATACATATACCCCTTTGATTTTAATAGATTCTTTATTCCTATTTATTTTACATTTATTCAAATGTTTACATTCAGTCCTTTGCTAATTTTTCAGCCCACATGGCAGAATTGACATGGATTGTTATGATGAAACATGGCAAATAAAAATAACCTTTGCTAACAAATGACCCATAATTATGTGTCCTTGACAAGTTTAATTATATGTGGTGTTTTTATGCCGTGTGAAATGTGAAATCTCGGTGCACAGTAATTTAGAGTCCTATTTGATGATCTGTTGTATAACATGCAAAGCTGCTTCATATTTAGTGCTCACCCTAGGGTCGTTGATGCCGGTAATGCGCTCCTCAGGCCGATCCAGCACTAGGAAGGCTGCCAAATTGGCAGTATAAGATGCAACTATAATCATAGCAAACCCAGCCCACACCATACCTAAAATCCTTGCTGAAAAGCTCCGAGGGGCACCTGCGAATGTAAGCGGGGAGGTGAGAGAGATAAAGAAAATGATGCTTACTGCAAAATCAATCAAACACAGAGTCAGCAATATTTCCACCTCACAGGGGCGATAGACTGAATAATAATCTCTCGTTGCTGATGTCTACCTTCTCCAATTCCGGAGTTCAGAAGTACACCCCAGGAGAACCACATAGCAGAGGATAAAGTGAGGGCATCTTCTTCTTCCTCTTCACTATTTACTTTAAACCTTCCAAACGGGCTGCAGGGCAAAGCGCATATCAGTCAGAGGCAGATGCTTTTAGACTGCATCCATAAAATGTTGTTCATATTCAGACACACTTCTGAGATCTTCTGCAAACTTTTGTAATATCAAGCTACATTCTTACATCTGTGTGTTCAGCCATTTCTACATCTATCCAAGGATGAGTTTTAAAGGGATAGTTCACTGAGAAATGAAAATCCTGTCATCATTTACTCACCCTTGTTGTTGCAAACCTGTTTTAATTTCTTTCTACTGCAGAACACAAAAGAAGATACTTCAAGGAACGCTGGGATCCAAACAACATTGGACCCCATTGACTTTCATAGTATGGAGGGGAAAAAACAACAACACTGAGACATTTTTCTAAATATCATCCATTGTGTTCCACAGAAGAATGAATGACAAACAAGATTGGATAAACTATCCCTTTAAGGTGTCATGCATGTAACAAGTCTTCCTTTACCTGAAACGGTCTAATAGGTAGAGCATCACCGCCACAACATGGACCGATAGACCCACCAGTAACCACAGAGTGCTCTGAAAAGGCTGCATGAACGAGTCCAGTGTACTGCGTGGTATTTCCTGCAAAACAACACAGCTTTATCCAATCCAACAAACACCACCCACATTGCCACATGCATCGCCATATGGAGCATCAAATGGAGTCTACATCTACGCTGGTTAGAGGTGTATTAATAGATTTCACTGTACTCCAGAGTCAATTGATTTATCACAGCATTTTCTCAGTACAGAGATAAGCCCACTTCAGGGAATTCAATTAAATCAAGAAACTGTAATGCTATTTCCGCCCTAGAAAGTCATGTTCTCAGAGGATTTTTCCAAAAATTAATTACATTTTATATACTTTATTTAAAACTTAGCAGTCATGAAACTGAAATTAAACTGACCCTAGATCTTCATCTATTATTTTCTTATTGCCCACAGGAAATAATGCCGTTTTAAAGGGATAGTTCACCCAAAATGTACCAATCTTATGTTGTTCTAAAGCTCTTTAACTTTTTTTCTTTAGTGGAACAGAAAAGGAAGATATTTTAAAGAATTGTTTTTGCCCATACATTGAAAGTCAGTGTGGTTCAGAACAAAATTTGTCGCCAAGCCATTGACTTCAAATTTTTATTTTGGGTGAACTATCGCTTTAAAGACTGTCCTGTTGATCTGTTGGTCATCTGAGACTCACCTTTTTGACAAGTATTGTGAGCCCCTGGTACTTGAACGGTTTCGAGAACTCTATGTACTGGGCTCGTTCATTGTTGATAGTAAGTGGAGCCACGATCATGTCTGCCAAGCCACTCAGGAGCTCTCCCATCATGCCATTCCACTCCTTCTTGTTGCTGTTATTTACCTGGTATCAGGAAGATAACGTTATGAAATGTCATGCCTAAATGCGCTTCTTCTAAATTTCTAAATGCATATTTCAGCAGATGCTTAATGGCATCTGTGAAGAAAGACTTGAAAATGCGCAGACAAGCCTAGTTGCATGACCTTTGAAAAGACATGCAAGGCTACAGGCAGGTGAAGAATCAATAAAGTTATCATATTACTCACACGCTCCTGAGTGCCAAATTTGCCATCAGCCACTAGATGCACTTCATAGGTAAAGTTCATTGTCATTGCAAGTTTGATCAAAAGATCAATGCAGAACCCATAGCAGCACTGAGGCACTATGGGGCGACCTATAGAGACACACAAGCCAGTCAAATCTGGACAAAGCACAACTTTGGTCCAAAAATATACAAACATAATAATACATAATGCCTACCTGGAATGGTCTCATTGGGGCCAGTGCAGATTACTTTTTTGATCAGGACTCCATTTACAGTGTACTCTTCCTTGCATGTTCCATCTTGTAACGTCGGTTTGACATAGACAAAGGGCTCTTGATGAATGGTGACAATCTACCAAAGAAACAAGTGAACTGAATGTAAACGCAAGGGGTTTTTAAGAAGAAAAAAAAATGATGCATCAAAACCCCTGCAATGAAGTACCTTTAATCTTGTTGACATCTGATAGCCTTTCGGCTTTTCAGTTTCTCCTCCTGGCCAAATAATCTTCCTCTGAGAGTTCATTACGACCTAGAACAAAATATATTCTGTCATTCACCTTCATTAATTTCCATTACTATACATTTGTCTAACTTCACTGCATTTTTAAATAATGTAAATGTTTTTTGTTTTTTTCCCACATTTTTTTTAGATAGTCAATCACTTTTAAAACATTGATTTTGTTTATTGTTAAATCCTACACACTAATACCATGTCAGTTTGTATTAAGGGAATTAATAGCTACTTCAAATTAATGATGAATTATAGTATATTTATAAATGAACCTTTATCTAGATAAATAACTGCTGTAAAAAAAGATTTTGTAAGCTGACCCCAGACAACATTGCTGTAGAATCCACTTCACAAACTACATTGTGAAGTGATGCTCAATGCAGAGCCAAATGAAGACCAGCTCCCCCTCTCTGGACGTCATGGGTGGAACATGATTTAGTCCAGTTCTGTTGATCTAATAGGTGGATGGGTATGATTATTGTTAGGGTTAGGGTGTGGTTGGACTTTTTAGCTCCACCCACTATGCCCAGATTACATTCAGAGAGGGGGAGCTGGACTTCACGCTCCACCCATTGGCTCTGCAATGAGCAGCCTCTCTTCATTATTGGATCATGAAACTTAATGCTGTGAACTTACTGTAAAGTGTTACAATAAAATTAGTGTGCTAACTGTCCCAACTGTTAAAATAGCAATGTTTGTGTGAAGCTGAAGGACAGCTCATTAAAAAAGACTGAGCCAATTTCATACTTGCGAGCCATTGTAGACGCCCACTTGCACCAGCCGGGTTTTCTGGTAGTTCAGAATGCTGTAGTGGGCGAACCTCCTGTCTCCGTCATCATTAAACTCCACGCGGCCTGTTAGGCCATCTGGATACTTGGATGACATCAGTACTCTAGTACACCAGAGGGGGGGTTTTAGAAAAGGCACAAAATGCTCATTTAAACACAAAGGAAGACATTGACGATGACTGGAAGTAATGGAAGTTTACCAAGAATTCAGAGATGGGAGATGCAGGCATGTCTTAGGAAAAGACATTAAAACTAACTAGGGAAGATTTAGGGGGTGTCATGTGGGGTGGAGACGGATGGCACGTAATGTGCAGGCACAGACATAGGAGAACAGAAATGACACCTGTAAGGGTCTCAAATTGGGTCTCAAATGCAAATTGGTACCACCAGATTTCACAAGGCCAATGTAATCAACAACTTAACAGGCTTGATGTGTCCTTGCACTCGATTATTACTCCTTTTGAGGAGTGAAGGCATGGTTTTAGAAGCAAAATGCTTGCGATTTCAATCTTTGTGGTGTGAAAGCTTCCACTCTTGTCAGTGCCAGACCAGTGGTAATGTATGATAATGCATGACAGCAAATGGATGGTTGGTTGGAAAGCTAGCAAATGCTAGCCAGCGCGTATCCCTGGCCTCACCGTTTGAAGAGTGGGCCAGTCTTCCAGATGTTTGTATTGCCAACACAGCCTCGAGGAGGCTCTGTGATATTCTCCTTCTCAAAGAGCTCCTGAATGGACTGGGCCACCACAGCCACGGCATCGTAGATGTGTGCAGACTCGTTCTTGCCATTGATAAGCTGAAGGCCGAGCAAGCCTGCCCAGTTGACAACATTACATGGTGTTGGCCAATGCCTCACAACACGACTCTCACTTCAAGAGCACGTCAAGGCATACTCATAATAAAGAAATGCACACATTGCCAGAGAGAGAAACAAACGTGCATTGCATATGAGCGACGAATTGTCTCAAGACAGACAGAAGGGCTGTGAAAGTCATGGGGGGATTAGGACAGGGTCAGCACTGAGCAGAATGATGTGAAGTTGAACATGGATGTGTATATAAAGAAGCCGGAAACAAAGAAATGCGGTTGTCGCTTACCATCGTATCCACACCTCAATGTGGAGGTAGGAAAGCACCACTTATAAATAAACTCATGACAGCCAAACCTTAAAAATGTATGCACATTCAAACCAATATGGATTACCACAACTCTCTATTGCATCATTTGTTGTCTACTGAAAGAAAGGACAAACACTCAAAAATGAAACAAATTAAACATTAGACATAAAGCACAGTACAATGAGTAAAGAATCACTGTGTTTAAAACCTTTAAACATGCAGATGTTTAAACGTTTAAACACGCAAGTACAGCACAGACACTGATTTCGTCGGTGGGGATTGCAAATTGTAATCGTATAAAAAGCTTAAAAGGCAAACATGTTCAGTTTGTTAAACAGCCTAAGAGAGAGAGAGAGAGAGAGAGAGAGAGAGAGAGAGAGAGAGAGAGAGAGAGAGAGAGAGAGAGAGAGAGAGAGAGAGAGAGAGAGAGAGAGAGAGAGAGAGAGAGAGAGAGAGAGGCAGAGAGAGAGAGAGAGAGAGAGAGGCGGAGAGAGAGAGAGACACAGAAGATGAAAATGGAGAGGATGAAAAGTACATACCATCTGGGGCTTCACTCAGTGCTTTACCAGACATCTCCCTTTCTCCAACAAGCCACACGTAACCAGAGCCTGTCATATTGAGATGGCGTGCCGCTTTATAAATGGCTGCGGCTTCATCTTCACTGTGATTGGAAAAAGATTGGTTATAACGGATTGGAGTAAACATCTACAATGTTAATGTTATAAGCAAAAGCCCACATGAAATCTTTGAGTGCAGAACTCCGAAATCAGAGCATTCACTATTGAGAAAGTTCCTCGCGTGTTTCTTTTTTAAATATTTTGGCGAATTTGACCATGCTTTTATTCACCAATGAGAGTGTAAAATACATTTTACCATGTTTAAATCCATTACGCAGAATGCCTAAAATCCCCCCCCCCCCCAAATCAGTCTGCATATTCTGTGTGGGTCTGATTATGAGTGAGTCATGAAGTGCAGACAAACAGTTTGACATTTTGAGGCAATCTCTTGTTAACAAATTAGATGTTGGTTCATTTAACCAGAAAACGGATTATGAAGTGTTTGTACTGAGGCTGGACATCATTTTAGCTTCATTTGCTGTAATTTTTTTTATATTTTAATGTATAAACTCACTGAAATTGTAAGCACAATGAATTGAGAATGTCTACATTCCAATTCAATTCTTGAATCTAAACTGAACTTTGAGATAGCGAACAAGACTTTGGACTTAATTTAAATAAATTGAAATTCGAAGAAATCTAAATACTTGTAATTTACTAGAAAAGCAAACTTTGTCATATTATATTATATTATATTATATATTATATTATATTATATTATAACTTTTGGACTAGGGTAGAAGAACACTTCTTCATTATCTGAATTGCAATTCAGTAAATTTATCATCCCCTCATTCCAATTCAAAATCCAATTCAACTTTCTGTGAGATGTGGCCAATTCAATTAAAATTCCAACTGAATCGAATAAAGGCCAATTCTCTACTGAAAAATTCACCCTGATACGCAAACATCTTTTTTTAGAATCCTCAAACCAAAGCTTCGCCATATTTATCAGTACCATTTCAGTTTCTTGGCTGGCCAAATGCATTATTCAGCAACATTAGCGATTAGCAGTCTGATGGGTTAAAGGGATACTTCAGGATTTAGCATCAAGCTTTGTCAGTAGAAAACCAGTAGTATTTTCGAATTAATATATTCGCCCCCCCCCCCTCCGATGACGCAAAAATCGTCATCTTGCGTCATTGGAGGATTTTTGTGCCAGAGGCTAAAGACTACAGCCAGTGTTCTGCATGTTTTCACCACGCCCATATGAGGCGGGATCTCACTCACAGAATGTAAAGAGAGTGTCAGCCATCTTTCTGTAGAAGCTAAGCTAACAGGCTCTTGCCTCTTGGTCTGTGTAGAAAGTTTGTATAGTAGGCTAATCACGGTGGCGGAAGGTAGTTTTGAAGTTGAAATGGCAGAAGGGGATTTCAAAGATCTGTTGCGAGAATCTGATGCTCGCGGCTCCCTGTACGAGCCACAATACAGCGATAAACAGTTGCGGGAGATGGAGGAACAAGAGGTGGCCGGAGGGAGACCTGAGACCGGCCAGACTCGAGCTGGGGCAGACTGGCCGTGTCAGTGCTCTCGCTGTGCGCCTATGGAAACAGATATAGAGTCCTATTGCTGTCGCGAATCTCAGCGATGCCATTTTCTTCTGGACGAGATCGCTGAATCCGCAGAGCTTTGAATGTGTAAAAGTGTTAATATTAATTATTTTTTTAATTAAAAGTTATAACTCACATTGGTTGTGGTTCTTTTTATAAACCTTTAGTGTTACGAGTATGGATTAGCCTAGATAATGTATTAGCTTAGAGAAATAGTGATTTCAATTGGAGGAAAACAGTTCATATGCAGAGCTACTAAGCTACACTGTTGACATGGTCCTGCCTTGCATCATATTTTTAATGTGAAAGTCTAAGTTGTGTTATATACATTAGGCTAGTACATCCCGGTACAACGCAATTTAGCACCATTTCGATGGAAATTTATCAAATAACTCACAATGTATCAAAGCAAGCCTAGTTGTATCCATTTTTCGGATTCTGCCGCCTGTAACCGGTAGGCGTGGTTTGGGAGTGGCCTCGTAAGGGCAGCAAAGCAAGTGCATTCTGGGAGTTGTTGTCTTTCAGCCACATGAGTAAAAAATACATTTTCTGCCTTTTCTCAGTCTAGAATGCTTCAATTTCAAAAATAATTACACATTTCTACTATATAGATGACCAATATTAAATACACATTCATCTTCCCAGAGGTGAACTCACCTTGCGGACAGGATGATAACTCTGGCCTCTAGCTCTTTGGCTTCCTGGAGCAGAGCCGTCAGATTTGTGTCTTGGCTGAACAGGAGCACTTTCTCTGCCTGGGATTAGGACACAACATTAGTCAAGTAGTTGACTCATTCCCACAATGAACCATGCTCTTTGAGCGCTTGCGTTTTTTCCCTCTCCTTTTTTTCTTTTTGGGAGGGGGAGGAGGGGGTTTAAAAAAGGAAGTAAAAAAAGTTTCTGAGATAAACTGCTTAAATGAAAAAAAAACATAAGAAAGCTTGGAGCAGGTAAAAAAAAAAGTTCTGCATTTTCGCATGCAAACTCAAGGGAATCAAGATTCCAAGGAAAAACGTGCATGTTACAGGAAAAGGGAGAAGAAGATTGATGCAACCCGAAAGCAAAAAACAGGTGAAGGAAGATGGTGGTGGTGGCTTCTTTCCCAACAAAAAATAAAAAACCAACAAAAAAGAAGAAATGCTGCAGAAAGGTGGGAGTAACATCTGGACAGTGCCTGTCCCACACGACCAGATCTCCACGCACGGTGTCAAAAAGAATAGACTTGCAATCTTGCTGGCTTCAATACATGCATTCCTTTACACAAAAATAAAAAAGTGACAGGTGGGGGAGCGAGTTTTTGTATACGCTTTAACAGAAAAAAATAACCCATTCTCGATTGAAATCATAAAAGGAATCCAAACAAATAAATAGACGTGCTGGCAGGATAAGAATCTCTGGAATCGGTTTGTTGATTGTTTGACTGTTTTCTAGTGGCTACTTTCATATAACGTTTGGGGCGGCGTGCATTGACCATGCAAATATACCTTGGGTCCTCGCTTGTTGTCAAAGGACAGTTGGTCGAGGTTTTCATAGTTCCTGTTTTTACTCTGATGAATAATGTGCACAGAGAAAATATGCAGACACAGAATATTATAAACAGTTATATATGGTGCGCAGTAAAGCATTCCAACAAATCTCCACTTTTCTGCTTCAAATTGGGAAACTCTAATCCTGGGGCTTGCAAAAACATCAACAAACCTTATCTATCCTTGCAAATGGTCTAAACCGGTTCACTCTTATTTCAATGAGCTCACCTCCTTTCATTCTTTTCTCAATATTTCATTTTAATTTAACCTTCTCACCTGGACTCAATTAAAACACCTGCCCTGAGTGGGCTTCCTTGCATTACCACAATTAATAATAAATGCTAATGTCTTCTGAACTCTATTTCGTTATAATGCACAGCCTAATCGAGTTCACGCCATCCCATCCATCAATTTAAATTTCTCTGTCAACCTACTGTAAAAGAACATCAGCTAAGCCCATGAAGCACAGCAAGTTGCTACCACAAAACATGCCTGTCTAGACATATGGCCCGAAATAACATATTTTAGGCACTTTATCAAGATAATACACATTCTTCAGAGCCACAGAATCTGATGTATAGACAGTCTGTCAAGCATTTGTTGCTTTTGCAGAACAGAAGTAAAATTAAAGAGTAAAATTCTGCTACATTAAATTGATGGACATGGATTATTTGAGATTCTTTTTTTATGCATATACATATTTGTATTTTATGCATATTTGTATTTTTCAAAGAATTTTTTGTGCAGTCAGAATATGCACTAACTAACTGTATTAGGCTTCAGTAGCTGAACATATTCTTATATATATATGGCCCAATGGTTAGAGAGTCAGACTGGTAACCCGAAGGTTATATCTTATATAAACAGTATATATCAGCGAAAATCTGTTCAAAACTATATCACAATAAGCTTTAATATGCAGTGATCCAACCCTGCAGACAATGAGCAGGCAAAGTTTGGCTGTAATAGACACAACCGAAAGACTTTCATGAACCCTTTGTGATTCCCAAAACAGTCTGGGCATGTGCATATAAAAACAGCTGGCCTTGGGGCTGCCATTACTGAACATGACATTGCAACGACATTGCGGGTGTCCTAAAAATACAGCGCCGTGCTAATGGATTCAGATCCTGAAGAAATGTCTCTTTTTACTAAATTACAAATCTTTTTTTTTTTATTTAGACACTGCATATGAAATTTTGAATTACACACATACATGATATGAGTATAATTGTAAACATTAAAGAGGTTTAAAGTTCGCACAGTGTTTAACTACCCTTACCTTCAAATTAATTGTGAAATACTTTCTTATATAATGTGAAATATTTAACAGTGCAAAGCTACACACAAAGAAAACCTATAAATCAGTCACAGTCTGTTGCTGGGAAGAATTTCTCACAGAGTCACACAAACTCAAAGCAACCAAATCCCCTACTGGATTTTTTTGGGTTGATTTTTTGCACAGCCCCAGGCTAAGTCCCTCATTTTGCTCCTGTTGTGGATAGACAAATAGGAGAATCTGACTATGGTAAAAAAGCAATGTGAGATGAGTAGAAAAGTACAAAGTTTTGCAGATAAACCACTTAAGACGCTGCTGATGCCTCTGGCATAAATAATGTTTGCCAATGGAAAGAAATGTGTTTACACAACAGAAAAAAGGAAACATTTAACATATATAGAGGACCTCTGAGATATTGATTACAGGAACACACGCTGACTTACACACGCACACTCATTTAAATACTGGACCGTGTGAGTCTCACCTTCGTCTCCCTCTCCTCCAGCAGGGTTTCCAGTCTTTTCTGTGCCGCTCTGCCCTCATGGTCATCACTCACAATCAGGATGATGTGATTCCACTGAAACTCACGCATCATGTCAAACCACACCTGGGCTTGGTGGGAGTAGGGCGGTACCGTGCGCAGGAAGGAGAGGTGGATGCTCTAAATGGACGGTTGGGGAAAAAAACTGGTGAATCTCAAAGGCCCGAGGCAATTTCAGTTCATTTGGATTTAATCACTTTAACTGTAATTAATTTACAGATGGATCCCAACATTACTTCTTTAGCACGCCAAGATGCCATAAGGCAAAGAGTTTAAGTGAATCTAAAAGAGTCAATCGATCATAACGCTATGTATAGTTTTTAATTAAATGTCTGAAAAGAGGTCCACACTAGAACTGAAACTGAGTAAACATTTATCACATTATTCTGTCCTGATGCAGGAATAGAAAACCATCATGGAGGAGGAGCGTCATGCAAAAATACATTTATATTTATATTTATCCTCCAGAAAAGGTTTCAAAGCTCCAAACAAAGCATATTTTTAAAAAAAAAAGGTTGACTGAAGAAAAGGACAGATGACAATCTACTACAGTGAAACGCAGGTAGAATTTGAATCTGTCTGAACTATACTGAGCTGCAGTCAAAGGCCAGCATCTGGTGGTCTCCCACACTCACCTTATCGGAGTAGATGGACATGCGGGTGGTGAGGCCCACAACAGGGATACGGTAAAAACCAGCCGTGTAGGACACTGGAGTGGGAGTCAGATGGTCGTTGGACTGGGGTGGGTGGCTCACCAAGATCGCATACACCTGAGGATCATAGTGAGGAGAGAAATCTGAGAAAGCTTTGACACAAACACTTCTAAAATAAAAATAAAAAACCCTTCAATTCTGGTATTTTGATACCTATATATTTTGCAATGCATATAATATACATATAAAAACAATATATTAAATGATACAATTTATATATGTACAAACATACTTGACCTAATAAAATCTGGTGTGTAGGCTACTAGAAAATAGCCTATTGATAACCACCATAAAACAGGTGGTAAACTGGAAGACCATAATAATAAAGATTGAATTTGTTACCAAACAAAGACCACTAGGCTAACAAATATGATAATAAAATAATGGCATAAACATTAACTAAACAACATGAAATGTAAAAATAATGATAATCACCTTATCACGTGACTTACTAGATTCAGATTGGTCAATCGCGACGTGTGGCGGTCAAATCTTTAATAGGCTGTGTTATAATTCCCTATATGCAGTGTTCACTTCTAACTATCTGTTGTGTTCAAATTCGCTTGACTTGATAAAATGCGTTCATTCGGAACGCCCTGCTGCGTCATCGAGCACACTCAGCACAGACGAAATTCTAGTTGCGCAGATTTGGAACGCGATGAATAGTTGGTAAATTTTCCCTCATTGCTTCCTGTGAAGTGATAGCCTACGTTATATCCATGTAGGCTACCCCTGTTCCTTATACAGTTTGCAGTGTCCTTTGGACTGAACAACATAAATGCGTCTGCGATCTGGAATCTCAATTGGGACTCCAAATGTGAATGAAGTAAAGTCCACTTAGCATGAGGGCACTACGGTAATATTCTGTTGTTAATGGACGCTGTGCATCATTCCGCTCATCCGGGTAGCTGAAACTGGCGCGACGCTATTTTCAATGTATCGTTTACTTTTGCACGCTTTCTTGTTACAAAAAAAATCTGGCGCCATCTTGCGTTTCAGTTATCGTTTGTAGCGAATATGACTTCAGAGGACCTCAGTAATATTGTTGCAGAGAGTGCTCGTCTTGTTCGTAAACCGATAGTTTTGTAGCCTACATTCTTTGAACTTTTCTCCCTTAATATAATATACAAAATATCTTAAACTCAAATCATATTTCTTGCCACGTATTTATTTATTTGGTGTGATAGCCGTATAGGCTAAGCAGGAAAGCGGCATTATCAATAATGTGGGTAACTGATTATTATAAAATTATAAGAAACATAAATGTTTAGCCTAAATAAAAACAAAATATAGCGTCTTAACCTACGTCAGAATGGAACATCTTGTTTTTCACTGAAAATGATTAGGTTGCAAGATAGCTAGGCTACTTACAAAAAAGTTGACATTAATTTTACAGTATGCACTGTCCTGTTAAATATAATTAATTCGTTTCACCTTATGTTAAGGTAACTTGGAGTTAACCGTTTTTCTTGTAGCATTTTTACATTTCTTTTCCATTTGAACAACATTTTAGCAATATGGAGGGGTTGTAGGCCTAATCATCCACACAACACATGACTGTTTTAGTTAGTTGCCTGTATTTGTTATTGACGCATTTCTAAAACGTGAAGCATTTATTTAACCTTGCCAGACGAGCCAGTTGACAGTAAAATGTCAAAGTGTTGACCTAACATCAGCAGTTTGCAGGTTGGTTGTCATGAACTGCATGCATGCACGCTTGTGTCTGTGCGCGTGCAAGCGTATGTTAGGCGGGTGTGACTTGGATGGTAATCCGTGTTACAGCTTTGAAGTCTATAATCTCTGCCTCCGTCGCTGTGTAATATTCTGATAGAGCTTTCCTCGCAGAACAAAGCAGCTGTTATCTATGAGTCTGGCGCCATGTTGGCCTCGTTTTTCATTAAAATAGAGGCGGAGGGCCAGCGGTGAAGCGCGCGCCTCGTAGAGGGGTTAGACATGCTACCTTAAAAGCTTTACTTATGCTTGGATTTGTATTATTTATATGACGCCACATGAATCACATATCCTACTTTGCATTATTTCAATCTCAGTTCATGTAACCTCTGAGCAGTCTTCTTATGCTCACTCATTGGTATGTCAAAATGGACCCCCGGATCCTGTTGAATGTTTTCACATGCAACAAATAAAAATCGAGATTCGCGACAGCGCTTGACCTTGGAGAAAACAAAGTTACAGTAACTAAATCTGGCTGAAAATGACTGTCATTGAATGTATGCACGTATATGATTCATGATTTTGAATATTTTGTATTTAAATGAATAGCCTGTATTCTTTTTTTTCTCGCGTTTACCAGAAACTATTAGCCTAGTACTAGCTGAAAAACTAACAAAGAACACAATAAAAATATGTAAAAATAAATGAATAAAATGAATGCTTGATTTAAGCCTCTGATATAAAGTAGCTATAGCCTAAATTCACAGGAGTCATCCGGTAACATGTTTTAGATTGATTGATTGATTGATTGATTGATTGATTGATTGATTCTGAGCTTTCTTGACCGCACTTTAAAATAAGCAGTTATTAGAAAATTGTGCAAGTAACAATAATATGTCAGTATCAAAATGTCTCGTTTATTCAATATGATACTGTTAAATTTACTAGCAATTAAGTGAAATATAACTATAGGTTATACAATAAAAAGATAATATTATAGCATTATTTAGCCTATAGATTGGTAAAGATGTTTCTAAACGGGTTTTCTTAATTTATTATTAATATTATTAGTATTAA
Source organism: Rhinichthys klamathensis goyatoka (assembly GCF_029890125.1). Taxonomy (NCBI): domain Eukaryota; kingdom Metazoa; phylum Chordata; class Actinopteri; order Cypriniformes; family Leuciscidae; genus Rhinichthys; species Rhinichthys klamathensis. Next base: position 224,188 of record NW_026606672.1, on the reverse strand, counting down.
TATTATTAATATTATTTTCAAAAAAATGAGAGCACTAAATGACATGCCACTTAAAAAATTTTATTAAAAATGTATTCGGATGTTTTCAAAATGCGTTTTCCTGATATAATGAGTTGGAGAGACTGGTTTGCGAGTGTTACCTGGTTAGAGATGAGGTCCTCACATACGGAGAGTGCCATCTGGATGGCGTTTGGCTTATGGGTGACTGAAATAGCGTTCATCTTGAACTTATCTTTGCCGTATATATTGTTGGCTTGAGTGACAGCGTCTTTGAACACTTGTTCATATCTCTTCTGACTCAGGACAGCCCCGATATTCACAGTCTTTGGTTCGCATCCTCCTCTCGCACAGGAGCACGAGATGAGGAAGGCGAACAGAACCAGACGCATTTTGCCCTGGATGGCAGAGGAGTCAATCTGAGTGGCCCGTGGAGGATGCGTGTCGATGTCCGTTGATAAGACAGATCCGCTCTCACTGCGTCCTCTCCAGCAGCACTGGAATGCGATCGCCTCAGTCTAGTCCGCTGAGGAATGGGCTTCTTCACTCATTGAGTCCGCTCATGAAACCCGTGCATGTTCAAGAAAACCATGTCAACACGCCTTTTTTTAGAAAATTATGCTCGCTCCTGTTGATAGTCTCCTCACATAGCCTATGCACTCTCTCGCTCTCTCTTGGGAAAAGGTGGAGAACTCAGTTTTGCAGTAATGTTGTAGTCATCACCTGCGTTCACTTCTCCCGCTCCGGTCGTGAGTGAATCATAGTCAAGGTTTTGTCAAGGGTGACCTGATGCTCTGTGAGAGACGCTGTCCTTGGTGCTGAGAACTGTGCTCGCGCACTGATGCGCGCGCACTCACAGATTACCCCTGATATTACGGAGCTGTCACGTTTGAATAGACTTCAAAACATTTGCGTTAATGCGAGGAAAATCTCAGGTCATCACAGTAACGTGTGATTGAACTGATTGGACAACGTTGATTTGTAAGTCACGAGACCAGTAAGATGTAGGCTACGTATTAGTTTTGTGTGAATGTTTAGATAAAATTAGAAAATAGCTTTAAAAAGATTATCTTTTTCATATTTTGTAGCCTATTTGTTTTGTTCATCTATTGTCCAGAATTTTCTCACACGGAGGCAACCAGTAGCCTAGCCTATTTAACACTGACAAACTGCAAGGTTTATAATGGAATATTATCATTTATACTTTCACATTAATCTGTTGGTGACATTTAGATGTGTCGTTAGTTTCCTTTTATATGGAAGCCCTGCTTGCGTCAAAAAATCAATTTATGGCAACCTGATAAATCCGTGTCATTCTTATTCATTAAATGATCATCGTCTACATGCCGAACTGTCGATAAACTTGTTTTCCATTCATTTAAAACAGAGAGGGATGCAACATTTTCTAAAAAATAATCAATGAGAGCTTGTCTCCATCTATCACCATAGCTCCAGAACAGGCGCGTTCAAGTGCCATGGAGAAATTCAACGAGACCCCCGTTACCAAGGAAACAAGCATCTACGGCGTGAGGTGCAAGTGATTTTTTTTCCCAGACACAGTAACTTGCAATTATGAAAACTGCTTTTTACAAAACAAATCTACGATACAGTATGAAGGCTTCTACTAAAAAAAAAAAAAGTGTATAAGAAAAATGAAATAAAATCTAGAAATCAAATATGTATTCTAGTGTCACAGGAAAGAAATGCTTCATTTTGATGTTGCACTTAGAATACCTCATTACTGGTCCTGTCTAAGAGGACATCACTCATTATCACGGTTAGAAAAACTGCAACTTAAGGCAGACATGGATGGAATTTTGATTATAAAGCTCTTGTTTGGGTACAGCGAGTGCCATCCTTGTACCCGCTGTAGGTTATTCTTTATCAAGATTGCTGGCAACCTTTACAACATTCAAGTCACTTAAGAACAAGTTCTTATTTTCAACAACAGGCTGGCAGGAGAGCTTAAATCTCCTGAAAGACATACAAACATACATTGCTATACACACTCAATTAAAACATTTACAGGCTGTGATAAAACCACTCCAAATGCAGAGATTGAAATATATGTCTCTAATTTCAATGACTTTTCACAATCCAATCATGTGGAGCAGTAAAACTAAGAGTGAACGACCATAAACAGTTTTCTTTCTGGGATAATCAAACTAATAGATGATCCGGTTGTAAACGTACTAACATGATGTTGCAGCAACTCTTGAATATATTTGTGTAACAAACCGGACTTAATAAATAAAAATACACCAATGTAGTTCCCGTCTAATATATATACTAATGACGTCCAATTTAAAAGGGGATACAATTCACAATGATGTGTTCTGTAAGGTGCATTAGTAATCAGTCTAATAGCTGCATGATATAACACATTATTGTTCTAGTACATCTTTACGTGCATTCCTATTCATGTTGTCTCAAACCCAACCACTGCCTGAGATATATGACTCTGGAAATAATGACTAAAGTACTATATTTGCACAATCCAATGGATAGGATTTACAATGAATGAATGGAGGATGGAGCAGGCTTCACTCAATAATTACACTTAAATTTATTTTAAGAGTGCTGGCCTAATGAGTAGAGTTCATATATAGGAAAAAGAGGCCGCACTTTGCATAGACAGTTTATTTTACAAATAAACTGTCTATGCAAAGTGCGGCCTCTTTTTCCTATATAGGATTTACAATGATAAATTGGTTGTATGCACCAAAAATATAAATACCAAGCCTGCTACGTCACATTCACATATGGCATGCACACTGTGCTTTGCATATTAAACACAAACACACGCAGAGGGGGATTAAGACATGACATCACTCGAGTGCAGGCGCAAACAACAGCGTGGCAGGAAATACACGGATCAAATAATCGGCAGCCTCTTTTCAGATATCTGTTACTTTCACGACACAATGAAGTTATGTGATCCGTGGTGGACTCATTAAAAAGTTAGACAGCAATACACAGAGCACTGAAGTGTGGATCTCTGCAAGACAAGGGAACGTGAATAAGAGGAGATGGCAGCCGAACCACTACTGAGATGCTTCAGGCTCTCAATAAATGATACCAGCAGAGTTAGTCTCAAACTGGCTCTCAGCTCCCAAAGTGTCAGTTTGGATCATGCAGTGCTGATGTACTGTATAATACATGCCGCTCTGCTTGCTTGTTAGCGTCATTTCAGTGGGGGATAACTCTGATATGTTGTATCCCCTACACAAAGTCGGATGCAAACAACACAAAACATATATGCAGATCCATTGGAGATATAAGCAAAACACTGTGCAGCTTTGCTACATTATTTGAATTTTTTAAGCAGATTTAGATTTTTTAATTTCCTTCTTCTGAGACTCCTGGAAATTGAATGTAGTTGAAAGCAAGCATGTTTCAGCAGTTTCATTGGCTGTATGCTTTATCAACTTTTTTTGGAACATGTGATCCTTTGCATACATAATTGAAATCATTCTACCACACGCAAAAAAAAAAAAAAAAAACCTTTCCAAAAATGTCTGTTTAATTATTCTCAGCCGTGCCTAATGAAGAGGCTTTTGCGCGTAATTATCCAGTACAACAAAAACAGACACAACCTTGTAATGGTGCTATTAGTGCAGAGGGAAATGGGATTAAGCTGAATGTTTTATCTCTTCTGACAGACACATTTTGATCAATCTAAAGGACGTTACTTGGAATTAAACCGTGAAGTATAAACGCTGTGCAGGGTGGGAAATACATTGCATCTGCATGCAACATTTAAAACCTTTTGGTTTTCTCTTTCACTCAGCAGAGCTTCAGGGCAGAGGCATTTGCAACACAATGGATAAGCTGTTTAAATCCTGAGTAAATATATCCAGTGTTTTCTCTTAAGTGTGTAATGTATGCATATGGGGATATTAAAGGTAAGCAGGGTTGGCATTTGGCATTGTTTATTATTTTATTATCATTTTTAAAGAGAAAAATCCTTTTATAGGGACCAGAGATGCAAATTAGCATGCTATATTCTCTATGTAAAATGTATTTATTTATTTTTAAATGTATTGCTTTTCTTTTTTTTCTGGAATCATACTTTTTTTGTATTGTCCCTATTCAAGTATTAATTTAATTAATAAATAAATATTTTGAGAATGCCTGCGAGAAAATTGCAGAAGCCGGATTTATTGGGACTCTGGGATAAAGAAAATCAGCTCTCCAGATTCAAGATATTATTTTCATGTATTCATACAATATTTTCCCTAACACACTGATGTTTGATTCATGCCAGATGTGTTGAAATCATTGTGGTGTTGTGTACTCTTAAGAGCAGGGGAGGGGAGTGCAAAGCTGTGTGGCAGGAAAATAGCTCCACCTAATGGTGTAAATGTGTAACAGTAGACGTTCAAGTCTGTTTCGAGGATGCAAGGCAATCATCCGAGAAATTTGAAATGATATCTGAAGTCCCAGGAGCCATATTTAGCTCATGGTTGAGTTTTCAATTTTATTAAAGTAACATTCATATTTTATCCACATATTTTGACTATTGTTTTTAAATTTTATTATATTTTATTGGTAATAGTTTACAATAATGTTTCATTTGTTAACAACATTTGTTAACATGACCAATGAAAAATACTTCTGCAGCGTTTATTTATCTTAGTTAATGTTAATTTATTGTTTTACTAATAGATTATAAAAAAAAGTTGTTTCTGTTAACATTAGTAAATGCACTGTGAACTAACACGAACAAGAATTTGTATTAACTAACAGGTTAATAAATGCTGAAAAAATATATTGCTTAACCCTTGTGCATCCTTATGGACATTTTTGTCTTTTTCAGTGTTTTTTTTAATTTATTTATCATTTTGCCTGTGTTAATGCCAGCTGGATAAATGTTTGGCACAGGTGTGTATTTTTATTAGAATTTTACTATTTCACCCCCATTTCCTTTAAAAAATCTATACACATACACAAAATACTTCCTCTCAGCACCCTTTGGACAAAAAAATGGCCAAAAAAATTGAAACCCATTAAAACTGCAATTTTTAATCCCAGGGCCAATTAAATGATGCAATCGTTGTTAAGAGGCTTGTTGGCAAGGTTTCAAAATCTTAATTTTTTACTATTTTTTACTATCAATAATTGTGTGGGTGTGTTGATATGGATGTCAGAGTGTGCTTTGCATGTGTGTATTAAAATAAATGTGCGTGTGTGTGCTTGTAATATTTGAGAGAGAAAAACTCAACTGCAAATCACAAATCCAACCACTGTGTGCACCAGTGGAATTTTGCTGGTATCTTATGGGGAAAATGTTGTACTGCGCCCAAACAAAATCTTACTGAAAGCTCATTTCTTGAGATATCAACCTCAAATTTGGAACACAGCTTGTTTAGATTTATGGCTCTGGTTTTCTATCAGATTTAGAGTTCAACATGTTTCATAAAATATACATTTTATATAAAATAATGTTCATAAATCATTTTCATAAACTTAAACCTATATAACTTTTTTTTTTTTTGGTTTTACTTCAACAATAATTTGCCAATGGTCTTCTTTAAAATGAGACCAGACATAAGTCTGTGCTCCCAAGTGTGAACATTTTATGACAGTTTTTTGACACTGACATTTTTGTACACTATAGACCTATGTGTAACTTTTTTTAATTGATGCACAAGGGTTAAGTTAACTAATGGTATAAAGATACATTATTGTATTTTATTTTTAATGTTTAATATTTTTGTTGTTTTTCTATTTAACAATCACAATGGAATGGAAGTCATATATATTACATTTTTTTTCTTGACAATGCATTCATTAAATAAAGAGCATGTATGGTATGCATATGCACACTAAATTATTAATTTAATGCTAATTATGACGTTAATAGCTGTAAGGGTTAAATCATATTGTCTGAAGTCATGCCAGGGGATGTAGAAGTTTGAGTGGGCATGTTGAATAAGTGAGATCAAAACCAAAAAAGCTGCAAAGATTTCTGCTGGTTTCACAGCAGTCACGTCATCATATCAGTATTTTAGGCATATCAGCATTAAGCTGGAGTGTTATCTGGGTTTGCACCTGGTCAATCTCATGTCCATGCCTTTTTTCTTATTGGTCTTTTGCTGCAGGATTGGGTCTCCGCTTTTTGTAAAGCTGTAAGGGTGTTATCTTTGCTATCCTTTCTGGTAAGTTTTTGTCAATAGCTCTTTGATATTCTCCCTTGAGCAATGAATACATCAGATATGCATTAGCAACCTCATTAATTAATGCCTCTTAACAGACTATAATTACACCGCACTTTATTAAGAGAAGAGCTCAGTGAGATGCAGAGTTGCAGACTGGTTTGTTTGCACTTAGTTGATGAAAGAGATAATCACAGCAGCTGTTAAATGTACTGTTTTGGTATTTTGGTTTGGTTTAATATTTTGCTGTATTTTGCTATGACAATTGTTTTCTGGTGTGGCTTAAGTTTCCTTACACTTTTGGGGAAACTTTACTTATTGAATTAAAACAAGGTCAACATCTTTTGTCCATATTGGGGACATTTTCTACGCTTTCATCTACGAAACCAGAGAATGAAAATCTGAGCACACATTGCAAATAGTGAATGGGAACACCCAGCGGAGTCTAATAGTCCTTACAGCAGGTCATTATAAGATTTGTTTGCACGAGAAACAACATTCTGCTTTTTCTGTTATCATTTATTATCAGTAGCAGTAACTGTTGCACACTGCAAGACAACAAGCCAAACTCTTAAACAGAGTTGTTTATTAATATTATTAATAATAATTGTTGTTGTTAAATAATAGCTAATATTTGTAATAATAATTAATGTTTTTGCCATATTCACTGTCATATGGACTATATGATGAAATACATTTTAGTATCATGAACTGCAAACTACTATCTGACAGTATTTTTTAGTTATAGGCCTATATATTTTAATACTTAGTACGCTGGCTGACTCTCTTGCAAATAAACATGTGTGTCCTTTAAATCCCCGCGCATGCGCTGTGAGCTTCTGTCACGCTGAAGCCGCTACATGTAACATGCTTAGCTAGCTCTCATATTGCACAGCAGCGCTTCACACCTTTCTGTTACTCATGCCGTGATCTTGTGACAGCGAGACAGAAGAGTCGGTCAGTATCCTGTCTATAATTAAACATATACCCTTTAACCCTCACCACTGGATTCCACTTACACCGGGATCGTCGGATCTTAAGTTTTTCATCTGCGCAAACAGCTCAGCAGTGTAAAAGGTCGTGAGGCGTTCAAGATGGCGACTGTTTGAAGTTCGCTCTCTCTGTACGGTAATACATTGTTTTTGAGTCGCCTGGTATATGTTTAATGTGTCACATTTGTCTTAGAGTAAGTCGGGTTGTAGTAAAAATAAATGGCGAAAGCTGTCATGGACGTGAAGTAGAGTTAAAGCCCTCGCTTGCCAGCAGTGATGAATGCGCTGCTGTCACGTACGTTAGTACATGGCGTTTACAATAACTACTTTGCTTTACTCGTTGAGTTTAACACTTACTGTAAGACTGAGGGTAACCGTTAAGTGTGTTAGATTAATATTAGGTTTAGTATTCGTGAAGTCAAAAGTCTAATTTCCTTTATTTTGTATTCAGTCTTTATGGACACTCGCAGCTCAACTTTCTTCGCTGGAGAATCTGACAGGCTACAGTTGATTTTCATAATGGCTGCGTCTCAACACTTAGTAAGCTGACTACCTAGACAACAATTTTGGGCATCATGGACGAGTGGGTTGTTGAGATTACACACTCACAAAATACTACTATTTTGGGATGGTCTCAGTTAGATGGTTATACCAGGGTGCTGAGTGAATACCATGTTCATGTACTATGGTATTTACGTGGTGGTACTTTAAAGAATACCAATGGTACATTCCCAGACAGTGTTACCATGGAACTTGTCCAAAAAATATATAAAATGGTGATAAAAGCATTGATTTGAAAAATAAAATAAAAATCATACTAACCCCAGACATTTTAAAAAGATTGTGTACTACTACAGTATGCATGTACAGGCGTTGGACAAAATAATGTGAACACCCATTACTATGGGGATAATTGTGATTATCTTTTATTTATCCTTTTGTTGTTTATATTCTCTAATTTGTATATCAGTGCACTGCAGTATAAGTGGTTTTCAGTGTGAAATGGGCAAATCATCAGAGCCTGTTTAACAAGAGCATCTGTAACCTTAACCCCCTGGTTGTTGTGTGTTTTAAGAACAACAGTCATCATGATTATGGATGTGTGTAAGCATGGCAAGACTTTATCAGCAAAGAAGAATAGAGGGCAAAAACCGAAAGTGAATAATAGGGACGGTCGACCATTAAGAAGGATTGTGTCCAAACAACACAGAACAACTGCAGCAGAGTGACCGCAAACCTCAATATTCACCCTGAAGACTATGATTCTACAAAAACTGACCACAGAAAACTTCACAAAGTCAAGATAAATGAAAGAGCTGCAATTGCTAAAAATATAATCTCAGACACCACTGCTAAAATGTGAAAAAGATGGTGTTATGATCATAAAACCTCGACAGTTGGAGTGCCAAGATGATCTTTATCTGCCCTGGTCTTAATCACCTGACTTGAATAGTATTGAACTAGTGTGGGCAGTTTTGGAGAGAAGAGTGTGAAGCAGATTCCCTCGTTTATCATCTCTGAAGCAACTGGCAGATGTTCTGATAGACGACATTCAACTGGAGACTATTCAAAAGTTGTATTGATCTATTTTAATAAGTTTGGAAGCTGTATTAAAGGCAAATTTGGGTATACACCTTAGTAAAGAAATATTGTGTATTTCCCCAGTGTTCACATCATTTTGTCCAACCCCTGTGCATGTATACAATATCATTCAAAAGTTTGGGATCTGTAAGATTTTTTTATGTTTTTGAAAGAAGTCTCTTATGCTCAGCAAGACTAGTTATTTGATCAAAACTACAGTAAAATCAATATGAAATATGTTTACAATTTAAAATAGCTGTTTTCTATGTGAATATATTGTAAAATATAATTTATTCCTGTGATCAAGGCTGAATTTTCAGCATCATTACTCAAGTCTTCGGTGTCACATGATCCTTCAGAAATCATTCTAATATAATGATTTGCTGCTCAAGAAACATTTCTGATTATTAACAATGTTAAAAAACAGCTGTGCTGATTAATATTTTTGTGTAAACTGTTTTAACAGTGTAAACCATTTTGCAGGTTTAATTTTTAAATGGACTCCAAACCTTTGAACGATAGTGTACACTACTGTTCAAAGGTTTGGGGTCAATCTTTTTTTTCTTTTTAAATATTTCTATTCAGCAAGGATGCATTACATTTATCAAAAGTGAGAATAAAGATTTCTGTTTCAAACTAATGCTGTTCTTTTGAACTTTCTATTCATCAAAGAATCCTGAAAATAAAATGTATCACATATTCCACAAGAAAATGATGCAGTACAACTGTTTTCAAATATGAATAATAATGTTTCTTGATCTGCAAATCATCATATTACAATGATTTCTGAGGGTCATGTGACACTGAAGTCCGGAGTAATGATGCTGAAAATGCATCTTTGATCACAGGAATAAATTACATTTTACAATATATTCACATAGAAAACAGCTTTCTAAAATTGTAATATTTCACAATATTACTGTATTTTTGAACAAATAAATACAGTCTTGCTGAGCATAAGAGACTATTTCAAAAGCATAAAAAATCTCACCAATCCCAAACCTTTGAACACACATGCATGTATTATTTGTGTATGTACAGTATATGTATACTATATACATGTAGATTTAGTAGCAAGTTTGTCGTCATTAAAATGATTGTTTTTATGTTTTTAACAGTGATTGTGTTTTGCCAATTTGTGTCCCTAGTTCATGCATAGACACCCCATGCTGACACCACAGGGCATCGGTTTATGCTGTGACAAAGGCATCAGTCCTGCCCACTGTCCTGCACAGCTATGGCCAAAGACCAGCCAAATGTGTTTGACCTTGTCCCTCTTCTGGGGTCCACTGACCTGCACGAGCTGGAGCAGGTCAAAAACCTGCTACAGGAATCTCTCAGCGCAGGTTAGTCATGTCTTGTGCTTACATCATTACTCGGGTACATTGGTCAAATTGAGAAAATTGTATCACTACACTACACCTGTTCAACTCCTGTTTGAATTTCACTACTTTATATGTTTGTAATTAGTTGTCAATATCAGTGGATACATACATACACATATATATATATAATATATATATATTTCTTTTACAATTTGATCGGTAGAAAAAGGGACCATGTTGCTGAATTGCCTCGTGGACTATTTCCTGGATACAAGCTCATCTCAAGCTTTGGACATCCTGTCTTCTGTCAGGGAGCCCCATGATAAGGTGAGGGAAAATAGCCACCATCTTCAGTTTTCTTCCGTATACAGTATACACATTGATGAATACTGTTTGATGTCATCATGGATTACAGAATATCAGTCATAGATGAATAACAGCCTTATCTGGATTCATTTCTCTGTAGTATCTTTTAGATAAGATGAATGAGTGCATGGGAAAGCAGAGCTGCCGTCTGTCCACTATCACTCTCCTTGGCCATGTTGTTCGCAAGCAGCCACCATGGATCCACAAGATCGCACGCTTCCCTCTTCTTGCCTCGCTGCTCAAATGCCTCAAGGTACCAAACTAAAGGCCAGTCAAATGTAATGGGGGTTACAAATGGGTTGTTCTAACCTGAGATATTTGAGGAATGGAATACAACAGCAGAAAATGTCTTGAAGGGATATTTCCCCCAAAGATGAAGATTGTTCTTTATTCACCTTTATGTTGTTCTTTTGTTTTCTAAATTAATATATATACAGTATGTGTGCATATGTATGTATGTTTACATACACTACCATTCGAAAGTTTGCGTTCTGTAAGAATATTTTAAGAAGTTTTTGAAAGAAGTATCCTATGCTCACTAAGGCTGCATTTATTTGATCAGTAAAAAAGTTTTTTATTTTGCTTTAATGTAACTTTTCCTGTGATTACAGTCTTCAGTCACATGGTTCTTCAAAAATCATTCTAATATCCTGATTTAGTGCTTCTTATTATTAGTTGACATTGTTACAAATAACCTTTACTGCAAAATAAAATAAATACAAATCTTACTGAGCCCATACTTTTAAATGGTAGTGGTAGTAGTTAAAAAAAAAACATTTCTACTTCCAGACTGACTCAGATGTAGTAATTCTCATAACTGGTGTGCTGGTGTTGATCACTTTACTACCCATGATTCCTCAAACCAACAAACAACTTCTGTGCGAGTACTTTGATATCTTTGGACGGCTTGCTGCATGGAACCAACGTCACCCAGGTACTCTGGCATAAACATTGCAAACAAATTTGTCTTTTGTAATTCTTTTAGCTATATATCTTTGAAGTGATATGATTAGATGGTAGAAACATAACTTGGTGTAAAGGTACTCTTTCTATGGATGTGTCCTGTAGGTGCTCAGGGTGTGTTTGCAGTCCATCTACATGCCAGCGTGTACTCACTTTTTCATCGTTTATATGGGATGTATCCTTGTAACTTTGTTTCATATTTACGTGCCCACTATAGTATGAAAGAAAATGTTGACACATTTGAGGAAGTGGTGAAGGTGAGCTCACAGTTTTTAAGAATAGTCACTTAAAATTACACACAAAAATTATTTTTTACTATTCCCAAAACCGTTCTATAATTTCCTTCTGTTTTTATGTCAGCCCATGTTAGAGCATGTACGGATACACCCTGAGCTCATCACTGGAACCAAAGACTACGAGGTTGATCCAATTAGGTATGTAAAAAGAAATAACGTGCTTTTTTGTTAGATTATAATGTGAATGTTCGTACCTCACTGTTTTTAATTTTCTGTAGATGGAAGAGATTTGAGCCACATGATATTGTGATTGAATGTGCCAAAATTTCGCTGGATTCTAAGGAGGCATCATCTGAAGAGGGATACTCCTCTCTGTCAGATCACATACCACGGCGTCCTGTAGACAATAGTCGATCATCCTCAGAGCTCAGTATCCATGGTAAAATGACATATAATGTGGAGTGAACTTTTCTGTTATTAATTCAGTGATGTCCTGTTTTGTTCTTTTCTGTAAATCTTACTAATGGAAAATTGGAAATTGTATTTAAAAAAAGGCTTTTCCGCACACAGGCCTTCAACACAAATAAAGAGCAACAATTATCCACCCCATCTTTTTTCATAAAAAAGAGGGGAAAAATATAATTATCAAAACAAATACATACACCTCTGAGACAAAACATTATGACCACCTGCCTAATATGCTGTTGGTCCACCGTGTGCCACCATAACAGTAGACCCGCCTAACCATGGATTCTACAAGACCCCTGAAGGTGTCCTGTGGTATCTGGCACCAAGACATTACCAACAGATCCTTCAAGTCCTGTAAGTTGCGAGGTGGAGTGGATTGGATTTGTTGGCCCAGCACGTCCCACAAATGCTCAGTCAGATTGAGATCTGGGGAATTTGGAGGTGGAGTGGATTGGATTTGTTGGTCCAGCGCATCCCACAAATGCTCAGTCAGATTGAGATCTGGTGAATTTGGAGGCCAGGGCAACACCTTAAATGCTTCACCATGTTCCTCAAACCATTCCTGAACAATGTGTGCAGTGTGACAGGGTGCTAGCCTAGAAATCTAGACGCACCCTAGCGGCAGCAAAAATCATTTCGCTGCCAGTGATGATGTAGGTCTGGCATGCCAGGCTAACAGGGTGCATTATGCTGCGGAAAGAAGCCACTCCACCAGGGAACACTATTGTCACGAAGGGGTGTACCTAGTTTTACCATCTAATTAACCCAGACCTTGCCATGTGACCTTGTTAGGAGATAAACATTTTTCACTTCATCTGTGTGTGGCCATAATGTTTTAGACCATCTGTGTGTCTGTGTGTGTGTATATATATATATATATATATATATATATATATATATATATATACATGCATATTTACATACATCAACTAAACAACTATAATATATATTATTTTATTACCAACTCTTCATCTCCAAAGGAGATCAACTTCAAAGTTTTACATTGAATAAAACATTGAATACATTTTTTTGTTTATTTAATAGGTAATGCAATCTTCACATTTTTCCTGTGAAGAATACTGATTGTGAATCTTACCTACTTGTCTCCTAACAGAAATCACATCTGTCACACCAATGGCTGCTGTTCGTCAGTCTCTTTCTCTGTCACTACCTTATCTCACTGTAACTCAAGACTCAGGTTCCAGTGCAGAGGCCTCCAACAATCAAGTAAGCATTTTTCAATTATTGATCCAATAATGTATAAAAACTTGACTATGGTTTGGAAACGATTCTGTACATAGTAGGGTTGGACAATATGACCAATGTCTTATATTACCTTATGAGAAATTTTATTTCATGATAATGATATATAGCACAATATAGTTATTTTGTTCTGGAAATAAGGTTGTTAAAACATATACTAGCCCAATACAATAGAAAAAAAGATACAAATAAAATTGAGCTTTAAAGGTGCAGTAATGATTTTGGAGAATCAATCAATCTAATATTAATTCTAAAGCTCTTGTCTGATCATAATCCTTCTTTTTCCAGTGATATTTCAGGGGTGGGCGATATGGCAAAAATACCATATCACAATTTTTTTCAGAAAATTACTATTTTGCAAATGACTGAGCATTACAGCCAAACTAATGTCCCTATTTTAAAAACAAAGCCTTAGGTAACAAAATATCACATACAAATGAATGGCACACATTTAGGCCAAAGTGGCGAAGATACAAATCTTTGTCATTATTTTCTTTGTTATTAAAAATAAGAACAAAGATACACATAATCAGTGCTTTATTTTTTCAGTTACAGTAAGTGTATTTAACAGTAGCATTGAAGAAAGTAATTAAATGAGCAAATATGAAAATAAAACACTACATAGACCTCACTGTATAAATTATACATTGATTCTTATTAAAGCTACTATTAAAGTTCTCAGAGCAGTGAGTGATTTTCTCTTTGTGTTTTGTTGTTTTATTAACATTAAAGGAATAGTTCCCCACTAAAATTAAAATGGTCATTTACTCTCTCAAGTTGTTTTAAACCCGAATAAGTTTCTTTCTTCTTTTGAAAATAAAAGTTTTTTTGAAGAATCTGGGTAACCAGACAGTTGCTGGTCTTCAGTGACTTCCATAGTATATTTTTTCCTCCTATGTAAGTAAATGGGGACCAGCAACTGTTTGGTTACCCAGATTCTTCAAAATATCTTCTTTTGTTCAGCACAAGAAAGAAATTAATACAGGTTTAGAACAACATTAGAGTGAGTAAATAATGACAGAATTTTCATTTTTGAGTGAACTATCCCTTGTATCACAAGCGGCAGCATGTTTACTATTAGGCTTCTGTCACTTTAAGACTGGGATGTGACACGCCTAATATACATGCATATGACACACGCACCAGATTTTCTCTTAAATGTTTGCTTTTACTTTAGACATAACCAACTGTGTTTATGCAAACCTTGTGTGTTTGACAGTATTAGCACAATAAGACTCTAAAGATAAGTTAGTCCAGTAACCAGGGGCTGTTTGACAGGTTTTTAGTTCATGTGCGCTTCGGGTGTAGGCGCTCATAAAAGAGCGCATGTTAGAACAGCGCATCAGCATGTGAATGAAGCGTTTAACCGGCAAGGCTTTAAAGCACATGCAAATAATGAACTTTTGTGAATTGCAGTGTCCTGTACCTCTGCGTTAACATGTGATGTGAATGTACGTCGCGTTGTACCATATGTTGAGATGGAGGCGTCAGAAATGAACTGATATAATGCACTGTAGCACGATACTTTGATATTTCTTCTAAAGCAGCTCGTGGAGACATTTTAATCGTCCACGATCAAAAATCGTGATATCGCTCACCCCTACTCTGCTGTAACATTTTCTCTTTTGTAATGACTCTCTATCTCTCTTTCGACAGTCTTTCTTTCAAATCACCCTCTTGCTCACTCTCTCTTCCCCCATCATGAGTGTATACACCCCCTACTGCTGATTGGCTTCACTGTATGAATTAAATATACTGTTTGCTGATTCTTATTAAAGCTACTAGAATTATTCAGTCAAGAGCAGTGAGTGATTTTTCTCTTTTTCTTTTGTTGTTTGATTAAAATTAGGGACACAGACAAGTATATCAGGCTGCTGTCACTTTAAGACCTAATGCACAGATTAGATATACTGATACAGTACATCCAATTTGATATGTATATGATATGTATTGATGTACATCCAATTTCTTTCTCTACTTGCTTTGTTCACTTAGGCCCCATCCACACTACTACATTTTAGATTAGAAACGGAGACCTTTTGCTACGGTTGCACCTCCCATCCAGACTAAAACGGCAAAAACGAAGACCTAAAACGGAGAAGTTTAGAAACGCTGCCGACCCCGTTTTGCGTTTTGAATCTCCGGAGGGCGTTTTAGTGAAGACGGGTCAAAACGGAGGACTTTAGAAACGATGACGCGGAGGCTCACGCTCGGCTCTCTGGTTGGGTGTCATCAGTCATGCCAAGCGTTTCTGACTTTGATGTCTTTGCTAGCAGCTGTTGTGAAAGTAAATTCTGCATTTTTTAATGCTATAATTGCGTACATGCGCCGGAGGCAAGCTATTATTCGAGCGATCTGTGACAATTCCCGTGTGCAGCGGCGGTATCGAACGTACATGGAGCGTCGCTCTTTGCAGAGGTAACTTAGCTACTTTCTTCTTCGTCAAATCTGAGGAATAGTCCATCTGTTTCCTGTTTACACCAGCACGCGCATGCCCAGTGTAGGTGAATGGTCACGTGATCCGCGTTTTCAGTCGTTTTAATGTGGACGGATATCAATTCTAATACGCAGCTAAAACGCTGGTGTGGACGGAGATTGTATTCGTTTTAATTCTCCGTTTCTAAACTAAAACGCAGTAGTGTGGATGGGGCCTTAGGACAAAGCTGACTGTTTTTATGTAAATAGGAGGGCATTTTGACAGAACGGTATATTGCTTACTTCCAGTAAATAGTTACCAAATTGTTCAGAAAGTCAAAACAAGCCTCTAAAAATAGATTTGCACTTATGTGATCCGTTACTGCATGAATGTACGTATGTTTGGTCCATCAACAGAATGATGAGATGAACTCCTCAGGGACGAAGGAGGAGATGTGGAGCCCTTCTTCAATGTGTGGGATGACCACCCCACCCAGCTCTAGAGGAATGTCCCCCACCACAGTTTCTGACATCTCACATAGTGCCTCCCACCTCTCAGGACGGAACCCCAGCACTCCAGGTCAGCCAAATGAATTCTTATCTATAAAGCAGAATAGTTATTTTTGTTTGTTTGGTCTCTCGGATGGCTTCAATGTTTTTTTTTTGGGGGGGGGGGTTTATACAGGGGATGGAAAATGGGCCCTATCTCCCTCCACGCCTTCAGGGTCATCTTCTCTCCCATCACTTTCAGAGGACATAGGGCAACCTGCCCAAAATACCAGCAGTACTCAGGCTAAGGTAAAATGACGTATAAAGCCTTTGCTTTGTTACTTATTAAACTCCTTCAGAGTGTTCATGTGTTCATGTTTTCATGAAAATGCTTTACTGTCTAAAACTGCTCAGGTGATTCAGACGGGCAAAGAGCTGAAAAAATTAACACCCAGAAGTATTAATAACAACGGTGAGAATATTTGCTGAGATTTATACAGTGTCATTTCATTGAGTAAGTGACATATTAATATGCTTGGCTTTTGCCACTTTTAGCAGGTGTAGTTGATGCCAAGACACCAGCGTCATTGGCACAGCTCTCTGACATTGTCAAAAGGACAGACGGGGAGAGAGAGGATGGTGAGAGTGGTGACATCATGCACAACAATCAGCTTTTTAAGTGTTTTCAATCATCCCTCAGTTTTCAAAGTGCTCTGCTCTCATCAACATCTCTAACATTTTCTTTCTAGACACCATCAATGAGGAGATTTTGAGTCTGACCCACAGGAGACTCGACTTCGGAATGAGGCCAGGCCTGGATTGCTCTTTTTCCGGCTCCTTGGACACACTTCTCTCATCTCACCCCAGCCATGAGCAGAATTTAGTGTCCACACCAGACAGGGTTGAATGCTCTGCCAAAGGTGGGGAGCAGCAACCTTCCTGGTCCCACTGGCCCGCTTTCACCCCCATCGAGAACGGGAAGAGCAGTAAAGTCTCTCTGTCTGATCTGACGAAGGAATCCATGCCTTATGAGCCGCTCTTCGACCTTGCCCTGCCTAAGGTGGCATCTTTGTTTTTGGAGAGGAAGACTGCAGAGGCCTTTCAAAGGGCTGAAGGAGAAAAGGAGGACCGAGAGGAGCTGGAGGGGGAGGATCTTTCTGCCACCTCCCCTCTGGAGGTATTGGACCGTGTTATTCAGCAGGGTCACGACACTCATGAGAAAGTGCTGAAGAGGTATGCTTCTGTTCTTCTGACTTCTAATATGACCAGTGAAAGCGTTTTAGAGGAAATGTGACGGAACGGTGTCTGTTTGCTCTCTCACAGAACCTTGTCCTCTCCAAGCCAATCAGCAGACCCACACTCTGGAGGTAAACAGCATAGCAATAAAGGAAAAGGTATTTAGAAATTTTACTAATTTATAGGCTCTCTGTGCTCAAGACGATTGTGTCCTCCAACTTTTCTCCTACAACCGTTCCTGTTTTCCTGCCACAACTTTTTTTCTCATTCTCCTACTGTCTTCTATGTAGTTCACTATCAAATCCTTAGAAACAGCTTTGTGGTGGTCCTGATCAGCTATAATCTGAATTCCTGTAGATTCTAAGTAGAGCTGCATGATATATTAAAATAAAAAATGTGATATACTGTATATATATACATATATATACAGTGCTTAGCATAAGTGAACACACCCATGCTAAAGTTGATGAAAAAGAGGAATAAAAAATTATCTTTTGGAAATTGATCTTAATGCCTTAATTAAATAAATGAGGAAAAATCTAACCTTTAAGGACACCAATTTTCTTTGTGAATGAATAATGTATCGTAAATAATAAATGTTCTTCCTTAAAATACAGGGGGCATAAGTCAGGACACCCCTATGTTAAATTCCCATAGAGGCAGGCAGATTTTTATTTTTAAAGGTCAGTTATTTCATGGATCCAGGATACTAGGCTATGCATCCTGATAAAGTTCCCCATGCCAATCTCTAGGTATGGTGAAGGGTAAGTGATGATGTGGGGCTATTTTAATTCCAAAGGCCAAGGGAACTTTATTAGGATGCATAGTATCCTGGACCCATGAAATAACTGGCCTTTAAAAATAAAAATCTGCCTGCCTCTATGGGAATTTAACATAGGGGTGTCCTGACTTATGCCCCCTGTATTTTAAGGAAGAACATTTATTTATTTACGATACATTATTCATTCACAAAGAAAATTGGTGTCCTTAAAGGTTGGATTTTTTTCCTCATTTTTTAATTAAGGCATCAATTTCCAAAAGATGATTTTTTATTCCTCTTTTTAGTCAACTTTAGCATGGCTGTGTTCACTTATGCTAAGCACTGACTATATATATATATATATATAAACACTGTGAATATGGTTTTTTGTTTGTATTGCAGTATATATCGTAGAAAACCAAAATATTGAAATGCCAGTTTGTTATATGCAGCCCTAATGCGATTTTTTTATATATTTTTTTTATATATATATGTATATACTGACTGCAATATATTTTTACAGGTCCTGTGTCTGCAGCATCAGATGAGCTGGGGATGTTGCGCAGTCAGCTGCTATTGCTGCATAACCAGCTGCTGTATGAGAGACATAAGAGAGAGCAACACGCGCTTCGTAATCGCCGTCTGTTTGGCCGTATCGTCAACACTACTGCACTGGAAGAGCAAAACAACTCCATGGTAATAAATGAAACTGGAAGGATTACCCAGGCCTGTGCAAAATTCTGCATAAAATTCAAAAGCCTCTCAGTGATTAATTTCTACATTCTTTGCATACTAATTAAATAATACTTTTAGCTCCATTTATCACATTTTACCAAATCCATTCGGAGAAATTCTGTAAATGTTTCTCTATAATCAGTGCAGAAAATGTGAGAGTGTTCAGGTCTTGGCATAACTAGTGACATCACAATGATAAAACCCCTCAAATGTTAATGAGGATGGTGATGCACAGATGCTATGAGGTTTGTTGTGTTTTGCAGGTTGTTACTTAGAATTTTTGCTGTTAATATCAGCGATTTTCAAGTGGTGTTGTGTTTGTGTGTGTGTTGCAGAAAACACAACTCAAACTTCAGGAAGTTGAGATCAAGACTGTGCAGGTAAGCCTGCAGGAGGAGCAGCGGCGCTCCAGACGGGTACAGGAAGACAGGGAGGCTCTTGTGAACCAATTGCAGACTCAAATCCAGCAGCTACAGAAAGAGCGGAATGACTACTACTCAAAGATGCAGGAGCTAAAGGTGATCATAGGGTTATAGGACATGCATAATTACATGGTTACTCTTATTCACTCATAATACAGCAACAATAATTGCCAATGTTTGTCATTTTGTTTCTGGAATGTAGAAAAGAATGTGTGACATCTGTGTTAAAGCAACACTAAGTAAGATTTTTTACCTTAAAATAATGTTTTCAAAATCGTTTCAGTGGTTCATCAAGTCGTGACATGGTGAAATGCACTTATGCCACCGCTTTGCGGTCTTTTATCTGATATATCCACGCTATGTAAGATTGCCAGATCGGGTCGAGTTTCTGTAGTCCAAATGAGACATAAGAAAACTACAAATTTGACTTGCTTTACGGCAAGCGATTGCCGATAGGTGGAGCGTACTTGACAGTAGACTACAACTACATGTAAGATACCTAGCAGCCGGGTAGCTTTTGAATTGTCATCATGATTCCAAAGCCGGTGCTGGATAAACAGAGAGCATGTGCATGCGCGTGCGACAGTAGGCTGCAGTAGGCTAAATTATTTACGACAGCAGTAATGGACAATTCCGCTTCCAACCTGTAGGGCGACCGCAGAGGAAAAGTTACTTGGTGTTGCTTTAAAGGCTAATTGTTTTATGTGGTATCATTTACAGAGTGATTTGCAGGAGAATCAGAAGAAGGTTGGAGAAATGGAAGCAGGGCTGCAGAAAGCCAATAACAAAGTGTGTAATATGGGACACATGCTCACCCAGCTGTCCATCAAGGTTAGACATGTTTGTGACAAAAATACTGGATATAAAACACTATCCATTACAGTGGAAGAATATTTCAATTTTTAAAAGCAAATTTTAGATGTGGCCCATATTTATTGATTTGGTTGGTTTAATTTTGATTTGTGTTCCTGATTTATCCAACATCAGCTAAACAATAGTGAAAACATGGAGCAGCAGATGGCTTTCCTGAACAAGCAGCTGCTGCTTTTGGGTGAAGCCAACAAGTTATGTGCAGAGGAAATTGAACGCTTGGGGCCTGAGGCTAGCAAGGTAGTTATGATTATTAACTATTGATGACTTAAATCACATCATTGCTTAGACTCAGCAGATCTCTATTTTGCTTCTTTTTTTTTTTATCCAGCAATCCATGAAATAGTGGCTAATGTGATCAATTTGTCTATTGAGATCAAGACATTAGCACCCAATCATAAGAGCTTTAAACCATTGAACTTGAAAATTACTTTGGTCTGCTCAGATCAACTCAGACTTGATCTTTTTGTGACTTTTAGGAGCTGAATATGCTGCAGGCATCTTCACTGCGTGAGGTTGAGCGTTTGAGGCAAAGCTCTCTCCAGCAGAGTCAAAGACTTGATGCCGCCCAACAGCGCATCACAGACCTGGAGACCCAACTCGCCAAGAAAGAGCAAGTCATCCGAGAACAAAAGAAACTGCTGGAGAATGTCAAAAGCCAAGCCACGTATGTGGTTATCCCTGCTTTCGTAGTCCTGAATCTTATTGAATCTGAATCATATTTCTATGCCCAAACACAGTGTATTATATATTTTATAATATAATATAGTGTATTATATTATCACAGGGATCCCCACATTTTTTATCAGCCGAACCCCTATAACCTAAAATATTTACTTAAAGGCCCCCATGAGATTTAATTAGTATTTCAATCATTTGAAGTGCCCCATTATGCTTTTTCAAATATTCACTTTCATGCAGTGTGTAATATAGCTGTCTGGGAATGTCAACGGTCTGCAAAGTTGTAAAGTCAAAAAGTGCTCAATAAATAGTTAGTCTCCCAAAATAAATAATCGACTCTTAACCGTGTAAACAAGTCTTCAGGAATTCTAGTCTCACTTCCGTGACCTGCATACGTAACGTGGTAAAACATTTGCACAATGCCCACTTATCGTCTTCACTGGCTGTCCACGAACAATGTCTACTTTGACCCGCTCTCCCTGGTTCGTGTTGTGTACATGTCAAGAAGATGCAGTTTTCTGCTCTGAAAATTCACTTTGCAAACACTTCCAAAGGATGAGGATGTGAAGGGTCAGTGGTTACAATTACCACAGTAATACAACCTTTTGACGATTGCTTTTTTAAATCTCTGTGAGGTCTAAATAGGATTTACAAAACACTTATCCATCAAAGATTGGACAGTATCCATTTTATTTGGACCAACTTACTCCTCAGAATCACAACCTGTAAGTATGATTAATTATTGATGTATATATTTTCTACCGGGTGTTCAAAATGTTTGTGTTTTATATTGTGTAGGTCTCCGGCTAACCTGCTAACTCTTGTAATTACTGTCTCACCTGTTGGAGACCTCCAAAACAAAATTAGGAACCTTTAAAATTGCATAATAGGGGCACTTTAACAACACAATCACGTTCTTGATTAATGGTCACATGACATGTAGGTAAATAATATATATTTAAAATTTATTTTTGTCTTATTTAATTTTACATTTTTATGATTTAAATGATTCGATTTTCATCAGCTCATGAACCCCCTGTAATGTTTGCTAATGAGTAGTTGTTGATAGATCTTTTTGCTTTATTGATCATCAGGTTCTGTTCATCTCTTCAACCGATTCTTACTGTAAAATGCACTAATTTAATCCTTGTCTGCATTTTTTTTTTCCTGTAGGGAGCAGCTGCAGGCTTCAGAAAACAGATATTTGGCCCAGAAGCACATCACTCAGGCATTACAATCTGAGCTGCTTGAGCTCTATAGCCAGATAGAGCTCAAAAACCTGAACACCAAAGCACCAGCAGAACCCACTTCTGAGCCCAGCAGACCCACCAACCAGAGGTGTGGTCCATATTATTGTCATGCATGGATTTTTTCCCTCCACGTACTGATTTACAAATGCAAACAATGTGTTCTGTAATGTATTTTAGACTTTTCAAGACAGAAAGATGATGGGTTGCTGAATTTTGTAGAAGAATTATATTTTCATTTGTGTTTCAGGCCTAATGGAAACAGTACAGGCCCATTTGCTCCATCTCTATCAGCTGACCCAATGAAAAGAGAGGAAGGCACGCACATGTGCATCAATGGTGAAATATCTGACGGGCCTCCACAAACACCCACAGCATTCAATAATGGCAGCCAGGAAGAAGATCTTTCCGCCCTTACCCATTCATTTCCTGCCCTCCCCTGTGACTCCCCGCTGGAAGTTGGCTCTTACCCCAGTACCGGAAGCTTTTTGGGTAAGAGAGCCAGAGAGATGTTTCGCAATAAGAGCGAGAGCCACTATGATGGCGAGCCGGCTGCCCTCACCTGCCTTTCCAAGGATCTTAAGGTTCAGCCAATCACAGACCCCACAGAGAGCATAGAGCTTGAAGGGGCTACTGACCAGGCTGACCTGCAGCCCATGGACAGACCTCGAGCGTATAATATTCAGCGGCGGAGGCAGCAGGATTTGCGGATCATGGACTACAACGAGACCCTCCATGAGCATTGATTGTACACTGCTGACAAGATTGTCTGCAGTTAGAAGAGGATAATTTTGGACCCAGTATTAGAACGCAACGCTCTTTTTGTTAGAGTGGTTTGCAATGTTTTAGTTCATTTTAAAAGCTCTTGTATTATGAAACGGCCAAAAAAAAAAAAGGTTGTCGCTTGGCAGTTGCCATATAGTCACCACAGTGGCAAGAGAACATCTTGTCTTCAAAAAAAAAAAATGGTTCACTTATCTCCTGTCTAATATGAATTCAATGTAATTCAGTATATTTTTGTTTTGTTTTTTATAATTGGCATTCATTAAGCGACCGTGGTGATTTATATTTCGTGGTGGCTGGATGTTATTTGGGCCTCTTTACTGTACTTTCCAGCAAATGTATTGACTTAATCACTGTATTTGCTCTTGTAATAGTACCGTGCAGTTTCCAATCCTCTCAAATTTGTCCACGCAAAATGCCCCTTTGAGTCACTGTGAGATGAACATCGTTAATTTCTGCTGATGTGACTCAGAAATTGCACAAAACAGAGTTTGATCACTGTAAATAGATCATGCCTCTAAAAAACAATCAATCAGTCCGATAAAAATGTGAAAAACTAAAAAGCTATGTGGCGTAGGTGAAGTAGAATGAGAAATCACATTTCATTGCTGAGGCAAGTCGTGTGTGTATATGCCATAGCAGTGCTTTGTGCACTTCGCCTATAGAGAATAAGCAAGTCTTGTGTTGTATTTCTAGTAATAGATTTTATTTTTATGCATTAATGTTCTCCACTGGGATTGTAGCGCCCAGTCACCAGTGCAATACTTCTTAGCTAATACTTCATGCCAGCTCGAAGGTATGAGTGAGGATGGGAAAAAGAAACAGATTTAGATTGCTGCTTTGCAGGACCGTCAGAGCCTTATAGAACACAGGCCAGGCTGCTGTAGGTGTATTTGTCCAGTTGAGACCTATTGAGAAATGAAAATATCTTTGTGGTTTAAGATATGTCTGACGGGTGAATGTTCTTGTGTTAATAGCGTACAAAACACGGCCACTGCAATACTTCGACACACTAAACTCTGAAAGGAAGCTGCTCGCTGTAAGCCAGAAGGCTTATGTCCCTCTATTATTTTCTTTCATTTCTGTTTTACGCAGGTCAGACCCCATCTGCAACGAAAAGGCTTCATATAATAGGCTGCAGCTGGCTGAAGCAAAAGCACTTCTTTTTTAATTCAGGCCCTCTTAAGATTGCTGAACCCTAGCAGAGCAATATACTCGTCTCCTTCTAAAAAACTTGCCCCAGGGCTTTGTGTTCAGTGCGAGATATAAATGGAATATGTGAAGTGTTGTTGCAAAGAAAGTAAAATGCTGGCTTTGGCCTGCCAGCTGGGGAAATGGCTCAGAGAATTTACAGTGAGAATTGAAATCTATGGAAATCACTGCTGTTTTTCTTTCTTTTCAAACTGTTCTTATCACAGTTCACCATGAGTGTGATCTTACAGCTTGTGCTTTGTTTCCCTGTCACTCAGGCTTTACGTTGTTTTTATACCAAAAGCCCTCTCAAACATTTTGTTGTTTCACAAAATGCCTTACTTAAAAAAGTATGAAACCTGTCCGTCACCTGAAGTCGTTTGTCAAAAGTTATCTGAACAATGGTACAATCAGACGGTGTTTGGTGTAACGGGTAACCAGGGACTCTATTTTGAATTTAAGAAAACAGATTTGTGTTCAACTTGCTATGATCAACAAAAAATAAAATATATATGTTTTGCATAATTTTTTGTCATAGTCATCTATTTTAAAATTATAATTGTATATAATACTTTTGTGAAAACATATGAAAGCAAAAACATGCGCAAGTATTGAACAAGTATTATCTATTTCCTTGTATTTCCTGGTGGCTTCCAAGCTGGTTTTCCAGCATGCCAGCCTCCTGTGCCTTTTTTATATCTACTCGGGTTCTCACTGGTGTCTTTATCAAGGTCTGCAACCATCCCCACATTCTTTGCTACTGTTTGTTGAGATGTTTCTGTAGCTGTTGGAGTGAGATGTTGAACACCTCCTTTACTGTAGGTGGTGAGGAGGTCTAGAGCCAGTGCAATCACGCTAACAATCCCACCATAGAAATTCCTTGCTTCATCACAGCTCAGCCGGTTGATATCATTGTGTGGGTAGCTGTGAATGAAAAAAAAAGAAGTAATTAATGGTGTTGCATTGTGGCTATTCTTCATGTTAAGATGACTCTTGAGCTTCATGTTACCATGTGATCTCAATCAATGAAAAGAAAAAAGCAGTTATCCTGGATCTAAATTTTAAGCTTTAAAACTTTAGATAGCAATTGAATTGTTGTAAATGGTGTAATTTTTCTGTCACTTAACTGTGCCCTTAGCTGGCTGATGTTGCTGTTGGGGCCGAGGATCTCCCTGCAAGTATCCAGGCTCTCACAGGAAGTGTTTTGGCTAGACAGTGAGGACTCGAGATGTTTTAAAACGCCTCCAAGATCCGAAATAATTTCCAAAAAAAGCAAAAAGATGCGTCTGTCCGTGGAATTGCTGCAGTGGTGATTCATGTATCTTTGGACCTACAGAGGAACATTTAATGATTAGGTCAAACTTCACATTATGCTGTAATTATATATGTATTGAGTACAAGTAATAAACAATATGTAATATTATGTGGAACTGATTATAATTACACATACACTACCATTCAAAAGTTTGGGGTCAGTTTTTAAATTAATCTATTCAGCAAGGATGCATTAAATTGATCAGAAGTGAGAGTAAAGACTTTTACAAAAAAATCGAATTTAAATAAATGCTGTTCTTTTTAACTTTCTATTCATCAGAGAATCCTGAAAAAAAAATGCGACACGGTTTCCACAAAAAAATATTGACCATAACTGCGTATAGCTTCCAACATGAATGATAAAAGGAATGTTTCTTGACCACCAAATTAGAATACTACGAATGAATGCAGCCTAAACAAGGCTGGAAAACACAAGGGCAGCGTAAGAGATTTCTTTCCAAAACATTAAAAAGCCTTAGTGCTACAAACTTTTGAACGGTAGTGTAATTATTGCTAATAATACTATTTGAAGTAATATGTTTTCATCATACATAGTAAAGTGTAGCCTAATTAACTTGGAAACTATGAATGCACCGTTCATTTATTTTGGCACTGCCATTGTGTCTTTTTTGTTTGTTTTTTGCAACATGTATTGTTGTAAATGTTGATGAAAATTTTACATTACAGTGGAAATATGTTCTTTTAGGTATTATTGTAAACTCCAAAGATAATCAAACTTTATTTTTATTTTAATGGCTAAATTTCCCATACATAAATGTAAACATGTTTTATAGTATTTAAAGCATTATTTTGAGTCAATACTGCCCTTGAAGAAAAAAAGCTAACTTATTAAAATTTTACAAGCATGTGCAGTGCACTCTTTAAAGTGTTCTTATAATATTGTTTAAACCTCCCCGTAGCATTTGAAATGTTGTATTGTAATTATATTGTTTTGATATTTTCTTAAATAGAAAAAGGAATAATGAATGCATAATAACCTGTGCGACGGTGGAGACAGGCTCAGTTTTGTCCCTGGCGTGCTCTCTCGACCGCTCAAGGGCTGTTATAAATATAAATTGCTGTTGTTTGAAACGTTTATACTTCTCCTCAATGGAGAGTAACTGCTCTCTGACGTCAGCCATCTCAGTTGAAGTAACTTACTTAACCTGTTTAAATGGATACAGTAAAGTTAGAGTGCATAAAAACAGTACTGTTTAGAGGTAACGTTAACGTTTGTTGTTAGCACAGAACTGTAGAGACTACAGCTTGGAAACTGAGATGTTTGGACTTGAGAAAGTGGTATTTTATTCAATATGGAAAACAATAGCGATTTTGATGGAAGATAAACAGAAATGGTATTCATCATAATAAATGACACAAATTCACATGGACTAGAACTTACCTATTAGTGCGTACTGTATAGGTCTATCAAACATATTATGTAAAGTGTTTCTGTTGTATTGAATTTGCGCTGCTTAGTAACAACAGTATGAAACTCATGCGCCCTCTGGTGGCGGAGATGGCGATTGGCTGACCAAGTTACCAATGGCAACAAACATTAACAAACGCGTGCGCACAGAGAACTATCAACAACAACTACATTTCAAGGTAACATCAAATGTTCTTCTCGATTAGAACAGTAAACTGCATCTTGTTCTTTTAAATCAAGTACCTACGTAGTTTCCGTAACATTCCTTAATTTATATTTTGTTAAAGCAAAGAGCAATGCTGCATCAGAAAACCTAACGTTATATTCAGTCATTTGTTCTGTTTGACTTTGAAAGGTCAATCCGAAAACCTACAGTTTGTTTAACGCTACTTAATCAGTTTAATAAGCCCCCCTCCCTTTTGTACAGGTTTAGCCCAGATCAGTGGTTTAGCCTCATAAAACACTCTAGATGTGTTTTATTGATTTAAAAGGTTAACAGTTAACTTAGTTCACCCAAAAATCATTTAGCTACTCACCCTCAAGTTGTTCCAAACCTGTATGAATTTCTTTCTTCTGATGAACACAAAAGAAGATATAACAGACAATTGATGTTCCCCATTGACTTCCATATAATTGTTTTTCCATTCTATGGAAGTCATTGGGGTCCATCAACTGTTTGGTTAACTTACCCATATTCTTCAAAATATCTTCTTCTGTGTTCAGCAGAAGCAATAAATTCATACAGGCTTGAAACAACTTGAGGGTAACTTAAGTGATGACAAAATGTTCATTTTTGTGTGAACTACCCCTTTAATGTTATCTTTTTGTAAACCAAGGCACTTAAAAAAAACAGTTATTTACAGATTTTCAAGCCTTTGGTGACTTGTGTCGTGTGGTGTATACTGCAGTGATGGATGCAACTGTAAGACCCCTCAGAATCCCTCCTGAGATGGCCATTTATGCAGAGAAACATGATATATTTCCTCTGGTCCAGGTATAGACATTTTACTAGATAAAGTTTAACAAGTTTATGATCATTAAGGCAATTTCACTCAAATAAATGACTCATTTGCAGACACTGCTGAGAAATTTGATGGTGGACAAACCAGAGGACCCCATTCAACACCTGATTAACTTGCTGAAAAGGGACAGTGTTGATGGTAAGATTTTTGTCATTATACTTGTGTTAAATCCTTACCATTTTTTTATTTATTGTTTTAATTATCTTCTAAAAGCAATACATTTTTACAAAAATATATTCCATACCACAAGATGGCGCAGTCATATATAATATCATATTAGAAGTTGAAGGAGCAGCAGTTATCCAACTTGTTAACATTGTTTAGATAAAAAGGCAGACTGCCTGCTTTTTTAAACACATAGAAATACATTATATTAGACTTAGTTAACTATCAATGCCATCATGCATCAATGTATTGAGGACAGGTTATTGATTTTAACAAATAAACTTGTTTCAGTGCCAAGAATCATATTATTGGGTCCCCCAGCGTCCGGGAAAAGAACCATAGTAAGTCATTTTAAGTACAAAATGATTGAGTAGCTAAATTAATTGAACTTTGTTTTAAGCTACAATTGAACAATTCAAGTGTTGTTTATATTCAAGTGTCCTTTTCTATTCTGTTTATATTTTCTGTGCTGTTTATATTCAAGTGTACAATTCAAGTGTGCTTTTCTTGTTTATATCTTAAGGTGATATACAGTAAGTGTCGTGCTCACTGTAAATAACTCAGCATATATTTGTTTTTTTGTCTGTAATTTTGTGCTTGTGCTTTCTTCAGTCTTGAAGTTTATTTATAAATAGGTCTGTCATGTCAGAGTTTCATCAGATTTAAATGAAATAAGATATTTATCATAGTTACACCGTCAGGCCTCAGAGATTCCAATACTGCTTCACTCATCTGTACAGAATTACCTTTTCTGGAGCACATCATGCGCTTTCGAATATTTTCATTTTTGTCAGTGTTTTATATTTAAAATTGTATATCCTGCTTCAGATTGTCCTCTTTTGTCTTGCCACAGGCTAAAAAGTTGTGTGAGCACACACAGGCTATTCACTTAACTTTTAGTGATATCTTAAAGGATGACAGTGACCTGACCAGAGCTGCACAGTATCAAGACAAAAAACAGGTGGGGTCTCTACTCCTATTAGGTTTCCCATAGAGTTTTATGACTAAACTTGCCTTTTTAGCAGGCCTAGAACACGGAAGTCTGCATGTATTTGTGTGTATTACTACTTAATTGCAAAGTATATTTAAGGAAAAGTAGTCTGGAATGCCTTGATCATTATATTCATTTTAGATGTAGGAAATAGGAAAGGTAATGTTGTCAGCATTTGCTACACTCTCTGGATGCCGGTAATTGCGGTCTCTGTGGTATTGTAAAGACATAGAACTGATTTTGTCTGAAGTCTGATCATGCAAATGCAATGCAGGCTAGTTAGTCGATAAATCAGGAGTTGAATAGAATTAAAAGAAAAGAGAGAGATGTGCTTAGGAAAAGTGCCTCCCAATGGTTTAATTATTCTAATTATCCTCTCACTTAAACTCGCCATGGCCTTGAGTTTAAAATAGAACGATCCAAAAGATTCCAATTATTATCATTTTCACAAAATTCACAAAGGAGAGTGAGATGAAAGCAGCAGAGGATGTCATAAATAATTAGAGATTCAACAGCATATTTGAATGTGTTTGTTTAATAATAATTGGATTGTTTTGGTGGACAGTCATTTAGTAGAGAACAGATATATCTCAGGTAGGTTTAGAAGGTAATGTTAGAGACACAAATGACAGTCAGTTGTTCTAAATGTCTATTTGACTTATATTATATTATATTGATTTAAATTCATTAGTATTGATATTTTTCTAAATGATTAAATTTGATTAAAACATTTATCCTCTGTGATTTATTGTTAATGCTGGTCTGATCAAAATACAAATGACAGGAGTCAGTTATTTATTATCATTTGATGATCTGACTGGACAGCCAGCTGTTTTAATTTCAAATATTTATTGTTATATTATATTAATATACAGGATTGTCATTCATTGAATTCATATTTATTATATATATATATATATTGTTTAATAATTGAATTTGATTAAATCATTTACTCACTGCGATTTATTGTCGGTAATGTTGGTCTAATAGAAGATCCCCAAAGACGTCTGGAGCCAGTTGATTCAGCAACGCCTTTCAAAACCCGACTGTGTTCGACGGGTAAGGAGTTGCTTTTTCTTTTTCTTTACTTTTATTTCTTTTGTAATTAATTTAGAAAAACGAACGCTGCGTGTTTTACTCAACCTGTCTAAAACGTGAAAAATGAAACAAGCCAGTGAGAGAAACATATTTTCATCCTGAACTTGCACGTAACCTCCACGTTTTGAACTGTGTGTAATGTTTACAAGCGTGATGCCCAAATAATTTGTCATATTTTTTTCTTTATCTACACTCAACCTTCTATGATAAATAATTAGACGTGTGTTTCTGCGCCTCCCTTGAGGACTGCTGGGATGGGTCTCGGGGAATGCAAGACTGCTGGTGAGAGTTCTCGGAGAAAACCTTTCATCACCAGCAGGCCCCTCACCGGCTGCCAGTTACATGTGATCTCAGCACTAATGCCACTTAAGAACCTCACCGCTGAGGTGTCCGTTCACGTTTACTCTCAGATCTCACACCTTTTGATTCCTCCTTTCATCTTTCAGTCAAATCACACAATCAATCACGGACTCCCTGATCGTGTCTTTTTCTGAAGTGTCAGTTTCTTCTGTGCAGCCGCACGGAGGAATATGTAAATCATCCGACTCCAAAAAAGCATCTCCTTTTATGGCTCACTAAACTCCGCAAATGGCTTTACTCAGCCAAGAATCCCATCTCGAAACTTTTTCCATTTGGCATCCTTTAACTTTCACCTTTTAATCTCAGTAGTTTGTGATTAGCGACTCCTTTGAATCTAGTAATGGATGTTTATCCCTTCAGGCAAACTGTCTGATAGTATTTATCTGGTTATTTAATTATTTTCCATCCTGACTGATCTGCATATGAGCAGAGGATTGAGGTAGAGTTTTTCCTCTGTAGATTTAGACACCTGACAAAGCATCTCTGGCTCACCATGAGGAGCCTTCATCTCATGGTCTTTTGCTTCGCACACACTTAAATGGGCCAAAGAATGGAATGATTGACATGTCACATCACCACTGGAGCCTAGACAGCAAAGCTTAATTGCTCTGCCACTGATGCCTGCGCGTGTGTATGTGTGTGTGTGCTTCTTGTCTACCTGTTTTTCCAAATTAAGCAACAATGAATGTTAATCATGCCTAATCTAGGTCATCTAGTTCATCTCCGCCTGTCACTGCTTCTCAAGCTGTCTTAATTCTTTCTCTCTCGTTCTCTCATGAGGCTGCTGTTTGTAAAACTTTAGACTTGTACTCTTGTGGAAAATCAGGAGAGGGAGCATAGGTAATGAATAGTGATTTAAAGTAAAATGTCAATTTAATGAGTGCCTTTCAGTCCTGAAAAAAAAAAAAATGGACCCTAAAGTAAATGAGAAAAAAAGAAGGAAAGAAAGAAAGAAAGATCATGGGGTGCATGTCACAGTCATCCGGATCCCTAATGAGGCTTCCAAATAAAGTTATGCTGTTTGAATTTGCATAGTGTCTGTAATTCTATTTTGAGGGAGAAAGGAGGAATCTAAAGGAAAGTTTGGAAATGAAATATTCATAACTTTTTGAAAGCAGACAATGCAAATAATGCTTTACGGAGTTGTTTTACCTTATTTTAAAATATAATCATATGGTTCAATTGAACAGCAATAAAAGATTTAAGGCAATTGTAAAAAATTTGGAAAGAAGTATATTATGCTCAGCAAAACTGCATTTTTTATTTAAACAAAAATACTGCAAAAACAGTGATATTGTGAAATATTATTACAATTTAAAATAACTGTTTTCTATTTCAAGATATTTTCAAATGTAATTTAATAAAAGTCGAACAGTATTTGTTTGCAATTGAAATAATTTGTAACATAGCTTTACTGTCACTTTTGATCTAAACTTAAACTGTAGTGTATATAATATGTATATGCACAATAATTGTACTAGTTTTTAGTAGTTTTTGAATTGCTTTTCTATATAGACACACTTGATTTTTTCGCTTTGACTGTTGTGACGTGTCTAACTGTTTCTTCAGTGTTTTGCATTATGAGTGCTGTGTTAAAGATGTCATATCAGTTTAAAGGAATTTCTTGACCCGGGTTCAGTTCCATTTATTATTTGTTCATTTTATTTTATTTTAAAACTAGAGCATCATTAAAGCGAATCAGTGGTTAACAGATAAGTGGACAGCTAATTGAGATCTAATTGTTAAAGTCAAGTGGAGTGTTTTGCAGCCGCTCCTGCTGCCATATTGTCTGTCTGTTGTGTGGGGGAGCTGTGTGTTGGGGTCTGTGAGTGACATGTCGGGGCGCTGCTTCTGCTCCCCTGCCTTGCCTGCTGTTGGGCTGGCTGGTGACATCTGCTCCGCGCATGTCCCTCCTGTGATAGCTGGCCTCACTGCAGATGTTCCAGTCCTGGGGTCTCTGTCTGAGCCCGCTGCTACTGCACCACGGCCCCTTTTGATGTGGGGATGAAACGGAATGGAGCAAGTCGCAGTGGGGCTGTGTTCAGATGTATGTGTGGGAGTTCATGTGTGCATAGTAGTTTGACTGAAGCAAGTTTGGACTCTACCTAGGTTTCCTTGTCAAGCCTCTGAACATACAGATGCATATTGGTATATAATCTGCTCTTTATCTGATTTCTGTAATAACTATTATTTCATTATGCTCTTCTAGAAATGCTGTACATCAACAAACTGAACAGACACCACACTACTGACATTTGTCATTCAAGAGGCTGGAGTTTGCTCAACATCCACCCTGTATTTTCCCTATATTCACAGCAGTTAGATTGTGTAGGCTAGAGGCCTTTCATGCATTCTGTGCGTCAGGCCCTGCTCATGGGCTTCCCAGCCACAG
The DNA here is from genome assembly GCF_029890125.1 of Rhinichthys klamathensis goyatoka. Lineage (NCBI taxonomy): Eukaryota > Metazoa > Chordata > Actinopteri > Cypriniformes > Leuciscidae > Rhinichthys > Rhinichthys klamathensis. The sequence continues at coordinate 191,239 of NW_026606672.1, read as the reverse complement.
AGGCAATCAAATGCTTAATGGGAAAGTAAGTGGGAGGAAACTTGCGCGCTGAGATCAGGTGAAGCAAAGGATAGGTTTGCCGTTAAAGATCAAAGCCTGAAAAAACAAAGGCTGATATCAAACAGACACTCGAAACTCAGCAGCAAAAACCCACAGCTCCTCTGATAATACTTAGATCTATAAATGTTTGTTGCATATATTTATTTATTTTAAGATTATTCACTGCAGTAATAAGTTGGCCCCTAACAAGCACTTTTGGGAGATGGTTTCTTTGACTGTTCTTTATTTTACCGCACCATTGCACAGCAAGCCTTGGGATTTAGGAGACTATTAGAGAGGAGGATTTTTTTATGGATTTGTAGCTAATGAATGATATGCATGCGTTTCCTTTCTTCTTATGTTATTTTTATTGCTAAGTGAGAAGTGTGGAGAGGAGCTGGAGAATTAGGCACATTTTCAAGGTTTTTATGGATTTAACCCTCCATTTGCCTCCCTGCATGAGACCCCATATGGGCCAGTTTTACTCCTTATTCATACAACAATTTATACATTCATTATTTACACTGGTACAGGGCAGCAATTTAAATGAATTATTCATATAAAATTATTCATTCAAACCCTATTAGTGTTTTTTAAAGTATTTTTCCAGGCAGGATATTGTTTTGCTTATATGAAAACTATTTTAAACAACAATTTAAGCACAGTAGCTGACCATGGGGAAAAGCAAGTGCATTTATAGAAATGTAAACAAGAGAATTGTGTGGGTGTTTATTTAAGACAAAATGCAAGGTTTCAGCTGTGTTCATGTGTCGGCATTGTCTATCACTAGCAAAGTTGGACTCTATGTGTCATCAGAGAGTTTTATTATTGTTTAAAGCAAATTGTTTGTACCTTTTCAAGTGTGCATAACATGCATTGTATTTCCAGGGCTGGGTTTTGGAAGCCATTCCCAAGACGCAAGAAGAGGCACTATGTCTACAAGAAGCAGGCATCACCCCAGATCATGTTGGTTAGTGGCATGTTGTCCAAACACTTTGTTGTTCCCAACTGAAAAACAAGAGATTTGAATCAGGACTCGATAATGAGACCGACCAAATATCTCTCTGGGACTCACTATCACTCCCCAGAGAACGTGTCAAACTCTAGTGCTTTCTTTTAACTCTTTCCTCGCAGTGATGCTGGAAGCTCCTGATGTCGTTCTGATTGAAAGGAGCTCGGGCAAGAGGATAGACCCTGTCTCAGGAGGTAATGTCTGTATGATCATTACACATTTCTTAGTTCAGAGAGTGGGACTGCGAGACAGGCAGCTAACATGCACAATTGTTAGAATGCATATCTGTGGACCTTGACAGCGCTCCACTTGTTTGCCGAATCCAAATCGGGCCTGTGTGTCCTCAGGGTTTCAGAAAGCCCAGCTGTAATGAACAAAAGCCAGAGCTCCCTGCAGATTTATGATGGTGTGGATGCACCATTTCCACATAATTGCCATTTTCCCTTTTGTTTATTTATGATCCATGTTTATGAATCTATTTCAGGACATTCGCTGTCAAAATAAATGCTTTGGAAAATGTTTTTTGTTTTTTTTTATATATATTTTACTAAAACTTATATGATACTTTTACCTCAGCACATATATCCTGGAGTATAAATCATATCTGATGACCTTTCCCACATGTTTTCTTTCCATGTCTTAGATGTATATCACGTCACCTTCATGTGGCCTGATAGTGAAGAGGTTGCACAGCGTTTAGAAACACCCATGACACTGATGCCAGCTGATCTTATAGCAAAAAAGCTGCAGAAATACCACAGAGAAGCTCATGCTCTGAGGCGCACCTACCACAGCTGCCTGAAGACCATCAATGCTGACCAGCCCCATGTAGACGTTTACTCTCAAGGTAAACTTCACCATCTTCTGCATTAAAGGGATACTTCTACCAAAAATGAAAATTCTGTCATTTACTCACCCCTCATGTTGCCAAAACGGCATGTTTTTCTTTTACGGAACACAAAAGAAGATATGTTGAAGAGTTTTGGTATAGCCAAACTGTCTTAGTGACCATTGACTGCCATTGTATGGACTAAAAAAAAAACAAGACTTTTCTCAAATCTTCTTTTATGTTCTAAAAACGTCATACAGGTTTGGAACGACATAAAAGTGAATAAATGATGAGAGCGTTTTCATTTTTGGCTGAACTATCGCTTTAAATTAGTGTTTACAAATCTTCTTGTCAAGCTACTGACTTTGTATGAGGTATGAAACTGATCTTAGGTGGTATTTTCCATTTGAATCAAGCCATTTGAATTCAAAACATAGGCTGCATTTCTAAAAATGTGTGCAGGTTAGACTTAGGTAGGTCACTGAGTTACAATTAGAGCTTTTCAAACATTTCCACTAATATCACCTACTGCGATGAACAGACATCTACCGCCCCTATTGGTCGGAGGTCAGTAGTGAAGCGGCTGCATTCAGAGGCTGTGATTGACCCGCTTGTCAGGCACTCTTCCAGTTGAGGAGGTTGCCTCAGGCAGCTCTGCAGGCACAGACTATCCCATGAGAACCTGGTCAGGGATGAGCGGTCCTCGCCAATTACATTAAAACCATCTGAATCCAACCTGTCTAAATATTATATCGCTCAACTTGACAAAATAATTTTGTCACTTCCCTTCCTTTAGTCGTGAGGTAGAGCTAGGCAGTGAATATTTAAACCGCTCTTTGCATACATCACTTTGACCGTAGCATTAGGCAGGTTAGCAGCATTTTGTGAAATTCATACCACAGTTTTTTTATTATAAAGATGCATATTTATCATAGGAATGAGTATACATGGAACTGATAGCCAGTCATTGTATATTACGGGCAGCATTTTTAGAGATGTTATAAACTGACCTCTGTCTATCACTTTTACAATATTTTGCCAGCTCAAGCTACATAAACATGAGCTGGGAGAAATTCAGTTCCAATTTTGGACTGGTTTCTTTCCATTTCTCGCTTTCTCATAGAAATTTGGCTTATCTGGGGAGAAATAAAGGCTCATTTAGTCTCATGGCACATTAGTATTAAAGCCAAAATGCTCTGTTGAGTTACCTATCAAGGAAGCGATCCTCCAGCCTAATGGTTTTGCGCTGTGGGCTTGATTTGTAAATTGTATACTGTAGGACAGTGTGCCATTATGCCTAATCTTAACTTAACTGCACCTGATTTTCTTGATATGCCTAAATGGAGGACATTAAATAAATATTTGAGATAAACTCTGCCATAAAACATTCATAAACCCATACTGAGGAGCAAACAGCAATAAGGCTGTCATCTTAAATCTTGTTTAGTGCTAATTCAGCATGCGGTTTGATTGCAACGTTGCTAGTTTCCCCCTGACTTAGCCTTTTAGCGCATTAACATGTTTCGCATATTAAGCATTTATCATGTTGTTGTATAACAATTAGCAGCATAAAGGGCTTGATGAGAGGAACTCATTAGTTATGATTAGGCTGTTGTTAATCATTGCACATTAGAATGGCGGCTCAGCGCAGGTTCCAGACAAACAGCATTGTTGTGAGTGAAACCCAACTGCAAGCAGATGGCTTCGATGTGGATGTCACACTACAAGCAAATGCCCCCGTGGACATGAAAGGAAGCCTCTGATGATTAATTAATCAAGTGGCTTTATATTCAGTTTAGTGGCAATCTCTGTTTATGATCTGAGCGAATAGGCTGTCAGCAGCCTCACAAATGTGCTCTATTATCTTACTCCATTAAACATTCAATATAGTCTACCTGTGCCTGCATTGTGTTGTTTTGTATTAAAGTTTGGTACGGTCTGAACATAGGGTTGAAGAAAATTACATTTAATCTGTGTTGTTTGATTGCACAAACAAAAATGTTTTGTAATGCATATGCTACAAAAAGTTTTTTGGGGTCATTTCAAATGCTGTTCTTTTTAACTTTCTATTCTTCAAAGAATCCTGAAAAAAAAGATTTCAACAATATTAAGCAGCACAACTGAGTTGAGAATATTGATGATAGTATGAATAATAATAATAGTATTAATAAATGTTTCTTGAGCACCAAATCAGCATATTATAATAATGTGACACTGAAGACTGGAGTAATGGCTAAAGAAAATTCAGAATTGCCATAATGCCATCACAGGAAAAAATCACATTTTTAATTGTTCAAATAGAAAAATGTAATTTAATAATTGTTCATAATATTGCTGTTTTTGCTGTATTTTGGTTAAATAAATGCAGCCTTGTTGAGAGGCTTATCATTAAAAACAAAAACATTTAAAAAAATAAAACTTACTGACTCCTCATTTTTAACATAGCTACATTTAAATATCACCTTGAACCACAGATTTTAATAGGTCTTATTTATTCACTGAAAATGTATTTATCTAAGCATTGCTGCACTTTGTTACATATCACATACAATTTATCATTCATTCCTATATGGTTATTTTGTATTTATACTGCAGTGCTGAACTATGTCCGTACTCCACGTCGCTCTGCCTCACCCTACACTCCCAGAATCCTACTGTTTGGACCCCCAGGTTCAGGAAAGAGTCTTCAGGCAAAACTAATTGCTCAGAAATACGGCATTGTCAACAGTAAGCTCCTCCTCAACTCTACATCTTCTGTTAATTCGCATTAAATACTGTCACTTTTCACCTGTACTCTTTCTCATCTGCAAGGTTCAACATAGTTAAAAATGGTAGTTTAGCCGAAATGTAAAATTATCCTATTATGTAAAAGTCACCCTCTTGATGATTAAAACCTCTATGCTCTTTTTTTTTTTTTTTTTTTTGTATAACACAAAAGTAGACATTTTTAAAGAATCATTACGCAGCTCTTTCCATACATTGACAGTTTATAGTGATCAAGCTCCAAAAAAGACAAAAACACCAAAAATAATGCACCGTTTTTGAATCTGGATACAAGGAAAAAAAATAACAGTGCAAGGGTTTAGAATAAATCATCTTTTTATATAATTTTTGAGTGAACCATTGTCCATAGTAGTATGTTGTTAATTTAAAAGTATTATTATTATTGTTTATTACTTTCTTCTGTTCTTTCCCATATCTCTGTTGCTGTAGTTTGTTGTGGTGAGTTTCTGAAGGCTGTGTCAGCTGATGAGAACCATATGGGGGAGCTCATTAAACCCTACCTGGAGTCAGAACAGCAAGGTATGTCTCCTTACCTCCTCTTTACCTACTGCCAAATGGGTCAATCACACAGAACAAGTCAAACCCCAGTCTGTAAGATGCAGAGTTCTGTTTCCTGCTTTTGACCAGATAATTGGACCCCCCCACACACTCACCTCATAGTCAGAATAGTCCGCTCAGTGAACGTGTTGTGATATTTTCACATATTCACATATATGAAATTGGTTTATGATGGTTTATGATTGGTTTATGATTCAGATATATGATATTGGTAGTGCAAATGATTATCATATAACGTGGACTACGTAATTTTGCAGAAATGTTTGGTTACTTTCCGGATGTCTAAACAAAATCACAGTACTTGCTGGCTTCTTACCCTATAGGTTTTGCATCTACTGTAAGTAGACAACCATTTTTTTATATAGTTAGAACACACCATAATGCTCTAGTTGTCTTGACTTTCTGTGACCTTTCATTCATCCTCATCATTGTTATTCCCTTCTCATCTCACACGCTCTCTGTGTCTGCCCAACACCTCTCTGTTCTAAATCCCCCAGAGACCATAAGTAAATGTATATAGATTTATAGTCCCACTCCTCAGAGAATGCATTCAGCCATTGGGACTGCCAATCACTACCTTTATCACCGCTCTGGCCCAAGTCTCTCGCCTTGAGCAAGTTTTCATTAATTTAATAAAGATTCTCAAGGGATACAAAGCACAGAATGTAAGCGTGCATTGTGTGTGTGTGTGTTTTAAATAAATCTTTAGCCTTTTCATTGATAGGGAAACAATGGGGAGAAGATGGAGATTGGGACTGGGAATGACGCAAGCCTGATTCAAACTTGTATCGCCTAGATAAGCACCATGTCATGTCTTTATTTCACATCCTTAGCCTTAAATCAATAGTTTACCCAAAAATTTACTTTCTGTCATCATTTACTCGCCTTAAGCTCATGGTGGTCCAAACCTGACTTTTTTCCTTCTGTGTAACACAAAAGAAGTTAGTGGGGTCAAAACAACATTAGCCTTTATTGAAAGAAAATGAATATTCAGTTTTGGGTGGGTTTGAGAATTGAATCTGAATTCAGCCAGATGTTGTTTTACCAGTTGCGTCACACTTACAAAAAAAATCTTGACTTGAATTAAAAGCTAAAAATCATAACACTCTGGGAAAACTTTCATTATCAATGTAATTTAATGTATATAATATAATATAATATAATATAATATAATATAATATAATATAAAAGTATATTTACATTGCGCACTATAAAAAACAGATTGTTTCAGAGCAGATTTATAATAAACAGGAAGAAAACAGCTGCAATGTATAATTATTATATCATATTATAATTTATGGATAACTGTAACTAACATTATTAAATGTAGTTCATGTACATTGAAACACATTTCAACACTACATTAAAACTTTGAAACATTTCTTTAACATTCAGAGTAGAGCAAATATTTGTCCATGAATTCTCTATTAAGCGTGATACCATGTTTGTGATTTATTAATGAAAGTTATTATAAAGTGCCATCAATTCATACTTAATCATATATGGAATTCTGTGTAAATAAAACCTATTATGGCTCATGCTGAAATCTTGAGAGTTGACTCAACTTTTTTTTAATGATCCATCTACCTCCGATAAGTACACATGCACACCCAATGTGATTGTCATATCTGTCAGAGTATGTTAAGTATCTTTTCAGCTCTAGCAGTATCTGTCACGTGCAACTTGTGTTCGTAAATTCATGTTGCGTGTTTGTTGAAGTAGCAATGTGTGCATAAGAAATGCTATGTAAATGTTTTGTTAGCTCGTATTTCATTGCCTTGTTGAACAGGGCTTCGGTATCCTGGGAGAGGGTTTTTTTTGTGCCTTCTCTCTCTCTTCCCTTTGCTTTTCTCCCCCCTTTTCCCTGCGACTGAGTATTTGAGGCAGAGAGCTTGCCTAAATAATTTACAAGTTGATTAATGGCCTCACAGGGGTATAATTAGGTGATGGAGAGATGGTGGCTAGTGTAACCAGTACAGTGCTTCTGGGATTTGAGAAGCCAGATTATTAAGCAAACCAAAAAAAAAAAAATAGTCTTAGCAGAAGTGAAGAAGAGGAAAGAAAGAAAGAAGAGGAAGCCTCTCCAGGCTGCCTGATGTTTGAAGCAGGGCTGCAGAGATAGGCAAGAGGCTGTGCGTGTTTGATGTGGAAATTGGACAGTTTGAAACCGTCGACTTTAATTTTTCACCAGCTGCAGGGACCCCCCTGTGTGCCAGCTTGCGTTCCTTAAAGAATGCTGTTCTATTTTCTCTTTACCCTCATTATTTGTTTGTCCTCCGCGCCACTCTCATCAGTTATCCCGCTGCATTACAAACGCTACCCTTCTCTACCACACTGTCCGTCAGTTTTAAGAGGTACCATCATCCCCTTAAACAATTCGCTCGTGTTGCCTGTCAGCCAGCAGTTGACTGCTTTTGTACTCTGAGAGGGACCCGTGAAATATCTTCAAAAGACAAAATGTACATACATGAATTTAAATGACACCGTGTCTGCTAATTATTTATCACCTCACATCTGAATAAACCGCCTTGATTTGATACAGGTACAAACAAAAGGCACGTCCTTGACAATACCGCTTGATGATGAGATCACTGATGCTTTGTATGGAGATGATGTTGTTTCAGTTCTGCTCAGACCATCTCCTTTAATTGAATCCTCTTAATGGGGCGCTCTAGATGGCCTCCACACAGTTTAAGTGAAATATTAATTTCCTTTCCTGTCCGCCTCTGCCCATGTGTTTTCGAATCAGATCAAATTGACTGTTTATTTGGGGTTTTAAACCCTTAAAACGGTGTCCTATATCAACAACTTTCATATTTCAAAAAGTTCTCGTACTGTTTTTTTCTTTTTCCTATAAAGTCTTCTTCACAGTACCTGGAAAAAAGTAAACAAATGAAAGGCCTTTCTCACGTCCGTTAGATCTATAACACTGTGATCTCACGTCCTACAGGGGGGAACGTATACAGTATTTCAAACAAAATGCTAAGCAGGTGTGTTTGTGTGCGTGTCTCGAGAGGGTAACCCCCTCTGAACACCGTGTTTACAGTATATAGGACGAGTGTCTTTCAAAGGACACAGCAAGTTGATTTTCAGGAGTCTGAACCTCTTGGTTCTCGAAGTTTGCCTTAATGAGATTTCTCTTCTACTGTTTGCATTGTTGTATTTCTGTCATGTAGTTTGGAAAAAACACAACAAATGTATAAATAGATGATAACTGTATCGTAATATCGCTGTATTTGTTTAATCCATACAGTGCCACCCAGTATAGTCCTGCGGATCCTTACAGAGAGGCTGAGCAGGATGGACTGTACCACACGAGGCTGGGTGCTCCATGGATTTCCTCAAGATGTGGAGCAGGCAGAAAAACTCCAAGAGTCTAATTTCCTACCAAACAGGTATATCAGTCACTATAAACTTATTTAAATGTCTATAAATGTTGAAACTCAGCATGTTAACTGCCAGGGTTCTGCACAGGGTTCTAAACTATTATCACAATGATTTGTTCCAGTGGCTCTCTTTTTTTTCTTGTGTATCCTTCGATGAATATCTTTTGAAATAGACAGTTCAAAAGAACAGCATTTATTTGAAATATAACTTTTTCATAACAAGGTAATTATTGTTACAATTACAATGATCAGTCCTTGAATAAAAGTTTTAATTTCTTTAAAAAAAAAAAAAATCTTACCAACTTTTTAATGGTAGTTTGTATCACAATTGGCATGCATGGCATATTTGAAATTAAGGAAGTGCACTATATTTGAGAGCAAGGGGGTGTGCCATACTTTGAGAACCACTTTTTTACATTCAATTCATCTTTCCATTCCTGTATCGATTTCAACCTATGCATCATCTATACACTGTATTCCCATTCATTGACCTGTCAAACACTTTAGACCAGTGACAGACAGAGATGTAAACATTGGTGTTTAGCTAATGAAAACAAAGCACTAAAGAATTTTATAAACTGCACTGGGAATTTTCTGGTTATTATTTGTGATTTGCATCTCCTCAGCTATCCTAAATAGTGAGTGTAACTGCAGGGCTCAGATTGCCCTCTCAGATTACCCTTAACTCAACTGCCCTGGAGGATCTGATGGCACTTAGATTATACAACCTGTCCTCTGTGTGTGTCCCCTCATCAGAGAGCTCACTTTGAGGGTTAGGTCATCAGTGAAAATAACGTGTCCCAATTCTGTCTCCTTTGACACAGAAACAAGAGCAGGAGCACAAATCTGTGCAGTAACCAGTGTTGGGGAAAGTTACTTTGAAAAGTAATGCATTACAATATTGCGTTACTCCCTTAAAAAAGTAACTACGGTAATTGCTTTATTTAGAAAATTGCTTTCTTTTAAAGAAAAGTAATGCGTCACAATAATTTTGCGTTACTTTTTCTCAACTGAGCTGGGCTTGTTTGTTTTTTTAATAATAAAAAAGTTATATTTTTTGGCAAATGTTCTTTATTTTAAGTTCTATATTTTGGTCAAAATGTAAATAATAAGGCTGAAGGAAATGCAAATTCACGTGTGTACAGGCGCAGCTCAAACAATCCTTTCTGTTTAACTGAATCATCGAAGGTCAGCAGCAAGTACATTGGTCAATAAAGTGAGATTAAATGTATAACATATTTGTTTTATTTAACATATTTAATTATTGGAGGTTTGCGTAGTATTCTGATTTAGCATTTCACTGATTTTATTCATTTTGAGGATTTCTGAATCGTTTTTTTTTTTTGCCAGTGACATGAGTAAATACTGATATTTAGTCTAGAACTACAATAACCATCAATTTACTCACGATTTCTCTCAACATGAGGATAGAAGAGTTGTTAGTCAATAAATGAGAAAACAAAGTAACTTGCTTTACTTATTTGAAAAAGTAAATCATATATTTTGTTGTAAATTTAAATCCCCCTGTAGTCAATAATTGTATCCCTTAAAACTATCTTTGATCACCAAAATGACATATTTAAACTTTTTTTCCTTGAAAAAAATGTCATGCCTTAAAATAGCTTGATTGTAACTCTACACCCTTGCCTCATTTCTATACGTGGTTCTATGAATATGCAAATTAGCCCCACCTCCACTCACTCATACCAGCTCAAAGATCCACTCGTTGACGATCACACATTGACGTGATTTGTTACAAGGTAGTTTGTGACGTCAGAAACACCAGCGATTTCAAACTGCGTTTTTTGAGAGGGTCTTTGTTTAGATCACTGCAGTTTTAAGGAGAAAATAGTCAGCAATGGTGTTGACTTTTGAATTTGCACATGGTTTGTCTTAAAGCATATTAAAAACACCATATAGACATATAAACAACATTAAAAGCTTGACTTTCACCACAGGGGGACTTTAAAAGTAATCCGTTTACCAGTTACTTGAAAAAAAGTAATCTGATTACATAAGTAACGAGTAACCCAACACTCTCAGTAACATTAGTAAAAATCTACTTGCTCACTGCAGGGCCCCCTTTTTAACCTGTTCTCCTGTCCTGCTGTTTCTAATCATGATTTCTCATCATATTTACTACGTTTTTATAAGCTCTCTGCTATTAAGATTTGATCCCAGATGTCAGCAAGCAGACATGGTGTCCACTTCCCTCGCCGCTTCAGCATAGCAAGGCCTTATTTCTTCCATTAACAGCCCCTGTTGTTTGGGCTAATGGCAGGAGACCTCATTTACATAGCATTAGCGTAATTGATTCGAAGGCCCGCGGTTAGCCTGGCCCTGAAACAATGGGGAGATAATGTTTCAGATGGGCTGATGATGGCCCGATGGCGGCGCTGTACCTGACAGCTTTATTAATTAACAGCTCTCTGGTTACCAGGCTTTAGTGAGGATGAATAAGTCAGCTCCTCCTGGAGCAGTGCCAGGGCATGGGCATTTAATAGGTGTCACTGGCAGAAGAGAGAGGGGACAGAGTGGATCCCTTTACCCATTTCCTGAAAGGGCTCCATTAACAGAGAGTCGCTGCTTGCGATGAGTGCCAAGACGATGTTGTTTGTGTGACTCCAGAGGCCTGTTGCATGGAGTGGCAGTTTCAGAGTAGGTTTAGAGTTGACAATACCATTCAAATCCAACCTGGTTTAGATCAGGTTCAGTGGGCTCACAACACTCGATATAAACATTCTCTGTCAACTCAGGGTTTGATCCAGAGTTCGTGATTAATTGTGGAGCGCCAGCACCTGAAAGTGTGACGTGCAGCGAACAGCCAATCACACGGAACATGGAGAGCATCAGTTTGATTGACTTCTCAAGAGAGAGCCGGTGAAATTCACTTCTCTGATGAAGATTAAGAGATCGTTATGAAATATATTATGAATTTTAAATGCATTTACAAGGCAGGAATAAACACTGCTGCTGCAGCCTAAGTTTGATAAGGTAGCTGAAAGAATATATCTGACTCAATGCTAGTGAATCAACTGAATTTAAATGATAAGAATTTAGCTAGGCTCAAAAAGAGCTAAAAAGGAAACATGTAAGCTTTAAAAGCTTTATATGTACAGTTTTGAAGCTTGTAATTATATGTATATAATTATATTAATTTAAATGCAAAGTTCAATATTATTTGTCAATTCATATAAATATATGTATAAATAATTAGCAGCAAAAGATAGGTAATTTTGTCACTATAAACTGCTTTAATTTGAAGCCAGAGATACAGGGGTAGTGGCTTTATTACATCAGACTTTGCTCACGACTGATTGGTCCAGTTTTGGTTTCCGATCTCTAACCCAGAATAAAACCTGCTCTGGTTTTATTGTATTTTGCTTTGTGTTGTTTAAATATACATACAGTAATGATGACCTGTTTGCCTTGCTGAAGTTGTAGTTGCAGGCGATCCAGAGTAGTGGCTGTCTGTTCCAGTTAGTGGCAGTCTTTTGTCATGTAAAGGAAGTTACCTGATCCATGAAAGACGAAAGAGGAAGAAAAGGAAAAAGGACGCTCGCTAATGAAGTTACCTCATCAGATAAATGAAGATGCCTTTGCTCTGGTTTCTCATGCCGCAATCATCCGATCCTCTTTCAAAAGCTGATCAGACAGTTAGCCATGGATGTATGACACTTTGTTAAGAAGGAAATCTAAAATAATTATCTATTGTTATGTACAGCAAAGTTTGAGGCAGTGGTATTCAACCTTTTTGACAATATTTGAAGACCTTTTTTGAAGATTTTTCCTGAAGATTTGTGATTTACTGGATAAGAATTTCTAAAAAAAATAAATAAAAAAAAAATTTTTACTCCCAATTTTTTGAAAATAAAGATTTTTGAAAATCTTGAAAATAACTATAAAAATGTATATTCATCATTAAAATTGCCCATGGAGTTATAAGATTTTGTTCATTTCCAGGTCTAGAAATGACCATTTTGAAATTAGGCTGATTACAGTAATTAAGCTATTTAAAATGAGCATATTTTAATGCTTGTTTTCTCTTATTTCAAATCATTTTAATTCATTTAATTCTTGAGGCACCCTTGGAAGTTTGCTGTGGCCTGGTTGAGAACCACTGGTTTAAGGGATACAGATTCATTTCAAAAGATTAAAATTCTATCATCATTCCAAACTTGTATGACTTTTTAGGTAAATATCTTGGCCACTTTTTTCATATAATGAAATTGAAATGACAAAAAGTACCATAAAAGTACTATAAATTGGTCTTCACAGCTATATTTCAAAACTTCTGAAGCTGCGCAGTAGATGTCCGTGAGGAACAAAAATTTGTTATCCTTTGTAAATCATGACATCTGCCCTAGTCATGAGTGAATAGGAATGTCTGATTCATGAAAGAATCATTCTTTTAATTCAGATCCTTTCAGTGAATCATTTGATCCAGTTCAATAAACAGGTCTCAATGATTCATTCATGAATCGAACTGATACGGTTCTTGAATTCAACTCTTTGGTCTGTTTCACAAAATTATTGTTTGACTTCAAAAGACCTGAAATATAGAACTTAGGCCATATGGACCAATTTTATGGTGCTTGTTTTGTCATAAAGTTTGACCGCCCTTATTCATTTTCACTTTCAAGGAAAGGTAGCATAATACCTGAGCTTCTCTTTGGACCCGTGTCCAAACCCCTCATACATGATCATTCTCAGACTGTACAGGTAATTTTTACTTTGTTAGTTTCACTGGTCTCACTCCCACCCCTCCTACCAGTCTTTAACTACTCTCCAGTTTGGCTAGTCATCAGCCTCTTACAGCCTTGACACACTTGCAAACAATCAGAGTCTTTGGAAGCTCTGAAATATGCATGGCTACCTGTGACAGGTAGATAAAGAAGAGCAATTAGCCATGTAATCTAAGAGTCTGGCCCATTTACCTGCTCTCGTCCCGTCCCGTCCTTGCCTTGCCCTGCTCCCCCCCTCCCCCTGCTCCCCCCCCCCCCCCCTCTCTCTCTCCCCCCCCCCCCCTCTCTCTCTCTCTCTCTCTCTCTCTCTCTTTCCACTTGCACAGAGCTCTTGCTCTCTATTAGTAAAATGTATTTCATGTGTCCGCTCCCCATCGAATCAAGCAACACTTCCTCTGATTGGCTTATAAATTATACAGCAGGGGCAGCATTACAATTTAATCAGTGGTAAACATTGCCGTGGCCACCTGTAAAGAATCTTTCCCTCATTAATTTCTTAATTTGGAGAGATAGAAAGGGAGGCAGAGGGGCCGACGGGAGCGGCAGCGCTCCGAGAGATCGGATAGACAGAGACCTTCTTGGATCACTTCAGCTCAGCGAGTAAACTGAAGAACAAAAGGGTCAAAGGTTACCACCATCTACTTAATGTATACCGTATGCCAGTGGAAGAATAGAAACTACATTCGCGCACACACACGTACTGACGGTAGGATGTGCTAAGACTAGTGCGATTCAGGATCATTTGTAGCAGCTGAGGACTGTCAGGCTCTTGTTATCTGCCTTGTTTTAGTCAGTCATTTGTTAGAGGATCTCAAGCTGTCATGTAAGAAACATCTAATGTAAATCAATTCATCTTGTACAGCTCCCCCCACATAAAAAGTGGGGGGAATGAGAAGAAAGACGAACACAAGCCCCCACCCTCCCATCCTCCAGCCCCAGACACAACGCACCATCCTTTTGCTCCTCCAGATTTATAAATATTTCATGAGGAAGCATAAATATTAATTCTAATAGCTTTGCAGAGTAGTTATTATTTCTTTTTTAAGACAAATATTCATTAAAAATTGAGAGAAACCTTTTTCTGAAATGATTAAACCTACACACACACACACACACACACACACATTATTATGGCTCTTAAACACTTCAAATATCTAGCATTTTCAGTCCAGACTAATAGTCAGTTAAAGCACCATGTCTCCTTTGTCCATTTCAGATGGCCCCGTGGTTCACAGTGGTACTGAGAGCCAGGAACACAAAGACATTTAAATATTTGATCAAAAGCACCAACTTAGATCTCTTTCTCCCTTTTCCCTTAGTTTCTCAACCCCTTTTGGTGGAAAAGGAGGCCTTATGATGTACAATTCCTGTTTGTCTTTATCTATACTGTAGCTTGAATTGGTCCAAAATCGCATCTCACTACAATCTCAGTCTGTGTAAAATGTTTAGGTGGCTAAAGATTAAATAATGTGGACGAGGCTGTGAGGTTCCTGTCCTCTGGAGGCTTGGATTAAATCATTTGGGATAAGACTGGCATGTAACCCCCCCACCTGACCACACCATTAGGCCCACTTTGTGTCCGGACAATGTCAAAACACAATGACCCCTGGGTAGAAACCCTAACATTCCTCTGTTGAAGTCCTCTCATGACCCAGGAGAGTATCCCTGTTTTCCATTATTTTCTTCATCATTTATTTAGCTCTAATACCAGGCAATTATGATGATTTCTCTTTGAATGCTAGATGGAGTCTATATGTAATAGAATAATGGATTGATATGGTTTTCGCATGACATGTTATGATTTCTGAAGACATTTTGAGAATCATAATGAGTTTGACGATTCCAGTTGCTCTTACAATTCTGGTTCTGCTAAAGGTACGCTACGCTGCTGTTCAAATGTTTGGGGTTTGAAAGTGTTTTGCATGTTTTTGAAATGATTTTGAAGTCTCTTAAGCTCAACAAGGCTGCATTTAAGTGATACAAATATATTGTGAATAATATTGTGAAATATTACCATTTAAAATAACTGTTTTCTATTTTAATGTCATTTATTTCTGTGATGGCAAAGCTAAATTGTCAGAAATCATTCTAATATGCTGATTTGCTTAAGAAACTTTTCTTATTATTATTAAAGCAGTAGTGCTGCTTATTATTTTGTGGAAATCGTGCGGTGCACTTTTTCCGGATTCTTTGATGAATATAATGTTTAAAGGAACTGAATTTATTTGAAATAAAAAACTTTTGTAACATTATAAAAACTTTACTGGCACTTTTGATCAATTTAATGCTGAATAGATGTATTAATAAGTCTTATTAATGCCAATCCTTTGAAAAATAGTGTATGTTTACACAGACTTTTAATTACCACTCTTTTGGCTGTTTTTGTAGAATATTGCATTCATTTATTTTATAAAATACCACTGACAAAACGCATAATGCTTATCTTTAACTATATGACTGGTTTTACGGTTAGTTAAGCTATTTTGGTTGATTTTCTAAAAACATTTATTTGGGAGTCACATTATACTGATTAAATTCTTTTTTGATTCATTAAAAATAACAGACTCATAAGAGTCATTGTTCTATTATTGGACTACACTGACCCCTCCCTTCCCTCTCTCTCTCTCTCTCTCTCTCTCTCTCTCTCTCTCTCTCTCTCTCTCTCTCTCTCTCTCTCTCTCTCTTTAATGGATCCAGTTTCCAAGCTTATTTGTGGGTTTTTGTGATATTTGAATGAAATTGCATCAGTCTTTATAAGACCATAGTGCCTTTTGTGTGTGTGGTATATAATATTTTTACCAAGCAATATCTTTACTCAGGCGATTTGAGAGAATAACAGATATCATGACAGACTTCCACATGATCTCTGCCTCTGTCCCCTCTAGAGTCTTCTTCCTGGAGATGACTGATGACATTGCTATCGAGAGGGTAACACTTAGGAGTGTGGATCCTGTGACTGGAGAATGGTGAGAAGGACCTTCTGCTTAGCAAATTGTAAATTTGTATGTAAAGAAACCATTCCTTCAGGTTCAACTAAAAGCATAAATGCATTCTGAATGTTGCGTTTGAACTCTGCAGGTATCACACCGTGTATAAACCCGCCCCTGGTCCAGAAGTGCAGGCCCGGCTTCAGTTTGACCCGAGGAATTCAGAGGCACGGCTGCTAAAAAGGCTTAAGGAGTACTGGAGCCATGCAGTGGACCTGCAGGCCTTTTACCCACAGGCAGTGTATATCAATGCTGACCAGGACCCACACACCGTGTTTGAGTCACTGGAGAGTAGGCTAGTGGGCCGACTACCCAAAGTCCTGTCTAACCGAGAAACATTTGAGGGCTAATCGTTTGAGGGACACTCCACCTAAAAATTTTAATTCTCTCACAATTTACGCACCCTCATGCCTTCCCAGATGTATATGACTTTCATCTGTCGACCAAATATGGAGATTTTTAGAAAAATAATCAATCTCTCTGAGGCCACATAATGCAAATGAATGGGTCCCTCAAAGTTTACGCTTCAAAACCTACACAAAACAAACACGACTGTAATCCATACGACCCCAGTGGATAAATCAATGTCTTCTGAAGTGAAACGATGGGTGTGTAAGAAAAATACTAATATTTTTAACTTTTTACGCTATAAACCATCCCTTCTGGCCAACTGTCAATGCTTGGCATAACGTCAGCACGTTGTAAAACTCAAGAAATCATGTGGAAACACAGATAACGTCACGTCTTGAGTTTCACAATGCGCTTACATCATGGTTTACAGCATGCTGGCATTTGTGTCAAGCATGGACTCATATGACAGTTGACCGTACGCAATGATTTATAGTGTAAAAGTTTAAAATAGTAGTTTTTTTACACACACATATCGTTTTGCTTCAGAAGACATTGATTCATCCTCTGCCATTGTATGGATTACCGTTGTGTTAGTTTTGCATGGTTTTTGAGCCATCAACTTTGAGGGACTCATCAGCTTGCATTTAAATCTCTGTTTGTGTTCCACAGAAGAAAGTTAGTCATGTACATCTGAGAATTCTTATGTTTGGATGGAGTATCCCTTTAAACATACACAGCTTTAATGCAAATTCTAGATCTGTTTGTTGTGCTTTTATTTTTCTCCGGTCATTTGTACATCTGAAAGGCTACTTAATAAATTTCTTTTAAATTTGACTTTAGTTCTCTTTTCTTGGTCATAGTTATATCTTATATTTTAATGAACACTGACATGTCTCCTAATACATCATCGAACGTCATTCTTGCCGTCTGACTGTGTGTGAGTTCATGGGAGTGCATGGCACCTGGTAATTCGACGTATGATTAATTAACCTAACAGGAAAAAGCAGACCAGCCAGAGCCTTTGTGGTGGGCAGTATTAGTCCCACTTCAGTGGTCTCATGCTCAAGAAACCAGTCGATGCTGCTTTGATTATTAAATTCCCTCTCCTTCTCTCTTCCTTTCTTTGAGGTCACTTGATGTTTCCCACAGGGAGGAAAGGAGTTAAGTACACTGGTTAGTGAAACATGTTAACAGGCTGATTTTTAAATTCCCCTCAGATAGTATGCTATGACAGGCAGCCACTGACTTAATTATAGCAGATTAGGTCCAGAATATGCATCTCCTCTGAATATGTAAACACGAGGCCCAGTGCATATCCAAAGGGAGAGGAGGCTTCAAAAATGAAATGCGTCTAAATGAGAAAGTATTCCCTGAGCTCTCTCTGGTTCTGTAGCACCCTAATCTTTTTATTCTCTAAACAAAGATTGCTAGAAAGATTCACATTTTAGCTTTACATAATGTGCAGATGAATCACACTTAACAGCACATCTTTACATTGTAAAATTTACACAGACATACACTGTAACACGTCTTGTCTTTTGCAAATAGCACATAGTTCACAATTGTGACCCTTGACCACAAAACCAGTCACAAGTAGCACGGGTATATTTGTGGCAACAGCCAACGATACATTGTATGGGTCAAAATTATCGATTTTTCTTTTATGCCAAAAATCATTAGGATATTAAGTAAAGATCATATTCCATGAATATATTTTGTAAATTTCCCACCATAAATATATAAAAATATATATTTTTGTGAGTGGATGCAGCAAATTGTGTTCATAAATGGACAACTTTAAAGGCGATTTTCTCAATTTTCACTTTTTTTTTTGCACCCTCAGATTCAAGATTTTCAAATAGCTATATATCTGCCAAATATTGTCCTATCCTAAAAAAATATACATCAATGGAAAGCTTATTTATTCAGATTTCAGATAATCTCAATAAATCTCAATTTTAAGAAATTGACTGGTTTTGACTGGTTTTGTGGTCCAGGGTCAAAATCAAAATGGAAGTTTTAACAGGAAACAGGCAAGTATTTTCCTAACACTCTGTATTAATTAAAAGTAAGCTACAGTAATAGAAGAAAGTAACTATGAAGAAAAGTAGAGAAAAGAGAAAACAATACAAGAATTTAAATAAGGATAATTATGGTAGAGGTTTAAGATAGGAGGTGTTTCTTATAATATTTTAAACAGTGGTTTCAAACAGGAGTCCTCAGCAAAACTTCTAAGGGGGCAGCAGGATGACTTAAAAGGATTTATATTAAGTTATATGAATTAAAATGCTAAAATAGACAATGTGTAAACCGAATATTTGAAATATATATATTTGAAATAAATATATTAATGAATTGTTCCTAAACAACCTTTATGTAAAAAAAGGTTTTCTGATATTTTTTTAATCAAAACAAATTTAACAAAATTTTAGTTTAAGAAAACAGCTCTTGTGGTTAATTATTTATTTCTATTAATAAAAAAAAGTTTGAAAACCAGCAGCTTTGTCATTTTTACAGCAGAACATACCGGACGAAATATTATAGCATATATGAAAGGCATCAAATATTGTGATGGACAGTCAACTAGTTGAAAACCATTGCTTTAACCATAGACTGTTAACCTGCGTAATGCAGCGGGACTTTTATTTTGGTAACGTCACTACCCGGAAATCTCCTCACGTTGTAGTGGACGGTGGAAAACACGTGTGAAACTTTACTCTGTAGATGTACAGCTGTTTATGTTCTGTTATTTAGTGTTTACTAGTTAACGTCACTCGCGTTTAGCTTGGAACTGACATCTCTGCTATTCAAACGAAGGATAATACTCCATTTAGCATTTTGGAAGAAGTCGGGTATCTGTGAGGATTTAGAATAGTTATTTAGGTACTACACCACGTCTTAAAAAGTCTCCTGCTTACTGACATGGCTGAGGACATGCTAATGCTCAACATCTCCTCAGATCCCGTAACGTTTCACAGAAAGACAGACCGAAGTCATCTGACATCAGCAGAGAAATGGGCACAGGTGAGTCAGTCCTGCACCTTCTGTTTTCATTTTCATCACTCACTGATGTACTCTGCTTTACACACAAGTTTATTTTCAGCCTGATTGTGAAGTGAAGTGCTGTACTGTCTGTATTGATGTTACAGAAAAAGCTAGAATCAAAGAGGAAGGCTGTCTTTGAGCCCCAAGAGAGCAGCGCCTCCAAACAGAGGAAGATTAATCAAACTGGTCAACAGCACACACACAAGCAAAAGCTGCAAACCCCCAAAAGCCCCTCTCGGAGGAGTAATAGATACACAGAGGAGAACGGAGACCATAGTGAAATCATTGCAGCAAAGTCGCCATCAAAGGTGAAAACATTTCCAAAGAAAGCTCCCGAAGAGCATGGAGACCATGGCAGACCATTTATCAAGACATCGTCTCTCTTCAGAAACAACCCAGAGATCCCTGATGTCCTCAGGTAGATGCAACACATTTGAGCTTGTGTAAATGGACTCAGGTCTTTCTCAATATTGACCTTTCCATGCCATTTTTTTTTCTCTCCTTTCAGTCCTGCTGTAAATCTAGTAAAGGAGAAAGTCTTCACCAGCAACACATTTGAAGAACTAAATCTACATCCTCATCTGGTAAGAACAAACTTCAATATCTCCTAACAAATGTCTCAACTGAAATGCTTATCCTATCTTTAGTCTTATACCTTCTTCTCATCTAAACAATTTCACAGGTGGCAACGCTCCATAAGGTGTTGAATGTGACCAGTATGACGAGGTACTGAAGCTTCATCTCATCGTTGTATTGTCCTCCTCCTCTGCCTCTTGTCATTTTTCCCATTTTCATCTGTGTGTCCAGTGTCCAGAAACAAACCATACCAGTGCTGATATCTGGTAAAGATGCAGTCGTGCGCTCACAGACTGGATCAGGTGGGATTTCTGGCCTCTTTCGTGTTAATGAGTTTTTTATATTAAAATTACTAAATTAAATGCAATAAATACACCAATAATGATCAGTTCATGAGTCATGCCATTTACAACAATCCTACATGCAGTACTAACTCGACAGTTGTGTTATTTCTTGGCGCTGTAAAAAATAGTAATCACAAAAGGGTTTAAGTTAGATGATATACAGAGTTAGAAGAACACAAAATCAGAAAATTATTTTTTAAAAGATGTGATTATTTATATGCCTTGTACAGGAAAAACATTGGCATATGGAATTCCAGTGGTTCAGTTCTTACAAGCGATGCAACCTAAAGTGAAGGCGAGTCAACGAATGTCTAAAACAGCACACTCAACATCAGGACTTTACTGACTGATCACATAATCATTCTTAATTTATGTTTTATTATAGTTGGCTGAAATTAATACATTTGTTTATTTTGAAAAAGACATGTCATTTATTGATCCTGTGTGGAGAAATTGGGGTTATTCATAGCAGTCATACATTCAACATTGTACATCACACACATAACGTACAATACTAGAAATACATGAAAGTTAGAAAAGTACACAATATACATTCAAATAAATTGGCAAAATTAGAGTCAGATTGAACATGTTACCAATAAAATAGATTATGCACCATTAATAATGTATTTGTAGTCATGTACAACAACTTCTTTTATATTATAAATTAAGCTTAATGTACTTTTTCAGAGATCAGATGGGCCTTTAGCTGTTGTGATTGTTCCAACCAGAGAGGTATTGTATTAATTAATACAAAACCACCAACATTTGTCTTGTGGATGAACACTTATATATTTCCTCTTGTTATATACCCTTTTTTATTGCCTTCCAACATGAATCTGTCTCTGGTTGTCCCTCAGCTTGCCCTGCAGAGCTTTCAGATGTTTCAGAAGCTTCTAAAAGTGAGAATTTGTATTTTCGCTAAATTAAAATGCTGTATTGACGTAATTGAGTTGATGTAAATCAAATTAATCTTCACTCAATGTACTTATTCCTTTCAGCCTTTCACCTGGATCGTGCCAGGAGTTCTGATGGGAGGAGAAAAAAGGAAAGCAGAAAAAGCCAGGTTAAAAAAAAACACAAACACACACAAAATGCATCGTCTGAGAGAGTTCATTATATCATTATTATGAATGCATTTTCAATAGATTTCAACTTTACTGCAAATACACTTCCGTTCAAAAGTTAGTATGATTTCTTTTTTTTAAAGAAATTAATAATTTTAGTCAGCAAATATGCAGTGAATTGATCAAAAGTGACAGCAAAAACATTTATAATGTTACAAAATATTTATATTTCTCATAAAAGCTGTTCTTATGAACTTTCTATTCATGAAATAATCCTGAAAACAAATGTATCCCATCAGCACAACTGTTTTCAACATTGATAATAACTTAAGAAATGTTTCTTGAGCAGCAAATCATCATGTTAGAATGATTCCTGAAGGATCATGTGACACTGAAGACTGGAGTAATGATGTTGAAAATTCAGCTTTGTCATTTCGGCAGCCATTACTCCAGTCTTCAGTGTCACATGATTCTTAAATGAATAAATTACATTTTTAAATATATTAAAATAGAAAACAGTTCATTCAAATTGTAATAATATTTCACAATATAACTATTTCTGCTGTGTTTTTGATCAAATAAATGCAGCCATAGTGAGCATAAGAGACTTCTTTTAAAAAGATTAAAGTCTTACCGACCTAACACAACTTTTGAACGGTAGTGTGTATTTCATTCTGCAATGTCACTTCAGTCTGCGCTTGTCTCTGTGTTGACTTCAGACTGAGGAAGGGCATTAATGTTCTGATCTCGACCCCAGGCCGACTGGTGGACCACATCAAGAACACTCTTAGTATAGCTTTCAGTGCTGTGCACTGGCTCATTCTGGATGAAGCCGACAGGTCAGTGTGTTTGCTGATTTGAACCGAGAATGACATTATGTGCTTTAAACAAGTTCACTGGTCCGCTCCCCGCTGCGCTGTGCTTACATGCTCCGATAGTAATAGGCTTGTTGGACTATACTTTATTTGGCTATACATTTTCGATTTCGGCTCAGAATTTTCATTTTCATGCATCCCTAATTGTATCGATTAGTTCTTGCAGCCTATTTTGCAGGTGTATCAGTATGATGTGGATTTTACCATTATATGTGTTCTGTACTGAAGGACTCTGGATTTGGGCTTTGAGAAAGATCTGACTCTGATTCTGAATGCTCTGAACGCCACTGGACTTGCCAGACAGAATGTGCTGCTTTCAGCCACACTCACCGAGGGTAAGCTCAGCGTCCGCTCACTATCACTGTCACATAATGAGAGAGTGTGTCTGGCTATAAAGTGAGACAATGGCGTAAGCGCTCACTTTAGACTGTGGGAGGTACCATACTTGCTTTACTCTAGTGGAAGCAGACTGGGAGCTGACAGGAGTTGTTGGTTCTCAGGTCCAGTCTCTCTCTGCTTGGCGTGAGAAAACAGGCTCTTTATCCCAATGAAAACTGAACGTTTTTGAGCCTCTTATAGCACCCTTCAGTTTTAGGCAGCACTACGTCACAAAAACGTCTTACTCTTACAACATTTTTGATCATAAAAGCATTTTTGGTGACTATCTATGTATGTACTTTGACCCTGTTCTCTGCATTTCCAGGACTGTCCCGATTAGCCAGTATCAGTATGAAGGAGCCTGTGAGTATCCATGTGTCAGAGGGGAGTGGGGAGACAGTTGAAGCGTGTCCCCAGGCGGCCCCTCAGGCTCTGTCAGACAGTTACGCGGTTCCTGAGAGACTGCAGCAGCATGTGGTGGTGGTGCCCAGCAAACTCCACCTGGTCTGCTTGGCTGCCTTTATTCTGACCAAATGCAAGGTAGAGCACACCATATGTTAAAACCATAACATAAATGTGTTATGCTGTAGATCACCTCGTGTCATTTCAGTTTGACTAATGTGAATCATTCAAACGTTTTATAATCTGCCAAAGTTGTGAAGAAAGCTGGAGCTGTTTTAGATGATCCCTTTATATATAGTTATTTGTCCTTCTAATATACACTACATATTTAAAAGTAAAACATCTTGTATAATTGCTGTTTTATTGTACTTATGCAACTTTTGTATTTTTGTAACTCCGTTTTTGCCATGAAGATGGCCTCAGATACTGACAAGACATTTAAAAAAAACTATGCTACCTACTAATATACAATACTGTTTATGTTTTTGAAAGAAGTCTCTTATGATAAACAAGGCTGCATTTATCTGATCAAAAATACAGAATACTATATCTACTGTGTCACATGATCCTTCAGAAATTACTCTTGCGCCTTGCATGGCTGACACCGCCGTCGGTGTATGAATGAGTGAGTGAATGGGTGAATGTGAGGCAATGTGTAAAGCGCTTTGGTGGCCATTGTGTCTGAAAGCGCTGTATAAATGCAGTCCATTTACCATTTACTCTAATATGCTGATTTGATGCTCAAGAATCATTTCTTATTCATATTAAAAATATTGATATTGCTTAATGTTTTTGGAATCTTTTTACAGGATTCTTTGATGAATAGAAAGTTAAAAAGAACAGCATTTAGTTGAAATCCAAATCTTTTTAACATTATAAATATCTTTACTCTCACTTTTGATCTCTGCATCTTTGCTCAATGAAAGTATTCTTTTTTTTTCTTATTTTACTGACCCCAAACATTTGAACAGTAGTGTTTGTGTAATTACCAAAATGTCTTAATTCTCAGCTATTTTAACTGATAACCAACTATGTTATTACTGCTAGAGTTTACAGTAACCAAGAAAGTCATTTGCTCGTAACATTGCACATTAGATGCATACCTTGCTGACTCTGGACTTATGTATGTTGCTGTGTTTTTGTACATAGTTTGAGCAGCGGCAGAAGCTGATCGTTTTCATATCCAGCTGTGAGGCTGTAGAGTTCCTGCTCACTCTCTTCACTGCAGTCCTCTGTGAGAATCCCAGCACCACATCAACCAAACGTACCTCATACCTCAACTTCTACAGGCTCCACGGCAGCATGAGACAGGAGGTGAGACGACATGTGCCAATCCAGAAAACAGCTATGGGTTTTAAAGAGGCTAATTCTCACCCAAGTGTATTAGACCATTAACTCCCGCATAGGACACTTACAGTTATACTGTTAGTTTTTGCTGCTTTGTCTTTAACTCTTGACTTTACGTATGTAAAAAATTGGTTATTGTAAGTGACTAACTGTTTTGCATGTGAAATGATGAACAATTCTGAACACCTTTAAATTGGTTCTGATTTAATGTATTTTTGGCCACTACATAATTTCTGTTCTTTCATTTCAGTTATTTTTTTAAATTTCTTCACTATTCTTCAGAAATCATTCTGATTTACTGATCCAGAAACATTTCTTCTTATTATTAATAATGCTGAAAACAGTTGTGCTGCTTAATATTTTTGTGGAAATATACATGTTTTATCAGGATTCTTTGATGAATAGAAAGTTTAAAGGAACAGCATTTATTTGAAATAGAAATTTTGAACGGTATAGTAGATACTATTTTCCATAATATATTCTCTTTAATGTATATCAGTAGAAAGTATTTTTAGTTTTCTGTGAATATATCAGGGTCCCCACGGTCATGAAAAACTTGAAAATATCAGTGAATTTTCAAAGTGTGATATTTAGGCCTGCAAAGTAATAAAATCTTAAATGAATGTACATTTTTATAATGAATATACATGTTTCTAGTTATGCAAAGCACTAAAATATGTTATTGGGTAGAAATTGCTTTTTGTGAGTCCAATCACTTTAAGATTTTTTTTTTTAAATCATCCATGAATCAAGAACAACTGGAAGAGTCTTGGTCATTCTGGAAAGGCATTGACCTCCAAACAGTTTTATATTTAATGTTTAAATACAAAAATAAATTATTTTGCATTTTTATACATTGAAGGCTAGTAGAAGCATTGCTTGGACAGTATATTGCCTCAGTTTTGTTATTCAGTTAGCAATTAAATATTCCGATTTTACTTTCCTTTTCTTTTAAATGACAATGTCTCTTAAAAGCATCCAGAAGCACTAGCAGCATATGACACTGGGTTAAACCATCATGGTCTGGTTGAACAGTGGGGTCTGCTGGCACTCTGCCAGCTGGCGTTCAGGCAACAGCCACAGTCGGTGCCCTGTGGCAGTGTCAGGGGAACTGCATCCTGCCACTGTCCAGCCTGCACCCTCACCCCCACACAAATGGAGCTGCCGTAGGTCGCCCATATGGCACTGGTAGGGCAGGGGACTCGGGAGTCTCTTGGTCAGATGTATGGGAGAGCAGGTCTGGGTGTGGTGCTGGCCTGTAGAGTGTTATGGATGGGTTTGGTAATGGGACAGCACAGGCTGAGCTCTGGACGTCTCCTCCGATGAGACGAACTGCAGGAGACGGGCAGCTGTTCCAGCACACAACAGATTGTGCTCCATGCTGAAAAAGAGAGGGTCTGTCGGATATCCCATTTTAAGTTGGGCTCTTATCTGTGTTTCCACCTCATCTTTTGTTCTGAGACAAGTGCAGATACATATTTTGCTGTGATAATGTCTCATACAACAAATTAAGCTCGTGTTTCTCTTTTATACCCTTTTTTATATTTATTTTTTTATTTTTTTAACTTGTCTGTTTCTCTCCCTTCAGGAACGCACTGAGATGTTCCAGGAGTTCTCTCAGTGTAAAACTGGAATTTTACTGTGTACGGTAAGTCATTTAGTTTCATGCCATTTGTATGGTAACTGACTTTGACTGCAATCTAAAGCAGTGATTCCCAACCAGGTGTGTGCATACTTGAGGACCAACCTGCACAGTTTCTAGGAATACATTATTATTATTATTCCCTCCACACATCTAACTGCCCTTCTTTCTTTGTGACATCTGCAATCCCACAATTATCCCTCATTGATGCATTGATATAATGTAGATATAATCGGTTATTTGATATACAAAGGTTTTAAGTGCAGGTGTGTGCATCTCCCTCCGTCCACCTCCTTTTCCTCCATCTTGTCACTTTGCAGAAAGGCTCCTGAAGTAAATGACTGCTCCTATTCCTGCTGACAGCCTGGCATGGCATTGTGTTGGATCCATCTGTATCAGCTCTAGAGCTATAGACTCCAGACACCCCAACTTAGGGTTTAGGCTAGTTGAGGTTGAGTGTTGGAGATAAGATTGAGTAATGTTCAAATGAGGTGTCTCTTTCAGTTCAAATTACATCTTCAGTTACTTTTTACTATAAAGCAGCTCTCCAGTGTGTTCATGTTTTTACTATGACGGACTGAACAGAAAAAATTAACCGGATAAGATTTCCACATCAAAGAACAGAGCACACCTACCTACTGTACTACATAATCACCACAGACCAATGGTAGTTTGAAGGTGTTTACCAGCTGGAGCGAACTTCGCTTTGGCAAGGTGTTTGAAACTCCTAAAATGAACACCAAACTAACTTGATTTAAAATCAGGTTGATTTTAAACCTGATTTTATTCTAAATGACGTCACAGTATAGGGGCTTTAATACAGTAAATTCAGTAGAGTGAATCACAATTTTTGTAATTTTTTTTTTCATCTAATATTTGTTTTTAACTTCAACTTTATTTTAATTATTCAATAGTTAATAACACCGGTTCCACATTTCCCTATTGAGTTTTTTCTAGACTAACAAGATGCTTTGAGGTAATGGTTAAATAGATTAATTAGATTAATATCTAAATGTGTTTTTGTTGTTTACTTTCCCTCTAGGATGTGGCTGCACGTGGATTGGATCTGCCTCAGGTTACGTGGATTATACAGGTTAGATTTCTTCATGTGTAAAATCTTGTCATTTGCATAATCACCAGTGTACAACAAACAATTTAGCCAGTTTTGCTACTAGAATTTCTCGCCATGAAAATAGCCACCGAAGCTGGCATTGCGTTACAAACAAACAAACATTTCTAGAATTGAACTTAATTCAAATTTCCAGTTCTTCTAAATGAATATCTTCTTTTGTTTTGCAGTACAACCCTCCCGTTTCCGCTGCGGAGTATGTTCATCGCGTGGGCCGGACGGCACGAATTGGAGCTCAGGGCAGCAGCCTGCTGTTCCTCACCCCCTCTGAGACTGCTTTTGTGGATGTGCTGGCCAATCACAACATCAGGTGTGCTGACTGGCGTCTCATCTATATCAGATTTACTGATCATTTTTCGATGAACTCCGACACAGCAGTAGGGGACTGTGGGGCAGGTCCTGTCTGATGTGTCCAGTCCCTGACTTTGTGATAAAAGATGGTCAAACATGGTCTTGTCTCTGTTCCAAAGCCCACAATATAACAGTCAAGAGCTGGACTGATGACTCTATGCTGATCTCGGCACTGGAAGCCAGTGTGGAGAGAAAACACACTCTCAGTCTCTCTGCATGAGAGCAGAATGAATCTGTTCTGCTGGCACAAGCACTATCATATTTGGCTCACATTACAGTCTACAGTACTAAAGGATGAGCGGAAGGAGTTTGGTAGCATTAGCAAAGCTCAATATGTTGAGCTGAACTATCTAAAGTAGGAAACTCACAGTCTGGAATATGTTGGTGCAATTCTTTCCCCCCATTGATAAATATTTTCTTTTATAATATGCATCTAAACCTTTTGGCTTCTCTCTCCCTCAGTTTGTCAGAGATGAAGATGGTGGACATCTTGGCCACTTTGATAAAGGATGAGCGCTTCAAAGGCAGAGGGAAATGGGACAGTAAGGTAACTTCTGACATCTAAACCTTAAAAACGGTGATCCTGACCCTTGCAAAACTAGTATTACTTTCCTAACTTGGTTGAAGATCACATGTTGTTGAAAATGCATGTCTAGAGAACAGCTGTGGGTGAAGAATGGCTTTCTCTTTATCTCTTTTTTTCCCCTCTCTCGACAATGAGAGCCTTCTGACAACAATAAGCGAATGTTTCTGCCAGCGCTCAGTCAGTCCTAATCCTGATTTAATGTCCTTTTCCCTCCCAGCACCAATCAGCTGGTTGTAATCCTCACTCATGCCACCCCCCTTGTTAGCAGCCTCATTTGAGGGTCAAAGGTCATTGATGGGGAGGGGCGATGTCATTAGTGTGTATAACCAAACACATTTATGTTGCTCTTGTTTTTTTATTGGCTTTTAATGTAATAAAATGTGATTTTTTTTCCTTCTGTTGTTTATCTTTGATGTGTGCCTCTTTGTACATGACTGCAGAGATCAGCCGCTGCTTTTGAGCAGGAGGTGCGAGAGAGAGCCACCGTTTTACAGACTGACTTTGAGAATTATGTTCATGCCAATAATGAGTCTCTGCAAACTGCGAAGAGCGGTAAGATGAAAAACTAATTATCATGCAGGGTTATTGTGTTAAACTGATATTTTGTTCTACAGCTTTGCAGCCCAGCTACATTTCATTACCTAGAAGAAATGTAAAATATTTGACAATGATTTAACCTCTATATCATAATTATTCATCAATAATATTCCTTTATTGCAATTGTGATTTGTATTTAATAAAATGAACAATTAAATGTTTTAATAATAATACAACAACAATAAAATATTAAATAAAAATGTTTTATTTATGAACAAAAAAATAATAATGTAATTAATAATTCATTATAATTAAGGAATATCATTAGCCTTAAGGCCCTGTTTTTAAGATGCGTTTTGGTCGATCGGATCACAAGTACTATGTATGGTGTTTTTTTTCCCCCGGACGAAATAAGCTCATGGAATTTACATATGATTGCGACCGGAGACACTGCCAAAAAACATACAGAGATCAGCAGCTTTAGTTTCTGCTCTGACAGCCACAAGACCACGCAGAACGTCGTGAGTGTGTGTTAGAAATCAGGAATGGTGAGAGAACATTGTGCTTGATACATTTTTCGTCTTCAAACCAAACTTGGGTCTTCAGCTGACAAAGTTTAAATCCTGTCTGGCTAGAGCACTTCCCATAATGTTTACGCATTAGGTCAGAAGGAGGAGAGTAGGCGGTCTTTTGTTTCTGTTTCGACCACATGAGCGTTTACACTATGAAAGCAATCTGATCAAATGCGTTTTCGACTACCTATGGAAGTGGTCGAAAGTGGACAAGCTCAAAAAGTTATAGACCCCGTTTACACCTGTATTCAGCATCATCCACTTATGATCCGATCGACCAAAACTTATCTTAATACCAGGTGTACACAGGGTCTAAATTGGTGTTAAAATGAGTCCTTTATTGCAAGTAAAACCATTTAAGTGCTTGGAAATGTCTGCTACCTGTGCTCTAAATGCCCCCTTATTATTTGGGTCCTGTAGCACTGCAGTCTTTCCTAAGAGCATACACCACATACCCCTCCAGTCTGAAACACGTCTTCCACATCCGCAACCTGCACCTGGGCCACGCCGCTAAGAGCTTTGGCCTGAGGGACGCACCCCAGGGGCTGGGCAGCTCCATAACCACTAATCCTACCAACAGCAAAGACTCCAAGAAGGGCAAAGACAAAGCAAAGAGGTACTGCAAGTTTTTAGAAATTGGACAGTAATTTATGAATCTGTCAAACAGTTTGCGGTGCCCCATAATATGATCTAGTTCTTCTTTTAGATAAATTTAGCCGTGTTCTGTTTGATGGTACATTTTTCTCTGTGGCTTCCGTAACATTTTCATATTTTCCCCACATAATATTTCATATTTGTGAGCTCTTTAACAGTCTTTTTTTTCACTGTTTTATTTCACTTATAAATTATTATTAATTAAAGGGAGGTGTTCTGTTTAACTCAAATCTCATGTACACTACAGTTCGAAAGTTAGGGGTCAGTACAAAAATATATACTTTTATCAAAATTAATACTTCCACCAAGGATGCATTAAATTGATCAAAGGTTACAGTAAAGACACATTTAATATGTTACAAAAGATTTCTTTTTTAAATGCATGCTGTTCTTTTGAACTTTGTTCATCAAAGAATCTTGGGAGAAAAAAAATTGTATCACGGTTTCTACATAAACATTAAGCAGTACAGCTGTTTTCAACATTGATAATAATAATAAATGTTTCCTGAGCACCAAATCAGCATATTAGAATGATTTCTGAAGGATCATTTGACACTGAAGACTGAAGTAATGATGCTGAAAATTCAGCTTTGCCATCACAGGAATAAATTCCATTTTAAAAGTTATTAAAATAGAAAACAAATATTTTTAATTGTAATCGTTTATTTTTTTCTTCTTTTACAATATTACAATTTTTTGCTGTATTTTTTATCAAAATAATGCAGCCTTGGTGAACATGAAAAAAAAATCTTGCTGATCAACTTTTGAACATTAGTGTATCCTATTTTAGGCCAAAAGTGCATAATTCTATATAGAATTGGGAATATAGCTCATTATTTAACTTATGACTGTCATGAAAGCTACATTTATCTATTAAGTACTAACAACATTGAATTAAAGCAATGGCATGTAGTCTAGGTATTAGCTTTTTCCAAGTAATGTCCTTGTAACGAGGTTAAATGTTGTGGGAAGGAGGAGGCGGGAACCGGCAAACATTCAACAACTTTAATAAATAAAATAAACAAACAACAAAACGAAAGTAAAAGACAGCAGCCCCTCACGGACGACTGCTGTCACATATAATAAAACAAATAAAAAACAAATCCAGGCCTGTCCTCTCTCAATCTTCACTGTCGTCGCTCCTCCTTTATGCTTCTGCTCGTCCTCGCCACAGTCCTTTTAAATGAATAAACAACAAAGAAACAAATGCTTGATCTGCTTCTCTCAAATCAAAATGAGAACTCAAAACACAGCCACTGCAAAACTCAATTCTGAGTCTGTAGACATGGTACTGCTTATGCTGTAGAGAGTGAAAAGGAATTGTTGAATTTATTTATTCTAATATCGACAAGGCATCGAAGTACCAGTAGTTTTGAATTTTTTTTAGCAAGACTATAAAGCTTGTGTTAAGCAAAACACATATGAGAAACCACCAATATCCTTTTTGGCTATAACATTCACCCACTTATCTAGTGTCACTTCTTAAAGAAAAGAGAAGAGAAATGCCTTCGAGCCATTTTGTAGGATAATGTTTTACTGTAAGTGTCCTGTAAAGGCTGCTCTGAAAATTTCCAGCACGGCTGCGCTGGAGAAAAGCCCACAGCTCACACACACACACTCTTGGCAGCTGCAAGTGTTTCACTGTAGCAGAGCTCTTCAGGGTCAAAGAGGACTAGTCAAGTCCTGCCTTTACCAGCTGTACGTTTTACCTTTCACCTTTGATACGCTCGCCCCTCTCGTTTTCCCTCGACTTCCTTTATGCTGTGACGCCCTTGCAGTGTTATTTCCAAAACATATTGAATATGACATCCTCTATAAAGAGCTGTTTTTGTTGCTTTCAATGCATACTATATTCGGGTCTGATTTACTGAATCTGATAGCAGTCTTTGGTGTAAGTAGGTGTAATTTGTGAATCTGATGGTGAGGATTATGGTGAGGTGAGGACTATGTACCGATGATACAGCCAGTACATCACAGTATGGTTGTTAGGCATTAATATGAGGTTTGGCTCATGCTTGACACTGCAGGGTTATTAGTGGTCATTTCCCATAGGATTGAATGTGGTGCTGCAAGCGTGGGTTCTGGTTAGCAAAGGCCATGTCCGGACTAGCCCTCGAGCGTGTATGTGTCGGTAAAGGCCTACCTTTGTGCATCCGTGTGTGGTCAGATTCTCCGCAGGGCACTTAATTAAACTGAGCCAGAGCCAAACACCATCCTGAACGTCATTACTATCACTTAGTGAGGAGGAGCTCTATATCCGTGTGCAGTTGTGTATGTTTAAAGTCCCCCTGTAGTCAATAATTGTATCCCTTAAAACTCTATGATCACCAAAATTACATATTTAAATGTTTTTTTCCTGGGAAACAAAAATTCTTCATGCCTTAAAATAGCTTGAATGTAACTCTACACCCTTGCCTCATTTAGTATACGCGGTTCTATGAATATGCTAATTAGCCCCACCTCGATCCACACTTTGACGTGATTGGTTACAAGGTAGTTTGTGACGTCAGAAACACCAGCGATTTCAAACCACTTTTTTGAGACTGTCCTTATGCAGTTTAAAAAAAAAATAATAATCAGCAATGGTGTTGACTTATGAATTTGTACATGGTTTGTCTTAAACCATATTATATATATATATATATATATATATATATATATATATATATATATATATATATATATATATATATATATATATATATATATATATATATTTACTATATGGTACTCATAACCATATAGACTTATAAACAACATTAAAAACTTGATTTTCACCACAGGGGGACTTTAAATAAAGAATATTTATTCACATACAGGGCTCTCCTTTAGGGTTTAGCATGCATTTCATAGCTGACCCGCGCATGCAATGATCACAGTTCTCTTGTCAGACCAAAACTGTCATTTCTGTTATTGTCAGTGTATTCTGCTGTATTTTACTTCCCTGCCTTTCATCCCACCTTCTGTTCTTCGGTGTGCCTTTGAGATAAAGGCTCAAAAGCCCCTACGTGCCGTCTCTGTGCTGTGAAGGGGGTGTCAGGTACAGTTTGGTAAAACTGATGTTAAAGTTGCTTAACTCAAAGGTTAGTGACACATTAAATTTAATTGAGTAGCGCCATTTTATTTAATTGGAAAACAGAGTCCCAATAGTCGTTCTTTACAGAAAAACGTATTCTGTTGCGGAAGGGCACTGTGAACATTCTCAATATGTAAAACTATTAGGGTAAAAATCCTTTCAGGTCTTTAGGCTATTATTTAAATTTTTGGAGAGAAAACGTACATCAGAAATTTCAAATCGAGACAGTCGGGAAAGTATTTCACGAAAATTTAATTAGAGCACGCACCAGAGTTTCCTTTACACAACTACAAACACAGCTTGAGTTACAATGTTCGAGTCATGAATAAATGACTCAAAATTCACAAAATGGCTCCAAACTCGCTTGCTCCGCTCGTGGGCCGTTTGAAGTCAGACTCACTCCATCAGTGTCAGTGAATCATTCAGAGCCGTTACTGTTTCACAGCTGGCTCCCTCACTGAACCACCAGTCATTTATCAGGTATGTTCAATAAATAAAAAAAACTGCCAACTCTTTCTGTGATATACTGTACTTTAGAATCTTGAGACCTATATAAGCCGGTAAATAAGGATACATACTCCCAATAACCAATAATAAAATTAGAAAACCGTTATTCCATTTATACAACTACATATCTGAATGTTAAAATAGTTTTTCTTGCTTGTTTGATTTTTGTAATAATTAGAATTGATACTGATGAATATAATGATGAATAAGATTGTTTAATAATTTGTTAACATTTATAAATTCAAATATGGTTTATAGTATATACACAATGGGAAATATGGTTTATAAATAATCATTTCAATATGATAAAAACAAATATTATTGGTTATTTCATTTATGAGGTCCAAACATGGCACAAATTTATATTCAATCTGCTCCAAAAACTACCTAGTTTAACTAACTTAAATCGATGTAGTCTATAAACTAAAACATCCTGTCATCACAATAAACAGCAGTGACTGTTAAAAACATATCTATCAAGCGAATCTTTAATTTGTCAACTTAAAAAAAAAAACCTTGATTGGGTGCCAGTTGCTCCCTCAATTAAGCCCTGCTTATTTCATCCATTTTGTAATTTCACAATTTTATGTGAAGTCATTGTTGTATGGCTTCATTTGTACATGTGCACTTCTTTATGGTAGTGCTGAGTTTTGACTTGTGCCACATGCTGGCTCAGACACTATAGGGAGAAGCTTGTGTCTAACCACTAGTAATTGGCAGGGTGACCTCGGCAGGACCTGTGAATGAAACCCATGGAGCGGGACAATAGGTCAGTCCCACAGGAGCTGCCCCCAGAGCAGCCCAAACGCATCTCACACTCTCTCTCCACTGCCCAGACAACAGACAACACCCGTAATGAACTTATCAGCCGTCGTAGCTGACAGCTGACATCTATATTAACCAGCCATCACTCCATATAGAATATTCATGCTGCACTATGTCGATGCAACTTAACTGGTCAGTGCTTTGGCCCTATTAACATTTACCATTCCCAGCCTAATTGTGTGCATGTGTGTGACATTGCTGTGTTGTGCTGCGCTGTGCCTTACGGTCTCAGTCGAGTCTAGCCGTCCTGTCAGGAGAGACTTCATTACAGCTGGCTGTGGTATACACTGTCCATGTCCAGACAAGATTTCTCTAATGAGCAGATCACACCAATATAAACACACACACATTTATGGACTCGTGACTGAACAACAAAGACCTCTGATACACAGAAGAGAGGCCATTACAGGCAACCAAAAATACACACGCATCAATCCTTCTGAGGGTTTAATTCTATTTTTTGTTTTTGCAGGATGTTGTTAATATAAATATATATATATATATTATATATATATTATATATATATTTTATTTGCTCATTTTATATAATATTGTGCATCTCACCAAGGCTGCTATTATTTGATATAAAACCGTAATAAGGTGAAATATTATTACAATTAAAAATAACCATTTTAATATTCCTGTGATGGCAAAGCTTCATTAGCATCATTACTCCAGTCTTCAGTCACATGATCCATTTAGAAATCATTCTAATATGCTGATTTTCTGCTCAAGAAATATTTCTTATCAATGATGAAAGCGGTTGTGCGCTATGTTTTTTATAGTCTTCGCTGTCACTTTTGATCAATTTAATGCATCCTTGTTGAAAAAAAATTTAAATCTTACTGCCCCAAACTTTTGAACGGTAGTGCATATATATATATATGCTTTTTTATTTTTGCTAAAATTACAATTAGTAAATACAAAAGTAGAAAATATCTATAAAATAGAGATAATAAATGGCTGATAAAGTCATGGACAAATCATTGAGACTCATTGGTCAGAATGAATGGGAACCCTGTGTGTAGATCTGGACGTCCCACAGGATTGTCTTTTTGTCGTTATTTGGTCCATCTTCCTAGTCTGGCTGTGAATAGTTTTGAGGGTGTTAGTTATGGGCATTGTATTTGTAATGAAGTTCGTTGTTATAGGAAGGAGGCGGGGGGAACTGGCAAGCATTCAAAGACTTTAATAACGTAAAATAACCAAACAACAAAACGAAAGTGAAGGCAGCAGCCCCTCACGGACGACTGCTGCCACGCATAATAAAACAAATACACAAGTCCAGGCCTGGCCTCTCTTGTCACTGTCGTCGCTCCTCCTTTATGCTTCCGCTCCTCCGTGAGAGATACGAGACCGATGCGCCGCGCAGGTGTCGCTCATTATCAATCACGCCACCGGCCTCGCGCCGTTCTCTCACGGCCCTCGCCCTCGCCCTGCTCCCCACAGTATTCACTTTGTGGCCAGGCGCTTTTGTTAATTTCACTCCATTTTGTTCGTTGCTCGGCCTGCTTGCAGATCTCCCTCTATACGTTCTCTGTTTCTGAGAACTTTGATGGGTTTCTGATTTTAACTCTGTGATACCTAGCTGATGGAGCACTGCTGCTGAGGCATATATTTATGACACGTCTTTCTGTAAGTGTAAATACTATATAGTGACATTCTATATATAATATACACCATTGTGTATGTCTGCATACATCCTGCTTATCGCCTGTAGGGGTCCCTGTAGAGCGCTCGGGGACCAAAAGAACAATAACTGCTGTCTCATAGCTGCTCTAAGCCCTGGGGGTAGAGTGTGTCGTGTGTCACCATGAGGTAGGTGTGTGTATTGGATCCTTAAGCAGCCCCATGGGGGCAAAGCGCCGCTTCATTCTCCACAGTTATTGATTAGATAAACAGTCACTAGTTTTACATCAGGCCCCCGCTGCTGTCTACGAGCCTTTTATTGACGACAGTGGGAAATTTGTTCAGCCAGACTCAAGCCAGCCAGATTCTTATCTACCTCCACTCTTTACAGGATAAATCTCAGATTGTGCTTCAGAATGCTTTTGAAATGGTTAGAGCAATTCACACGGTTCCTGTTAATTCAAGAGCTTGTTTATTGTTCTGCTGTTAGTTTATTTGTTTTGTTTTGATTTTGAGAGGAACGGCTTTTTAATAAGAGTGATAGTAGCTCTTCATTTAAATGTTTTTCAGGCCTCCCAAGAAACTCACATCAAAGGAGCGGGTGTCAAACCTAATGCGCTCAGAATATCTCAGTGGGATAGAGGGAGAATCCAAGTCTATGAAGAAGAGGAAAAAGAAGAAAGGTCAAGCAGAGGAAGAGGACTCTGCATGAAGTGGAAGATATAGGAGCGAGATCCGAGATGCTCTTTCCGGCCGGAAAGTGCTGAGGTCGGAGCCTTCGTGGCAGGTGGATTCTCACGGTTGAACTCACAGGTGTTTTTACACTGTGACATTTTTTACCTGGACCAAAGCACGACTGGTCAGCAGCAGTGTGAAAACCTGCTCCATGCAAAAGCTTTGATGCAGATGGTAAAATACGCCTATTGGAGTGAAATGCATCTGGAATGTTTTATTGCTCAGTGAATTTTATTATAAAAATGTGGTGCCATAAATATGACTATTTGAGCAATGTGATGTACACCAACTTAAGCTGTTTTATAAAAATGTTGTAAAACAGACTGAATTTTACATAAAAATGAGTTGTATTTGATGCGTGTTTGTTATTTGATTTTGGGCTATTGAACCCAATTTCTTTTCAGAATCATGCCTTTTTCATGTTGTACACAAGGTTACAAGAACTACGCGTAAAAATAGTCTTTGTTAAAGGCTTTTTAGATCGTTTCCCTGGCTTGAATTTCGGCTTGGTCAGGTAAATAGGGCTGGATATGTATGGAGGCTTACGCTGACCAGCTGTCCAAGCGTTGAGTCTGTCTCGCCCGGTCACCAGCTGCTGTCTTTTGGCCGAGTCTTCACTGCAAGCCCTAAAAGAAATTTGACTGGAATATTACGTTTCACGGTCGCTTTATTACGGTAAAAGCCTCTTGTAAAAATTTGATTGGTCTGTAATAATGAAACGCCTATTATTATTGGTCAATTAAACCCACACAACAAACCACTTAGCCTACTCTCATTTCGGTGTGGGTGAACTGCTCTTTACGAAGCGCCTGTGAAGAGGGCTCACAAAAGGTTTCCATTGGCAGTAGTTTGTATGCTTGTGTTAATTAAAAACGTAAATGTGGACGTAAATGCAGATTGTTGTGAGAAAGTGGTATTCGCGTTTCGCAATATGAGCGCAGGAAACTGGACATTTTTATTGCGTTCACGGGCTGTCGGGTAGGCCTATTCTGTTCCATTGCAGCTCTAATGCACTTAGCCTATACAAATTCGATATTATATTTGCTAATTTTTAAAGCCCACTTTATGCATCATATATCCACAAAAAAATATACTATAATTGCTTGACCAAGATGATATCGAAGAATAAATTACTCCCGTCATATGTGACAAATTCACAGTCTTTTATTTAGAAAAGTATTTTGGCGTCTGTTGAACTGGGGTTGAAAAGTACCCATAACCACAACACTATTTCCACAAAAACAGTTTAAATGTCTAAACAGGTTGCAGAGCCATGTTTTGCGCTGATCTGTGAATTTCATTGAGGAAACTTTTTTTTGTTAAACAGCCGCACAGCAATACAACCACCATCACAATAATCGGTGACAAATTACATTTCAGTTAGGCTATACAACATTTGTTAATCCGTCATTTTAGTTTTATTATTTTTGTTCGTAAAATGCATTTTTAACATTAGGCAGAATGATTAAAAAAAATCCACAGTTTTTCAGTATTGCCTATGGTTCCACTGAAATGGACTTAAATTATTTTATGATGTTTATTTTGGTTAGTTTGCGTCATAATTTTGTGCAAATAAACCACCCAATTTCTTAGGGGAAAAGCAAGTTCATCAGAATACAGTCACGATCGAGGTTCATGGAGGGATGGAACTTCAACAAATAATTTTCTGATAACTTCTTTCGCACGTTAAAGTTTAATAAATAGTTAGCAATCGCCTTTTGGTCAGAGTCATTTGGAAAAGTCTATTATTGCGCGTTTCTATTTTCAGTTACACGGGTATTGTCCAAGCGCAACCCTGTCTGTCGTTCCTGAGGTTGGAGCTGCTGTCAGGTTGGATCAGTTCATCGCGACGTGTGTCTCGGTATCACTCCAGAGAGAGACGCTGGATCTCCGGCGCCCTGAAGACCGTGCAGGAGGATCCTCGGGACCAGAGGCCGCTGAACCGGTGGGGGAGGCACGGACGGCCCTCTGTAGAGGTACAACCCTGGTCCCGGGTCGAGGTTAGAGACCAAACTTTGTGGGTAGAAATATGGTGATGGGAACATTCTCTGTAGAGCTGAGTAATTCCCTGCTTCCGCGAGCAGCTCCAGCCCAACTGCGGTCTGCCGTTTCCACTTCGTTCTGTTTGAAACAAACATAGGCTTCATTGATTTAGGCTACATTATAGTGTTCGTGTTTTCTTAAAATATTCTCAATAAATGGCCGAAATTCTTGGGGAGAAAATTTAATTTTTCTCGTAGTTTAGCACAATAATAATAATAAAATATTTTTGGAGAAATGTAGGCCTAAGCCAGATCAAAGTGTGGAGTAGCCTAACTAACCTGCAGGAACCCATTTTGTCATGTGACACTAAAACCATAAAACAAAGCCTTAGGTGTCTGTATTTTAGGTTTTTACTTTTTCACATTAATTGATATTATGAACGTTTTGTTCAGGTCATGCAAAGTAGGCCTACCCTAGGAAAACTTGTTTACAAATTAAGGTG
Source organism: Rhinichthys klamathensis goyatoka (assembly GCF_029890125.1). Taxonomy (NCBI): domain Eukaryota; kingdom Metazoa; phylum Chordata; class Actinopteri; order Cypriniformes; family Leuciscidae; genus Rhinichthys; species Rhinichthys klamathensis. The sequence continues at coordinate 151,787 of NW_026606672.1, read as the reverse complement.
CAAGGAATATATTTAGTAAGGCAACTTTAGTAGCCATAAGTTGCTACTAAAGCAATAGTAGCCCAATAAAAAAAATGTCGGTAACACTTTATTTTACAGTGTCCTTGTAGTAGCCTGCCCCTACTGTAGTAATAAGTAAAAATTATGCATAATTACATGCAACTAACCCAAATCAAACCCCAACAAGTAACATGTAGCTAGATAGTTAATTATTATAAAAAAAATGTTGGTTTAAATTTAAAAAGTGCCTTACAATTGAGTTAATGCAACAAAGGAGATTGGTTTAATAAATTGAAACTCAAAATATTATGTTCTGCCTATCTGAACCACATTAATTATATAAGTTGATTTGACAAAAGATAAAAAGTCGTGATAACAAATCATGAAAATATTTTTTTACAGGCTAAATTTATAGGCCTATACTGTAACACGGACACCTTAAAATTAATTGTAGCCTAACCAAAATGTCTTAAACCAACATGATTAAAAATATTACAAATATGCTATACTTGGCCTATTCCAACATCGCCTTCATGCAGTTAGTGTTCTGAATGTTAATTGGTAAACTGTGAACAAGTATTTGCCGATTCATGGAAAGTTTTGTTCGTCGAGGATGAATCCGTGTAATATCCTGTTGAACACTCATCCGTCAAATTGTCACTCAGCAAAGAGCCATTTCAGATAAATAATTAATAATTTTGGCAATTGTTTAATTACTACTCGGAAGCTAAATTATTGATACACGATGCAATAATTTATTATTTATAACTAAATGTGTTGGACTCATGGTGTGCGAGGTTGTAGTTTTGCACAACTTTTTTCCCCGTTGTGGTTTAATTTGACAGCAACAAACAATTATTTTACAGTATAATAATGAAAGCTATAAATAATATTTCAAAAATATAAAACCTTTCGTTTTTTTTATTTTTATTTTTTTATAAAACTTTTAGGCCAATATGTATACCTTTTAAAATGTTTCAGTCCACATTATGACTCTATAGTCAGCTTCTTTAATAAGCTACTTCTGTATCATTGACTGTAAAAACATCAAATAAAAAATCAAATAGGCTATGATTTTCACAAGATGTTCACCTGCGGTTCTGGTACCATGTTTTGACCTGTGTGTCAGTGAGGCTGAGAGATGCTGCCAGCTCCATCCTGTCCTGCACGCTCAGATACTTCTGACGCTCGAAGCTGCGCTCGAGCTGCGCCAGCTGGTGATCAGTGAACGCAGTGCGGGCTTTACGAGGCTTCTTCAGCCTGGAGCCGGGGCTGTCTCTACTGCTGGAAATTTCGCGATCAGCCTCGTCTTTCACTGAAAACAAATACACCATCAACATTTGTCATTTTGACAGACACGCTTCTTTTTTTTCTTTTCTTTTTTTTTAATGAGCGTGTTTGTTTTACTGCCTTTCCCCCATTTCTTCAATTCCTGATGTTTAATTATTTTAACATTATTTTCAACAGCACTAAAACTGTTTTTGTTGTTGAAAATATTAGGCCTATATTGTTGTAATGTTGCACTGAAATAACTTAAAAAGCAGCTTAATCGAGCTGCAATGAGAACTTGAGACTGAAATGCGGATTGATATCTATTATGAGACGCTTAGGTTACACATTTTATCATCAGATGGTCAAATCCAAAATTCTTTAATGAAACACCTTTATCAGAGCACACGGATCCTCTCGATTGTATCTGTAGGCCTATCACCAGGGAAATTTTGTTTGGTTTTGAAACCATTAGACATTTCGACTAAAGTGACCTCCAAAACGGAGATAATTTCTCATTTAAATACCTTACCTTGACAATTAATTACATTGAACTGCGTTAGAGGAACAACGAGAAACAAAAACGAAAGTATGAAAAAGTATTTTTCGAAATACGAAAGTATTTTTCTTTACGGGTGTCAGCAATGCTGCCTATTTATTCGTAGTTACTTCGTGATCTCTTATAAAAACCTCTTTCTTATTTTAGATCTTGATTTTAAACATAATCATTTAGCCATATATAAGAGACTTATGTTTTACCTGATTTCTTAGATATGTAAAAGCTCACAATTAATTTTAACAGCAAACCATGAAATAATCTAAAGAATATGAAATATTAATAAAAACAAAATTGAATTGTGTTTCTATTCGGAATCTTTTGAGTATATATTTAGCTTCAATATTTCTTTGCAAGATGTGTTTATGAAAAACAAGCTTAGAGTGTCTCACCCCTGTATTCACTGTCCGAGGACGAATTGCTGTGAAGTTTGTCCATACAGTCTTCAGCATCTTGTGCTAACTGTCCAGTGCTGGAATAAGGAGCACAGGCTGCCAGAGGTTTGCAGTCTGCTAGTATGTCTCGGATCAAGAACGAGGACGTGACTGTTCTCGGCTGCTGCGATATTTGTAAAGGAGAGTCCAGTCCGAGAGCGCGAGCGTGTCTTTGCACTGCGTCTTCTACTGAGGTCCGTCTCGGGGAGGGAGGCGACGAGCAGCCGCTGTCCAGGTCCGACCGCGGGCTCAACTCCGCTGGAGACCCGCAGTCCCCCTTGGACATACACGGACTGCTAGGTCTGTGAGAAAGAATAGACTCGATCCCAAAGCTCGACCCGTGTGATACCTCCATTGCGAGTCAAATTAATATCAAATGTGCATTTGTCCTTTCAGACACTTGTTTTGGTGATGCAGCTGAGAAAATTTGCAGATTCAAAACGGTAAAATCAGATCATAATTCTGGGGGAAAAAGACTTCCAAACTCCTTTTGATACTGTCCCAGAAAAAAGGTCCACTATTAATGAGTGGTTTTTACCAGATCCTTCTTCTGTGTTTGATTGCAGCTCAGTATTGTTGAAACTGCTCTCGTACAGTCCCTCAAAAGCGAATCCGTGAAGTGCACAGGTCAGTTTCAGCACCAAGGACAGGTACACCTACTCACCCGCACATAAGAGCACGGTAAGCACTCGTTATAACTATTCATTAGCTTGAAAACTTATCTGGCGTTCTTGAGGCACAACTACAACCATAACCCCCTAATGCTCTGAGTCTGAGCTAAACCCGATGCTGATGTGTAAAGTTCTAGTCCAGGTCTGCGAGGACTAAACCTGTGTAACAGAGTATAAACACGGGCAGTGATCTCCACGACCTGAAAAAGACACCCTCAAGGAAACAGCCAATACCGGAGGAGGAACACGCTTTTAAAGGTGTCCATTCCGCGTTTGTCCCGAGCGCCACGTCGTTATTGGTTAAAGGGTGTTTTTGGGGGGTGATGATCACGTACGTGTTGTGGGAGGGGGAGAAACATAGTCAACCCTCCCTTTTTTTTTTTTTTTTTTGTCCTAAATAAATCGCAGACACGCAATACGTGACGTGGATCCAGCACACGATGCTGTATTTTACATTTAGCACTTTGCCACAGTTTCTTCTCTTTTTTCTTCTTCATCAGAACAACATCTAAACCATTTTTTTAATTTTATTTTTTAGCATGTACAGACCCAGAGACCCCCATCTGAACCCTCAGGTATCCCAGGTCCCAATATAAAAAATATCTAGATCCATAAGGTTTATTAGATATTCAAAAAACCTGTGTGTGTGTTTGTTTTGCCAAAACTATACATACATACATACATACATGCATACTAAAAAACAGGAGAACAAATTTTGTCAATTTTATTATTGGGAGATTATTACTTCAAGAAGAATCCTTATAAACAGAGAGGCTGAGATGTAATAATCTTAGCTCTATTAATCCACTGTGTAAGTGCCTTGACCCAGAATCCCTCTCCTGCTTGCAGACTCTGAGTAGTGGGCATTCATGGCTTTCTTCCGGGCTTCAGGATCTCGAAAGGTGTCCAGAGCTGGTCCCACCTACAGAATACAACACAGAATTTCACAATGATATTCAGTAGACTGCTGTCTGGGTAGAAACATAAGTGTGCGTTTTATATATATCATAAATGGTATGCTATATATATATATATATGCATACACGTTTATTTTATGTATTGCAAAAGATAATGCAATATCATCTGATCTGATAAATTGTCCTAGAGATTTAGATTGATAGATCTTAGATTGAGGCCTATTGCAGTTCAACATTGAAAACAAAAAAAATATGAATGACAGAGGAAAGTAACACGGATGGCACTACTGGAACATGGAAGACATTCTGTTTTGATACACAAAAGTGTAGTCAGAATAGTTGAACATTAAAAAACATAGCCCTATAAAAAGCAGCACAGAGACGCTTTGCCCACGTTTTACTTCTGTAGCATCTAAGCTGGTACGTAAAAATGTATACTGACAGCTATTAAATAATAGAACTTGTTGGCACAGCACATTTATGATTTGAACAATGGCTCAAAACTGCAGATATGTAAGCCGGGGGGGTTTCAAATATGTATTTCATACGTTTAAAATCTTCCAAACGCTAGTTCATGTTTACGGCATGATTCAGAACAGCAAAAATGCACTGAAACTTTACCGGTGTGTCACATCATGTTTTAAATATATTTACTTGTTTATCTTTTCTCTTTTTCTACCCTAAAAAATCAGTTGCCTCCCACAAACACTTTTGACACCTCCAAACCTTTTTGAATTAAATAGGAGGAACACACGTCTCAGGAAAGGTGGAATGAAAGAGATGTAAGAGAAGGTGACAATACAAACAAACAAACAACAGGAATGAAGAAAATGAGTGTAGAATGAAGAAGAGAGTCAAGGATGCAAATGTCGAACCTGGCGCTATCAGGACAGCTACTTGACAGGCTGTAATGAGCAGAGGTAAATCTTTTATAAGGTTAACGCTCCTCTCTCTCTCCATCAGCTGTCATACAAGAGAGAATTTAGTGCAGGCGTGCAACCAAAATAACACTCTCCCTCCCTCATTAGAGCCGACTGAGGGTGGACGACAGGACAGGCAGCCACGGGAAGTGTGTGTGTGTGTGTGTGTGTGTGCGTGTGGTTGGGGAGGGGGTTGTAATTTGCAGAGGATATATTCAGACAGAGGAGAAAAACAGGATGGACGAGCAGTGCATGGAAAGAGTTAAAAAGGAAAACTAGCAGTATGAGATACCAATGTACAGTACAAGCATAATATGCATGTTTAGCCAAAAATGACATGGTAGCCATTGGATCCTAAAATTAAATATTTAGGAGCCAAATTTATTTCTTTTAGTATGCTAAAATTGCTTTTAACTTCTCAAAGCTTTTAAATTGAGCTTTTAACAACAGTTACTTCTCTGTGCTATGATGAAGGAACATTTTAGTGGTTTTAAATACAGTATAAATTTGATTTTACAACAAATATTATTCTCAACCAATGATATTTGTTATAAGTTTTTTAGAATCAAATTATTCATTTATCCAACAAAACTCTGTTGTGAATGTATATCTTTATTTCCACACATTAACGACGTCAATAACAAGTCTCACAAACGTGAAGAAAATTACTTCACCGGTTTCCAGTTCATTTCAAATCAGAACTAACTGACTCGTTAAAAAGAGTCATTTTTTCCATGAATGGCATACGAAGGCCTTGCGCTGTGTTTGTTGTTTTGTGCAAGAAACACCAGCACACACTCTTAACAAGATGATATCTAGAGGAAACTTCATATAGACAAAACACAAAGCTTTATCGGCTGGGTTTATATACATACTAATTTATGATTTTTGTTGTATTCATTGCAACTATTTTAATCGTGGTCTGGAGCCCTGTTTAAATAAATAGTGTGGCTAGTGCATTATATGTACTGTGGTGTTCTGTCAGTGCTTGTAAAGGTGTGTTAGGATGTGTGTAAGGGCCATCATTAGCTCAGCGGGAGTCTGATTCCTTCATAATTGGAAGCATTGGGGATTGTCAATGGAGAATATTTATGCACCACTGACAGGTAGAGCTGTCAGGTTGGTAGTGTGCTTGTCAACGCAAAAGACCAATAAAAACAAAGCACTTTTGATTTACTAGGTGCTTTTGCGTTAAGGCTAGCAGAGGGACCAAAACTGAAGGGGTTAGTGTACATTGTGAACATTTGTAAGGGCTTGAGGCAGATATTGTTACTTTCAGCATGGATTTTTCCGATTTTTTCAGTGTGTCTTATACGACACTGTCACAACACACACACTCACACATGTTGGGTCTTCATGTTTTATGGGGACTTTCCACAGACATAATGATTCTTATACTGTACAAAAATGTATATTCTATACCCTACCCCTACCCATCACAGAAAACTTTCTGCATTTTTACATTTTCAAAAGAACATCACTTAGTATGATTTATAAGCTGTTTTCCTCATGGGGACCAAAAAATGTCCCCACACGGATTTTGGATATTGCCATCTTTGTGGGGACATTTTGTCCCCATAAGGTAGGGTTTACCAGGACCACAAACAAACAAACAAACAAACAAACAAACACGCTCACTCACTCACTCACTCACTCACTCACTCACTCACTCACTCACTCACTCACTCACTCACTCACTCACTCACTCACTCACTCACTCACTCACTCACACTCTCTCTCTCATGCATGTATACACACACAGTACACTTATCCTGGTTATCCTTTCAGTGTAAGTCAACTAAACCACTAAATGAAAAAATACAACAAATAATGCATATAGTTTTGAAGTTTCCACAAATATGATTTTACAGAGTGTTTTACGTTTTTACCTGCTGAAAACGAGGTAGTTTCCACATGGATGGGGCCTCAGGCAAAGGCCGACTCTTGCGGAGCAGGCTGGTTCGTGTGTCCTGTATACGTCCAAGCTGAGCCTATGAAGAAAAGGGGCAGCTTCTGTAGATGCTTACAGCTTAATCACTTTTCTCTTTGCAGCAAAGGTTAATATTAAAGTGGTTTTGTGAGATCCTCCACAGACCTTCTTGTGCTGATGGGCCTGTAGGGCTCTGTCCTTGGCCTGCTGCTCTTCCAGCCATCTCTGAGCGTACTTATACTCCATGAGCTCTGAGATTGGGGTAGATGGTCTGAAATGGAACAAAACCGTTTTCTCAGGTTCCGTCTGAATCTGCAGAATTCTGTGGAATCTGTGGAATTCTGATTTATACTCGTTTTTGTACTTAAAAGCATAATCAAATTATTAGACAATATATTTAAAATTCTGTCATCATTTACTCAATCTCATGTTGTCCTAGGTCTGTATGACTTTTTTTTCTCTGTAGAACATAAAAGAAGATATTTTGAGAAATGTTTCAGTATATATATTTTTTTCTTGTCCATACAGTGGAAGTAAATGGTAACCAAAACTGTTTGTTCTGCAAAAAAAAAAAAAGGAAAAAAAGAAAGTCATACAGATTTGGAATGAAATGATGACAGAAATTTTAATTTTTAGAGGACAATCCCTTTAATATATAGAGGCAAGTGGGGGAAAGGCATTTAGTTAAGATAATTTAAAATTCAAGATCATTCAAATTTAGACGCAGATGTTACATATGGCAGATGCAGACGTCATATTCAGCGAGACGAGTGCTTAAAGGGAAGTCGTATTTTTGGGTCCTTTTCGAACACCATAACAGACAACTCCAGTACAGTTCCATTCACACAGCATGAGCTCACCGAAAATGCGTATATGAGCCCTGAAAATTTCAGTTGTAGAATGCGGTTGTCACTCTCGTAAATAAACATAATTGTATTAAGCCCTCAAAAATAGGACTTAAAATGGCCTCTATATAATAATAATGTGCACTATGTTAGTAAGCCTGTGGTTTACAAGACTAATAATCTCCAGTAATATGTATACCATACTGTTAGTGTTAATTCTTCATAAAAAAAAATTGGATGTATATCTGAGGCTTGTGATCAATGGCCAGGTGTAAAGTTGTGAAAAAAGCAACATTCTTATTTCTTGAGTAGACATCTCTAGATGTAGTAGTGTTGCTCTGATATGTATGTGTGTGCTGTATTTCATGTGTGTGTGTGTGTGTGTGTTGGGATGGTGACATTTTGTGCAAGGATCCTAGCACACCCTCATTAGGGCTGACCGTGGCATTGGCAAACAGCATTTGATGGATAGAGTGCAGGGCCAAACAAGTCCCTGTGGACCCCTGATCTTACCTCTCATTGCTCCAGACATCCTTCCCCCTGACTGGCTCTTGAAACACACTCTCACCCAACACTTCTCACACTGGATATATCAACATCAAGTGTGTGTGTGTGCGCGAGTGTGAGTGAAAAAGAGAGTCTCGACACAAAGCTGTGTTTTTAGTTAAATAATTCAGCTCCATTTCAACAGTATCAAGGCCCAGGAGAAGGAGAACAAAAAAGAAAGCAGGTGGAAGGCAGAAGGAAGGAGTGAAGGGAGCTTGTGGTGCTGCGGACCAATGTAATAATCCTACCTCTGCTCTCAGCAGAGTGCTCGTGTCATACCTCAGTGGGCACCACAGCTCAAAGATGAGTACTCTCTTCTTTCCTTCTCCCTCTTTCTCTGTTTCTTACAGATATACACATTCCTATTCCTCTTTTACTTTCCTGCTCTTTCCTTTTTGCCTCATCCAGTAAAACAAGACAGCCCAAATCACTTTCTAAACTGATCAACACTCACCCACGTCTTTTTCCCACCACAAAAATGATGTAAGAGAGGGTCCTGCAGCTGCTCTTACTCCTATTTTACAGATTTCCTCCCTCAATATATCAGGAAAGTAAGAACGATATGAGAAGTGAGGGGGACACATTATAAGCCTTATCAGACTGGCTCATGAATATTAATTAAGAGGCGTAATATTCACCCAAGAGTCCTAAATGACTTGCTGGGTGATAACCACATTAGGATTTATTCAGTTTAACGACACTGAGAAAAAAAGTTTTGGCGTAGGATTTACTTTGAAACAATTTTCACAAAATAATTACAAAGACAAGCCAATAGTAACACTTTGAATTGAAGTCAGCATGAAACTGAAGGAAGTTGTGATAGTCTTTACTTCCCTATTCTGAGTATATCTGAGTGAGATGGCTTCTCAAACAAGACAAAAATGTAGTGCGGGACTTGATTGGTTGGTTGTGGTTTGCTATTGCTGTGATCTCATGTGAGTGACAGGTTTTAAACACGTCATCAGAGAAGAGAAGAAATGTCGCTGCAAGAGGGAAGGGAAGTTATTTTGATTTAAGATTACTAGTGCAATGCCCGTGCAAAATCTGTTTTTTTTGTGTTTTTAGTAATTGTTGGTTTGGTATGTGTTTAGTTGCTGAATAGCCTAGGCCACTATTACACAGGAGCCTAAAATCTGAGTAAACGATAACGTTTAAGGCACAATATGTAAGATTTTTTCGCCACAAGAGGGCGCAGTTTCCAACAATAACAAAGGCGTAGGTTGATGACGCAGTGATGAGCTGAATGATGGGACTTGCTGTCAAGCCGATGGATCTAATAATGTTTATGGATGAGTGAAAACATTCATGTTTTTTAACATTACAGTGGTATGAAGCAGGTCGCGATTGCTAAAGAGATATCCCGCTGATATAAAGAATTAAGGACATTTAATTCTACCGAACTACCCGCAAGTGCTGGATTACTCACACAGCCAGGTCAGTTTATTACGTTAGACGAATTAAACTTGTGAGGTAACGCAGCGCAGCTTCACTTGGTCTAACGTTACACTATCACACTAAACGGCATTTAAATGTGTGTTAAAAGTTATAATGTTATACTACGTGTTAGTTCGTTTGCTATACGAAACTAGCAGTAAGCTAGATCAACATTAGAATAACATACTGACCATATTCTAACATTTCATCATGTTGAGCTAACGTTGTATAACATTGATTTGTTTTATGTACATTTGCTCACCTGTCTAATAAAGCTGTCAAGTCGTGACTCGTGAAGCTCTGTCGAGTCCAAGTTAGTCGCGGACGTGGAGCTCTCGGCATCTCAAAAACGCCACGCTGATATTGATCCTCATTTTAGTTCTCCTTGTTTGTCCCAAAGTCTGCTTGCCATGGTCTATGTTTGAAAGAAACAAGAACTGCGTGCCGCTAAACGTTACGCACTACGCAGTTGTCCACGTCTGTCGCCATGGTTACGTCATGGCTATGGCAGTATGAACGGAAACCGAGGATCGCGCGGATATTGCGTCATTGACAGACGGCCACTTATTTAAAATTGGAATTTCTCTGAAATAAAAAATCTTTGGAGACTTTTGGGATATTATAAGTACACAACTGCAGGAAATATATCACACTGTGCAAGTGATTTTTGGATATTTTATTACAAAATTCTTACATATTGTACCTTTAAGCGCACCAGAATAAAATATAATATTCAGATATTTTTAAACCACAACCCTCTAATGTCAGAATGTTTGTTCTGGGGAGTGGCTACTCAGTGTGCAGTGTGGAGGGGGAGTGGCTACTCAGTGTGCAGTGTGGAGGGGGAGTGGCTACTCAGTGTGGAGGGGGAGTGGCCACTCAGAGTGCAGTGTAGAGGGGGTGTGGCCACTCAGTGTGCAGTGTGGAGGGGGAGTGGCCACTCAGAGTGCAGTGTGGAGGGGGAGTGGCCATTCAGTGTGCAGTGTGGAGGGGGAGTGGCTACTCAGTGTGCAGTGTGGAGGGGGAGTGGCCACTCAGTGTGCAGTGTGAGCTGGAGTGGCCTGAGGCTAGAGCGGCAAAAGCTAATGTGTGCTTCTTTTACCAATATATTTAACGATATCTATTGCATTTCTAATCCAAACAACGTCAAACTCGGCACTGCACTTACTCGTGCCCGTAGCAAGACACCTGTCAAGTTTGAAATCCATCGGACTAACGGTTTGAGAGATATGCAAATAACAGAAATGCCCGTTCAAAATCAGTTTTTGTGTGTGTTTTTAGTAATTGTTTGTTTGGTGTGTTTGAGTGCTCATTGTTACAATTACACAGCAAAAGTTCAGTGACATTTTTATTTGTGCATGGTGGAAAGCAAATACTGATACTGACATACAATAAATATGGAAAATTTAACTACATATATAACTAACTACTGACAACTAACTACTTCTGAATAACTACAATATTCAGAAGTAAACAGTGTAGCTGACTTAATGTTTAGCTGACAGAGTGTTTATTTTTAAACCAGAACCCTCTCTAATGTCAGAATGTTTGTTCTTAAACCACAACATCAATGTGTGCTTCTTTTACCGATATATTTACCGATATCTTTTGAAATCCATCGGACTAACGGTTCGAGAGATATTCGATTAACAGACACAGACAGACATACGGACACACAGACAGACGTTCCTGTAATTTATAGATGAGGGCACATGAATTAATGGTTAAAATAATAATAACGATGTGCACGGATACATTATTTATAATAAATACTGCAATATTCCATTTAAAAAAATTACAAAGTGTCAACAAGTGTCAATTTTGATTTCATGTTTGATATTTTGATATCTTTAATTAGAAAGACTGAAATAGTATTTTCTTACAAAGCATACGCCACTTATTAACATGGCTGGGCTAGAATTTGCAGCTAAGCAAAACATAATTCTTAAAATATAATGATTATTTTCCAAATAATCTTCCACAAATTATTATTATTGTTAATGTAAGAAATAGTATTAATTCTTAATAATAGACCAATAAAATATAATGGTTTATAATGCCTGCTATGCTCCTGAATGTATTCCAACTTGTATTGAAATTTTATAGACAAGGCTTTATGGCTGACAATAAATTCTTACTGTTCGGAGCCAAGTGTTTTTGAATGTTCTGATTCACTGCCTATTTCTGACGCGAGGGTGTTTATATGTGGGTGGCAGATGTAAACAGAAAGAGACAAAGACAGAAGGCAGATGGAGGTGTCATTAAGATGAATATCAATAAATATAGATGCTGTTAATGCGCTCTATTCCTCTTTATAAAAAATTATCATTGAGATTTCAAATTGCATAGTAACTAATAGGAATATTAGTATTAATATTTTCCTTTAAAATTGTTAAGGATTGTTTTTATTATGACTTCTTTCCGATTCTTCCAAGCACAGCTTTGGATTGAGACTCTTAAGACTAGTTAACAATGAATGAGACTGAGACCATTATTACACTCACCTGTTAGAAATACCAAATGAAGCATCTGGTGGTATGCGAGGTGGGGCAGACCTGCGAAACCCTTCTCTGGTCAATGGCTGGCGCCGAATGTCATGGGTGGCACGGTACTGCTGCAGTTCTTTAGCAGTAACCAATCCTGACTTGACCCCTTCTCGATTAAGGCCAATAAAATCCCTCTCAGCCACCCTGTTTCTGGTAGACATAGTGTGAGTGTGCCAGTTGGAGATAGCTAAAAGAGAGAGAGATCACAGTAGGAAAATACTATGAAATCAAGTAAGATTCCAATGATACATACAGTTCAGCACACACAATTCCTTTGAGGAGGATTGCTGCACTACAAATTTTTATAATTAGTATTTTTGTCTTGTTTTTCCTTAATATCATCCTCAAATTTACATGAGGATCGAAAATGCAGAAGATACAAAGACTTGTTTTCAAAGGATATATCTTGAATGTTAAGCATAAATCAAATAATATTTTGTTAGATTTATGTGTAAAACAAGAAAAACTGTTTTCCAACAGGGTTAGAAAAAAAACGGAATTCAAGACATATTCTCTGAAAACAAGTCTTTTATCTTTAACAAATACATTTATCTTGTTTAAACCTGTTAATTGTGTAACCTGTTAACTGTCTAAAAATGTGCATTTTTAGATGTATCCTCACTTATCCAGCAGCAGGCGTAGCAGATCTAGTCCGCAAGACCATGTTTATTAATAAATGCTGGTTAAATTCATTCAGAGAGTTGTCATGATTGAAATATACTTCTACCTTCTTCGGAACACTTCAGTTAGATATATTAGCTTTATTCAAACTATTAGACACAGTCATAGATAGATCAGCAAGAGAAAACACAAAACTGTTCAATGGCTTTGGTGTCTTGGCGGCGCCTTCCTTTGGCACCAAGTAAATAACAGTAGGCATAGGCTCCAGCAGGGCTCTGATTGACATGTTCAAAACCAAGCAGAGATCAGTTTTGGGTGTTTTCTGAAATAATAGTTACATTAGGATTTGTGATGAGTAAGCTTAGATAAGCATGACAGGGTAACTTCATCATAGTTCATGGGACTGTATAAGGGCTTGACACTTGCAGTCACTGCCTGTCGTCCGTTGGAAGTGCATAATTAAAGTGTGAGACAGGGGAGCCAGTGCAGAAGCCAGCCACAGTTTAGTATTCTAACAGGAGCGCACTGACAGCACAGGCTAAGTGCCTGAGGGGACACTTACTCAAGAAAACGCACTGTGACATCATCCTGTGACAAGAGTTGATGGGGAACGGGTGTGGTGTCTCATAAACAAAGGGTTAGTGTATATGTAGCTTCATAGTGATTGTATCATAATGATGTTTTCAACATCCAACAGTATTAAAGTTTTAAAGGCAAATATAGAACTACTCCAGTGGCATGGCAATTTTACAAAATTGTTTTGCCACTTACCCTCTGGCACTCCTCCATCCTGAACTGTGGTCGCCATCCCAAAAACAAAGTCAGGTCCTGGACAGGACAAACCTCTCAACGTAGCCTTTCCAAGAGCTGGCTATAGAGAACAAACAGGACTGAGATAAATACAACTATTTCATCAGTAGTGTCCTTTTTTTTAAATGTTGTTATATATAAAAGGCACATATTTTAAAGGCATGTATTTTAATACACAAAATGTATTAAAGGCACCAGGGAAAAGTTTCTTCCCCCAGACCATCTACCTCATGAACAGTTAAAATGCCCCCAAGTTCTCCCCACTGTGCAATAATGATAATAAAAAAAACATGCATTACCCAACACACTATTTATACTTATATTTATTTGACATCCAACCACTTTCCTTATTCACATTCCCTCACATAACTGTATCTATATTTTGTCTATCTTTTCGCTTGTGTACATGTGTTATTTGTCTAGTTTGTATTTTCACCTATTTTATTTTATAATCTGTCTTGGTATATAGGCTATTACATTTTTTTCAAAAAAGGCTAATTCCTTTTTTTGTGTAAGCATACTAAAATAAACAGGCAATGAATTCTCTGATTCTGATTCTAAATGTAAATTAAAATGAAAATGTTTTTTTAAATACATTTAATTACATCTATTGTTCTCTCCAAAGTCCATTTTATGTATGTTTTCCGACAGAGAACAGTAGCTGTGTTTTGTTTTCAGAACAATGTTTTTCTGAACCTATAAACTGTCAATCAGCATCAATTACATCACCACAGTAAAAGTGCTGTTAAACTGAAGCATTTAACGGCACAAGACAATGCATGCATCACAATGTCAAAGTTTTATGGACCTCTAGAGTGGCAGCTGATTTCGTGATTGACAGGCAGTTTTTCGACCCATACCTTCAAACTCTAGCACACCAAAAGCATCTGATTGTGTCTATTAATAAAATCATAATTATGCACAAAATTATTACCATAAAACATGCCGCAAAAGAAGCCCAAATGACTGCGGTGTCTGGCAGCTCAGTAAAAACAAATTCCCATTGAACGTTGATGCGAGTGATCTTGATGGTTGATTTCTTCAGTCAGGTCTCAGTCTGAATCACTAGCACAATGTAGTCCAGTCAGTTCATGTAAAGTATGATTTATGTCTCCAGAGTCATAACTGTAAGATGATTGACAGCTAAAGAGTTTAAAAAGGCAACACTTATCCTGCCATGTGTGTGTGGGGGGGGTTTACCCCCTATCATCATCTACTCAAAAAAAATTCTCTCGTGGGGCAAAAGAAAAGCCCGGTATTTTTCTCTGAGCTCTGTTAAACAGCTCAAAGCCTAGTTTTAAGAGCAGCTTAGCTTCGAAAAGGTGGAAAATTGAGAATCAAACCACGGCAAAGGTGACAACCGGATGTATCAAAAGTGATCTGTGGAATATGGTGCCTGAGCTTTCCAGAAGCACGTATCTTTGATCTTTGATGGAACATGAGGGAGGTGTGCTCATGTGTCAGTCACAGAGTTACATTAATGTCGGCGGTTCTCCTCATGCTGCCGTATGCGATTTTTGGAAGGAGAAACGAATTAGCATGGTGAGTCTGTCATCATCTCTGGAGATCTCTGTGTGTTTGCTGTGTTCTAAAGACTTAATTCTTGTTTAAAAACCCTCAATCCTTCATTCTGAGCTTTGAATAGTCTACATTGAAGAATGGATTTAAAAGATATTTGTCACTGGACCCCCACCAATCATGCTGGGCAAGTAAAGCCCTCCAGAAAGCGAATACAACTGCCAAACTCGGCTCTCTTTTTTTACGGCGAATCCCTAAGTACGACCAAATTGAGAGATCCTAAATCTTTTTTGGCCTTTTTAACTCACAGACACCCAACCTCTAGTTAACATATCAGCTGAAACGTATCAAACGTTTCTTAAAAGCGCCAATCTTTTGAGTAAGTGCCACCAGGCTTCTCGGCCAGCCCTTTAATCCCCTTCGCAATTTTAATCTGCAGATTGTTTTGAGGAGATCACTTAGAGATGCCTGAAGGAACGTGTTGACTGCTGGCGTAAAACGGCTAATCAGACCCCTCAAAACATTATTGGGCCTTTCATTCACAATAAAAGGGCTGAAAGAGAAGGGGACAACAGAAAAGGCAAGTCGGGCGAAGGATTATGTTAAGCAAAAGCTCCTTTTATATTGTCATTTACTGGTGATCTGTCTCTATATTGTGTTTTCATTAACCAGGCATGGACCTGCTGAATGAACCAGAGGCCGGCATGAGAATAGGGTGGCTTCAGGAGAGGCTACACGAGGGTCAGCGAGAGCAGATTATTCGCACAGGCTAAAAGAGACAGAGAACAGGGGGACATAATCATCTCTTACTAAGGAGACCCCTTCAGTCCATTCAGGCACCCGTGCTTTAATTTCACCGTCCTTTTGTGTCTCTCTTGCTCATGTGTGCTTTTAGGATTTCGCTTGAGCTGCTGAGATTAGCTTAGCGCTGACCCTGAGAGTCTATCACTGCACTGAACACTTGCACAAGTTGCTTTTTCTCAGATGTTGTCTCTCTAAGCGAATACCATGTGGTATTTGTGTTTTTTTCCTCCTGAATCTCACCCAGACATCATTCCCGACAGCCTCGCTACTAGATTTACACACATTTCAGAGAGGAAGCTTCTGGATAAAACTGGTCTGCACCTCCTGTCCAAGACCTACTAGTTTTGCGCTGTCCCAGTGGAACCAGTTTAATCTTGTCAGGCAGCGGCACGGAGAATCGTGAGCCAGGCCTGATCATCTCATCTCATCGGCGCTGACAGACAGCTTTGCCATGAGTTCCTCTGTCAGACTTACAAATAAATGTGCCCATGATGATGATAAGAGGATAACGGCACTAATGCTCACCGAACTATCTCCACTAATTATCATCCCGCTCTTCCAGCTCGGTTCAGCGCCATCTGGTGCCTGATTACAGGACAGCGGGCACATTGGCTTAAAATTAATCTCTTCATCTCAACTAAGCTAAATTGAGGAAATGAATGGCAGAGAGAAAGTGAAAGTGGGAAAGCGCTAGAAAGAATCTGTATCTTTGTTGCTGTGTGATCTGATACAATTCATGGGGAGAGAATTCAAATATAGTCGCTGTCATCAAGAAGCACAGAAGGAAACATGGTCAAAATGTAGCCTACTAGAAGGGAATCTGGGAAATGTCAAGATGTTTAAGTCAGCTAAAAATACATTTATTTATAAGAATTAGGTCAAAAATGCTGAGAGGAGAGGAAGTGGAATCATAACCCGAACTTTCTCATCAGATCGCAGCTTTTCTCTTCTCTAAATCCGTCAACTCTAAATTAATATCAGCCCACTTCTAAAATCCCCAGAATGTCAATGTGCGCATATGTGCAACGCAAACATACACGCACATTCATCTCCTCTATAGTCTGGCTGGTTATTAAGATGCTAACTCTCTTTATGTGTGGCAAATCCTGAAGCTTTGGGTATAATTGATGAGGCATTTCCATAAAGAGGGCCAGCTAATTGGGAGCATGTGTCTGGGCAAGCGTGTGCTACCCTTCTTCAATACAGATGAGTGTTATCCTACCTCTTTAGATGTATGTATGCACGTGTGGGTGTGTTTAATGAAAAATGGATCACAAACTGTGTTTAAACCATGTGAATAAGCAGTACAGTAGTTAAACATGTCCAAGAATTCAAGCTGTCCTCAAGCTGGACTAAAATTGTACATAGACAATTAAAAATAAAATGCACCTGGGTCAGTAACATTACTTTTTTTTTAAGTATGAAGTCAGTAACATTTTGTTAAGAAGAAATTAATATTCAGCGAGGTCAAGTAAATTGATCAAAAAAGCAGTAAATACATTTACAATGTTACAAAATATGTCTATTTCAAATAAATGCTGTTCTTTAGAACTTTCTATTCATCAAAGAATCCTGAAAAAAATATTAAGCAGTAAGCACCACAACTGTTTTCAACATTGATAATAATAATAAATGCTTCCTGAGCAGCAGATCAGCATATTAGAATGATTTCTGATTTTGAAGGATCATGTGACACCGAAGATTGGAGTAATGGCTGCTGAAAATTCCTTCATTAAATGAATGGCATAAAAGTTTTTTAAACCCATTTGAAACCAACATGATGACATTACTAAAGACCCTTTCACACCAAGAACAAAAAAGATAACTATATAAGCTATATATATCGGTTCTGTTTATTCTAAGCGCGCACTGCAGTTATATGTTGTCTGCTGCTTTAAATGCTCAAGCTCTTCAAGCAGGATGGATTCTGATTGGCTGTCAATGCTTTTATCATTCAACAGAGGAAGAATCGTTCTGAAAGTGATTCCAAGGATATCGTTTCTCTGCTATTATCGTTATAGTTGTGGTGTGGGCTGCTATTCTTTATATAATCGTTATCGTTCATCGTTATAGACATCATCCTTGTGAATTGGCCTTAAGAACTTGGATTTTTCCTTATTTGTCTTTAACCCAGCTGTTAGTAAATATAGATAACATAAATAGTTAGCACTACAACTGAACATGGACAAGAATGATATATGCATTTTCATTCTCTTAATCCATAAACGAATGCATACAGCCCGTTTTGACAGACTACATATGCCAAAGGTCTCTTTACATATCTCATTTACATTTATCTAATATGCAAGCACGTTACAGTTATGTATTGGGTTCATGGTTATGTATCTGTCTCTCTGTGCTTGTGTCTACAGTGGTCCCAGCTGGATCACATTAATAATAAGGGCCTGTGTTGCAACCGTGAGGGCTTATGAGGCACTGTATTCGTAGGCCTAACTGTAGATGCCTATGAACAGCTGAGGGGGGTGAAGGTCAAGGTCCGGGCCAGTTCCTTTGCAATTCAAATAAATTCCAGAGGCCAATTAAAGTCAGTAGGCAACTGTATACAATTTTTAGCTTCTTTCGCCAAATCTCCCACTCTGATAATGCTTTTTAATGCACCCTGAGCCTTCAAAATATATATTTTTAATTTTGTATGCCAAAGTTTAATGCAGGCAAAAACAGCTTTAGGCCAGACCACATATACATAATATATTTGCGCTTCAGGCAAATATCAGCTACAGTACAGAATTACTTAAGAATGAACCGCAGATTGCCGTGTCTAACATTAGCTACATAGGCTGAATGAAGTGAATGGTAATGAGTGGGAAGAGGGGACTGTGAATAGGGCCCAGCCAGCCTGCTGCACAGCAGGTCTCTCTCAGACACCAGAGAACAACAAAAGCCCCAAATCTGCTCCCCTGATCTCTAATTTACTGGTCATCAGGGAATACAGGCATGAAAACAGGATTTATTGGCCATGCCTCATCAAAAAGGAATTAACAAGAGGAGAGGAGAGGCCTTTTTTGTACTTTTCTCACCATCAACTTTTTGGTCACAAACACAGAAAATGGGTTTCTGGGTGCAAGTTCCAAATGATTTTAGCAGCGATGCCATAAGAATGATTCTGGGTTACCCAAAGAACCTTTCAGTGGATAGTTCTTAAACAAACCTTTTGTGTGTGTGTGTGTGTGTGAAGAACATTTTAATAATCTGAATAACCCTTTTCCACTTTTCCAAGGTTTCTGGATGTTAAAAGTTTCATGGAACCATTGATGCCAATAAAGAACCTTTATTTTTAAGAGTGTAGATGCAGACTAATTCATCTCCTTTTCACTTTGAGGCCCATTAGCACATTACTACGATATATGTCCCTTTTCCCCACGGGACAGCCATACATCAGCCCTGCATAAGCAGAGAAAACTCCAGCGATGATGAACTGCTGTGCAGGCCGACAAGAGATGCTCTCAGCACAAGGGACTTGCTGCAGTTGGCCTATTTCTTAATGAATATGAGCCTTTCACGGGGCTCCCGTTACATAGCAAGCAAGCAAAGACAGCCTCCGCTGATTGAAGGAGGATGAGGGTGAATGTTCCAACCTACAGCTCTCAAAACTAGATGCACGAGAGGGAAGAAATAGAGCAACATCAGGCAACGCCACAAGAACAAAAGCTTAAATCCTCACAGATGACTCTGTCATTGTTCCAGCGCATTGCCAAAACCTGTAGCTATGACTGCTCACAATAAAAAAGAATGAGAAATCCTTGATCTCGTGGGACTATGGGAACATGCACGCAGTTCATTATCATAGTCATTTAAATACAGTAATCCTATTTTCTGCATCAGTCAAAAGGGGCATATCAAATAACCCTAGAGAACATTAGAAAGAAAGGAGGGGTGAGAGCAAGCAAAGGTCTAACGGAGGCCTCTTATCCCAGCAGGGATGGACAGGATGATTGGATGAGTGTGAAAAGAGAGAAAGGCCACGGGAGCGAGGGGAAAGGAGAAACATTGAGGATTGTGCAGGTTCATTTCATTCTCCCTTCTGCTTCAGTGGAAGACTTGATGAAGTTGAAATGAAGCAGAATTAGATGAAAGATACGCTGGAAGTACTTAGTTAAAGATTCGAGACTGTCGCTGAGTCTAACAAAGAGGAGAAAGCAGAGAAAAACACTATCTTGCATATTAACACCATTCCTCAAATCTCAGTACAGCACACTCTTAAAAATAAAGGTTCTATGTTGGCATCTATGGTTCTTGGAAGAACTTTTAACATCCATGGAACATTTCTCTTGCACTAAAGGTTCTTTGCAGTGGAAAAAAGGTTCAATGAAATTAATTCATCGAAAGTTCTTTTATGGCATCGCTAAGAAACCCCTTTTATGAAACTTTCATGGTTTATTTTTAGCTTATTAGTATTAGTGCAACGACACCCGAAATGTGCAGTCCTGCTGTGGTATTCCAGGAACATTGCGTTGAAACGCTGAACTAAATCACAAGCTCCTGTCATCGTTAGATTTATTCTGAGACTAACTCTGCCACTTAGTGGTCATTTTAGTTATGGCGTTGTTATTTTCTTGTGTTTGCAAACAATAAGACGAATGTTGCCGCCATTAATTTATGGAACACATAAAGACTTATTATTTGTTTGGGAGACTATTAATTATCTATTAATATATATATATACATATATGGTGCTATGCAGAGAAATAAGT
Source organism: Rhinichthys klamathensis goyatoka (assembly GCF_029890125.1). Taxonomy (NCBI): domain Eukaryota; kingdom Metazoa; phylum Chordata; class Actinopteri; order Cypriniformes; family Leuciscidae; genus Rhinichthys; species Rhinichthys klamathensis. The sequence continues at coordinate 131,254 of NW_026606672.1, read as the reverse complement.
TTACAGAGTTAGTTCACTGTAGTCAAATCCATCAACATCAGTCCTGACCTTAATTAATAGAGGACGATGCAGCATGGACTCTCTCACCACACCAATACGAGGACTTTCCATCTCCGATTCGTTGAATCCCTGGTAAAAATAGAAATATTATAGACAATTTCACTAAATTATAATTTGTCGGAAAAAAATAATAAATGAAAATTACTACAGTACAAATAGATAAAGTAACAGTACAAATTATATTATCGCAAACAACGTCGCAAAGTTATCAGCTATGACATATTTTGGCAAATGTTAGGGTTATTTGAAAGAAGAAGATCTCCAACCTCTTGGGCAAGATGACAACCTTGAAAAACACGGTTCCTGGATGGTTTTGTGGATAAACAAACCTTGCTGAACCTTTTTGTCGTAATTGTAGTTCAAAAGCACTAAAATACACCAGTGTGTTACATACAGTTTCAGCGATTTCACAGGCCGTGAGGGAAACCTTCCTTTTAGTTGTCTTGCGTTGTCATGGAGATGGGACGCTTCTGGCAAGCACGAGTAGCCTATGGCAGTGTTGTCATTGACGATAGTTGTTAATTTTTTATTTTTTTTTAAATCATTAATTATTTGTTTTTATAGTGATATATACTTGTTTTGAAAGTCAAAAACTCCATATAACCAAAAATTCCAAGCTCATACTTAGCTATCGTACTTAGTTATCGCCTCCAGTACGATAGAGGGCAGCATGCAAAGACTGAGAGCACTCCAACATGTGAGAATAACTGGGCTGTATCCAAAATCGCACTATTTGAAGGGACAGTAATTTGTAGTGGTTTCCGAAACCATAGTGGGCGTAATCGAGTGCACTCATTCAATCCCACAATGCACAATATAACGAGTGTACAACCGATGTACGCTCAACAATAGATATGTATATAAGTAGATGCCAGTCCAAATGCTTCAAACACGTCAGTGCGCCCGCCATCTTGGAACAGTCAGCATGTTGTCACTCACAGTAAGAATCAATGATGCTACAGGATTGCGCAGCTTCTGATTGTGAATCTGGTGAAATTTAAATTCCCGAAGGAAGACATGTGATAAACTTTAACTTTAAGAAAGTGTTGGTTTGTGTTTTTATATGTATTACCTCAATATCACAGGTTTAATACTATGGTAACGTTTTAATGTGTTAGCTGACGCCATCGATTAGCAAAATCATCTGCTGAGGTCTATTGCAGATATAGATATTCATACATGCCTCTTAACTACGGTTGCAGACGACCGATATTTGACCCTGGTAGACGGCTTAGACAGCCACTAATGAGGATTCTACTGTTACTGTATATCAATGTCGCACGCCGAATGAATTAGGCCTACCGTGTTTGACCAGAAGATGGCGCCCGCAGCTGTATCATATCCATCCATTTTCCAACAGCTTAATATAGCCTACAGGTATAAATTCCTTTTTAATTGATAATTTAAGGTTTATACATGGTTTCCATGACCGAGTTCAATATAAATCTTTATATCTTATGGAGCTGCCTGTTTGCTAAGTTTCAAATGATTATTAAAAAACAGCAAGCATTTAAACTAACTCATGAATGAATGAAAACGAGTGAATTCACTCACTCGTTTTCATTCATTCACTCCTTGAAGTGAACTATATTATAGTGAGCGATTTCGAACACAAATATGAATCTATTCATTTGAATTGTTATTAGCAGATTATATTTATTTATAAAGCATTTGATCATAAAGTTAACAAATTAAGAAAAACATCTGCAATTAAAGTGAACAAAAAAAGAGTAAAAAATTAGAATTGTGCATTATAGCATGTTATAAGCAAGCCACACCTAGATTTGAAGGATTAATTCACTTCACTCCATAATTAAAATTGCCTGACAATATACTCACCCCCGTGTCTTTCTTTCTTCAGTCTAAAAGAAATTAAGGTTTTAGGACCTTCAACCCATTGGTCTCCGTTGAGGTCCCCAATATGGAGAAAGATCCTGGAATATGTTTTCCTCAAAAGCCTTAATTTCTTTTCGACTGAAGAAAGAAAGACATGAACATCTTGGAGGACATGGGGGGGTGAGTAAATTATCAGGAAATTTGAATTCTGGAGTGAACTAATCCTTTAAGCAAACAAAACTCAAAGCATCTCCTGATATGGTCAGAGAGTTGGTGACTGACTGCCCTAAAAGACTTGCTACGGGAGCTCTTAATTTCTTGTTTACAGCGACATCTGCTGGTAGACATTTTAACATTGGCAAGCGCGCAATTTCTTAGATCTGCTGCGTCATCATTTGCGCGCTCTCATCTACGACTGACTAAATTCCCACGGACCAAATATAGCATACGAGTATTGTGGGGTTCTTTTAGGAGTTAGTACCACATCCTTAATGTGTGAAAATGTGTTTACAATTATAGCCAAGCCATAGCCTGCATGTCAGTTTAAAGCGATGTAAGAGGGTTCCCAATTATTTTAACACAGGGGAAAATTTCGAACAAGACAATCACAGCTTTAGTCAGAGTCAAGGTTAATCGCCCAAAGGAGAGTTTTCGGTTGACAGTCATTCGTGCATGCAGGAGGGACCCAGTGACTGCGGCGGAGCTGCGGCTTCCTCAGCAGCATCAGCATCTCCATCGACTCTCATCTTTTAGGAGACTAGTGCCTTGACTTGCAAGACGAGAAAACGGCCCGAATATATCGGCTTGGAGGTAACATTGTCCTTTAGCTATATTACAGTCTGCATTTGCCTGTGTTTTCAGATGCCCTGTCGATTATTTCAGTAAGAAAAAAAAAATCTGACCTAAACTGTCCTTGAACAGTTATGGGTTGGGTCGGTATGCGGTAAAACTGTGGGCCACATAATGACCTTTAAATCTCTCTCGGGTTCTTTATTTAATGTCTGTCTCGTAAGTAAGATAGCTAGGCCTATATCTCCAACATGTTTAACATTTTTTTCCTACAGTTTTTCAGAGACGGAAATTGAATTTGGTCCCTGCATAGAAGAGGCAATGACGTCGTATCCATCACTAGCAGCTTGTTTTATTTTATGTAAGTAACATGTTCTTTAAAGTTTTCATTTTATCGAGATAATTAAGACAATAAAGACAGGTGGAAGGACACTTATTCTTCCTAAGACTTCACAAGTCTTCCAAAAAGAACAGAACGTTTATTTACTTCATGTTGTGAGATGGTTTGAGCTTCTCAAAAAAATAATTTGGCACACTGCATGGCAATTTATATTTAAATAAATTACATTTATATAGATTATTACTTGTGATGTTAATCCTTTAAAGTCGGCATGAAAAGAAAAGTCCATCTATTTTCTAAATGCATGTTATTGATCTTGTGAATGATGCATGTCCTTTTAATTTTTTTACCTCGTAATTTAAATTTATAATAACTTCTCTCTGGTAACTTCTGGACTTGTCCAATCATTTAGCCAGGTTAAACTCTGCCCCTTTCTTAGAAATGCCAGCAAGCTTACATTCAGATCTGCCTTCCCGTCCTCATCTTACATTTTCTAAAATCTGTTTCAAGATGTAGGCTACCTGAAAATACAAGAAAAAAAAAATCTGTTGCTACTTCTGTTTCATTGCGACTAATAATTTTTAAAACTACATTTAAAAGTATTCATACTCAATATTGCCATCATAATTTTATTTTCCCAGGCATGAACACAAATAACTTTAGGACCCATTTCTTTTTTAGAAGAAAAATAAACATGCAGTAGGAAATCAAGATAGGCTACCTGAGCCAAACATCCCAAGGTCAGAGAGTGCAGTACAATACTGAGCAAATGAACCAGGTCCAATTTCACTTCCTGGCATATGCTTCTCCAAAAATATTTTGCACGTAAAAGACAGTAGTCGGTGCGTGGTTCTGAATTGTGCTCAAAACACTTTTTATGTCTCACTATAGTAAAATGCATTTACAATAGGCTGCATATATATCAGGGTTATGTTTAGTGTCTCTGTCTGTAACAAAGGAGGGAATCAATGAAGCCAGGCAGAGATGAGGATCCAAGTGCAGGGGAGTTTAATGAAACAAACAAACAAACAATAATGAACATAAAGCTAGCTGGAACAAAATAAAACTGGGAGACAAAGACCACGAGGAACAGAAAACATCTAACAACTGACAGGGAACAAGTGAAACACAATTAAGGGCAAACAAGCTTAACAAGTCAAAAGACACACCTGGGGAAGACTGAAGCCCACGATATACTTCAAGCAAAATCGAAGAACAAATTGATATGACATAATTTCGCACAAAATCAGGCCAAAACGAACTTCGTTTGGAGTTCGTTTAAGAGTTCTAAAACAGCGTGCCAAAGCGAACTTCCCGAAAAGTTTGCTCCGGCTGGTAAACACCTCTGCCTTCTTTAACGTGGAAATCTTCTCCAGTTCATTTCTCTTCACGAGTCCGTTGAGTTCAGAAGTGACCCGCGAATGAAAACATGAACACACTAGAGAGCTGCTCTATAGATTTTTTTTTCTATAGAGAAAGTTGTACTTCTGAAACGAGACACTGAAACTGTTTTTCATGTTTTAAGTAAAGCAAAGCTGCTAGATTTTAAGCAATCTATAAAGTGCTATTTAAACGTTGCTTGAATTGAATTGAACGTTGCTGAATTGCAGAGCTCGTGCAAACATATCCACATTGCTATGACCAGATGCTTTTCTTAAGCTTTATTAAAAAAATGATTGCTATTCTCTTAATTTTGTTTTGTGTTAATTTTGTTATTGAGAAGAAAAGCGTGCAGCACATATTTACATTCAAATAAACGCCGCTCTCAGCTGTGTGGGCAGCTTCAGATGTTTGATAACAGTATATCGCTGCTCACGTATTTCGAAAAAGAACTTCGCTGTGAGTAGCCTATATTGGGGCCTTAATCAACAGGGAAAACTACAAAACTACAAACATGGCCACAGGAAAGAACACAAAACACTTCAACATAAAAGTCCATACAAAACAGGCACACCGGGATCGTGACACTGTCGTAGTTCATTGTTTGAGTTGTTATCCTGTGAGTTGGTTTGCACTGTTTATAGATCATTTTCCTTTGTCTGTGTTCATTAGTTACCATGGTTTTAGATTTCCCTCACGTGTCACACCTGTTTAAATAGTTATCTAATTTTTTGTCTAGTGTTTTCCATGTAGCCCTCAGTTTGTTCAGTTTTTGCCTTTTGTGGTCTATACTGCCAAGTGTTTTCCTCTAATCTTCTTAGTTGTGGATTATATTCTTTGTTTTTATTTAAAAATAAAAGTGCTGGAATTAGATCCCCCTTCTTGTTTTTGCCTGACCTGCTGTGACTTATAGACATATCTGAAATATATGAAAATTATTCTATTAACCTCTTAAGTGCCGCGCCCCCTTTTTTGAATAAATAAACATGAAAATGCACAATCCGAACTTAAATGGTTGTAATTCAAGAATGCTTTGGAATATAGATGTAAGATTGGTCTTGTTTTAAAGAAGACATTTGGCAGATTTTTTAAAAGTTAAATAAATTAAGAAAGTGAAACAGAAAAGTTATAGAAGTTTGAGTTTATGAAAATGTAAAAATTTAATTATTCAATTCATATTTTATATAAAATAGATTTTTTCGAAACCTGGTGGGCTCTAAAACTGCAAGAAAATCAAAGTCAAAACTCTGAACAAGTTGTGTTTAAAATTTTAGGTTGAGATCTCAAAAAATGAGCTTTCAGTAAGATTTTGTTTGGGCGCAGTACCAAACTTTTTCACTAGGTCACAATCAGACTCCATTACTGCCCATATAAGGGCGCCTCCATTTCCATATGTGTTTTGAGTGATCTGAACCATTATTTCCACAATTTTCATACAATTTATGAAGGCATCCTATTCAGAAATAGTAAGGGAAGTTTGGCATATTTTGATATGAATTCAACCTCAATAAACACATAAAAATAACACGCATGTGCGTTATAGCTCGCTGCCACATCACAAATGGTGAATCTATGATTTTTTTTTCTTTATATTTAAAACATTTTCAGACCTTTTTTTCTAAAAATAAATGTATGGATGTTATCTTTTGAACTAGTGGCATGAAAACAAACTGAGGTTTCTACCATTCTTTCATGATTTTCATGTTCATCACTATTTCAAAATAAAGGTCTTAACACGCCTTAGGAGTATGAAAATATTCTTGTTGCAAATTGATAGATTACGGCTCTTCTGTAATTTATTTTGAAACTACAGATTGTAAGCTTTCAAATGATATATATTTTGTCAATATTAGTTTAGGTTTAGGATATTACTGTTTTAAATATGTAATGGCTATGGCACCCGGTGCAACTTATTTTTGAAAAGGTCAACTGCTCCATGAACATTAGCAAAAGCCAAAATGACATTTTCTTATTTTAAAGCGTTTGTGCTTTTCTCCCTGTAGCATGTCTATTATGTATGATGGGTGTGGTCACTGCAACAGACCCATATCAGAAACCTGGCTTCTTGGATTTTGACTCCTGGTTTTGGAACACCCCTCGAGGGCCACAGATGTACTCCTGCCTTACCTACATAGAGAGGAACCTCCGAGTTGACTGTGAATTCCCAGAGACCCACAAGATCCCGGGGCCATTCTGCGAATTCAAACAGGATGGGCGACTCATGGGATCCACCTACCCAAACAACCCGGTCCACCTGATCCCACATATTGAGACCCGACGCCGAGCCAATGTCTCCCTGGTGCCACCTAACATTTGTCGCCTCACATGGATGCCTATGTCCGATGACCGTGCGTACACCTACACCTGCAGGGTTTATCAGGGCAACACCTGGAAGGAGAACAGCATGGCATTCCATCAAAGTGAGTTAAACATGTCTCAGCAAGACCCCCCTTGACATTCTGAAAGACAACATAACCTGGGAGTTATGCAAAGCCTGTTGAAGTTTAAATTAAAGGTGTTGTCCCTGCTTGTGAGATTTTGTTCTTTCAAAATCTGGGGGCTTTCACAATCTATGCTTTCATAATTTGTGTGTTCTTAAGTCATTGCTCTGTTGCTTAATTATCTGTCTCTCTGTTTCAAACAGGAAATCTTCTGGTGTGCTCTGCATTAAGCACATTTTTTCACACTGGACCATGGATTCTTGCAGTTGTCATATCACTTCCTGTTTCTCTTGGGTTTCTGTCAGCATGACCAGCCCTACATGAGCAACCTAAACCTCAAAGCCATTCTCACATTTAACTGCCTTTCACAATTTTTTTTTTTGCCCATTTAAAGTTTCTGTGGAGATCACCGTCATTAGAATCCTGAATCATCAGGATTCACTGAGAAAAGCAAACGGACATGATCCACGTGACCCATTCTAGTATATATGGCCAAAATTTTGTTCAAAATTAAGATGTTACTACACTACCGTTCAAAAGTTTAGGGTCAGTAAGAAATTAAATTAAAATTTGTATTCGGCAACAATTGATCATTAAACGGGATTAAAAGTGAGAGTAAAGACATTTATGTTATAATGTAAAAAGATTTCGATTTCAAATAAATGCTGTTCTTTTGAACTTTCTATTAATCTAAGACAATCTAAGATTTTTTATCTCAGTTTCCACTAAAGTATGAAGCAACACAACTGTTCTCAACAATGATAATTATGATTCCTGAAGGACTGGAGGTAATGGCTGTTGGAAATTCAGCTTTGCCATCACAAGAATTAATTACATTTTAAAATATATTAAAACAGAAAACAGTTGTTTTAAATTATAATAATATTTTACAGTACTACTGTTTTACTGCATTTTTTTAATCAAATACATGCAGAGACAAGAAACTTATTTTAAAAAAAAACATTTTAAAAATCCTAACGACTCAAAACATTTGAACAGTAGTGTACACAGTTTTAAAATACTTCAATCTGAACATTTACAAACAAGACATTTGCAACAGCAATTATTGCAACTGTTTAATGAAATTATCGTTTCCTAAGATTAGTATTATTGATTGTAGCATGTTTGTCAATGGCATTGAATTCAGATGAAGAACAGCATCAAAAAGTATGCTGAAGCCTGAGTTTATCAGGCATCCAAAATATGTATCACCTAAAGGATTCTCTGTTATAAGAAATATATATTATTGTTTTGATACATGGCTAGGACCTTTATACAGTATCCAATTATGTGCTTCCTTTAAGTCAAGTCATGTAATAGCTCAAAAAGATATACTTTTTATTGCTGACATTTTTGTAATATTTATAGAAATAATTGAGTGAAATCATCGTAAGAGTAAACTATAATCTCATTGATCAGTTGGCTGGTTAATCGATCCTTGCAATTTGTCCAGTGCAAAATGCGTTATACTACTTTTTCATTGTCTTCGCACCTCTGTTTATTACCTGTATAAGGACAGCTCTGTCTGAAGGACATCACCACTGTGGACATATTATATTACAGCACTCACACATGATGCAACTAAATATCCTGTATACACAAACACTTTTCCAGTAACGTTTCAAGGGAAAGAATGATACAGGCCTGGTACAGAACACAAGTGCATAAGAATGAGACTATCAAGATTATATGAATAAGCATTTTGATGCACTCTTACAAGTATTTATGTCTTCCATTGCGCTAACATGCACAGTGCAGCTGCTGTATGCACACGTTTAATTTGCTTTCACATGTTTAGCTGCTTTTCGTACATACTTCCTTGCACTAACCTTAAGTGCCTTAGGTTGACTTAAGGTACAATCTGAGTTTTTGCAATGTAGTGCTTTTGTCTGTTTCATTTTGGCCATAATGACTCTCAAAGGCTGCATAGCAAAATGATCAAGCAACATGCAAATTTCACGCACTTATATTTGTAAGGAAAACCTTTGTCTTCCCTTCTTTCACTGTATCTCTTTCCAATGCTTTGTCTTATTTTTTGAAGGATCTATACTGAGAAATATCACAGAAAACAATAAAGGAATGCAGAGTGTAACCTGTGCAGATCTTTTTATTTATGTTGCATTTAAAACACTTTTTAGAATGTAAAAGTGCTGGGTATTTGTTATGAACGATTTCAATTATTCTGATAGCTTTTTCAGAAATGTAACAATATTTTGGAAGAGACAGAGTTGATCAGTTGATCAGAAACCCATTTTAAACCAGTTTTCAAACTTTAAATGCTGAGGACCCCGAAATATGATGATACCCTTAAGAGGGATCACCTAACTACAAATAGTAAGCATGACATACAGCACCTCCCCCCGGTTTCCCAGACGAGGCTTAAGACTAGTCCCAGACTAAAATGCATGTTTAAAATGTTTAAACTGAAAGCAACTTACACTGATATATCTTAAAATATGTATATGTGCCATAGTTTTTTCTCTTCTAAGACACGTTTATAAAAGCTACCTAAATGTCCTAATTTAACTAAAGCCTAATCCTGGCTTAATTTAAGACCTGTCTGTGAAACCAGGCCCTTGTTTCCAAAATTAAATAATTGGGTTTTATTTTATGTCCTTGTTCTGAAGCAAAAACAAGTTGTTAAAATATTATCTGGAAAATATTTATATTATGAAAATAATAGATTTATATTTATAGCACTTTTCATAATATAATGTCAAATCAACTTTGCAGAAAATAGTGCAGGGCCATAACCACCAGTGTCACTAAGGAGGTCATTTCACATAATTTAGTGGTTGATAAAAAAAAATCCAAAAAATTAAGCATATTTTTTTTTATCTTACTGTTTAAATACATTGTGTGAGACGAATGAGAATTTAGGAGATTAAATATGTGTGCAGTGAAAAAATAATCTAATATAACCTAATATGACGCAAATAACCTTAAGTTACCACCAATAAATAACTGTAATCTGTGCATGATATTGTCAGTAAATCGTATGCATTTATTTTATAATAAATTATTTAAATCAGTTCCAGACATACACAGAAAATTCTTATGTTATTACATTTAGGCATATTAATATATTTTAATGTTTTAAATTAATGCTTTATCCACTATATTTTAGCAATGTGTCTTTACTTCACACTGGTGACGTTTGTCTATAACTGGTGAGAAACGAAACATCGTTGCTTCTTTTTGGGCTTAAATTAGGTTGAATTAGAATTTTTACAGTAACAGGGTTGCTGCACACTTTTTAAAGTCAAATTTAAGGCTTTTTAACACCTGAAGAAATCAAAATTAATACCTTACATTAGGAGTGTGCAATATTGACAAAAATATATCTCTATATCTTCAAAGTTTTGTTGATAATTAGATGATATTTTACTGATTGTGTTTTTGTACTGGTACCATGGCTGGTTTAGGCCTGTTGTTGACAGCAGACTCACGAAGATATTCATATTTTTGATATCCTATGCGGTGGTCAGTTCACAGCAGTGACAGAAATTAACATTTTTATTAAGGGGCAATATTTGCAACCTTAAATTGATTTCCAGGGGCATTTTCACCTGGACATTTTTTTCAAAACTTATTTAGAGGTATGCATCACCTTTTATGTTAATTTCTTACATTCAAATTAAATTATATTAGAATAATAACACAGTACCACTGTTACCAGTCAAATGAAATCATTCAATTAAAATCCATCTTTGCAGTGCAGAGGTGACACAGAACTAGCCTTCGTCATACTCATATTCTAGTCAGACCCGACCAAAAAATGTTGTGGGCGGGGTTTGGGCTGGCATCCAGGCTAACACAGAACGGCACTATTGCTCATCATGTGATATTCTATAACATTATGATATAAATATAAGACAAAAACTAATTTGGGGACATGTTACAATTGCACTGATCACGCAGTGAAAGCAAAGCACGAGAGACAAATGCGATGTCAGCTCGCATGCCTCGTACTAGTTAAAACAATGATTACAATATCACCATAGACAATACATATCGCACACTTCTATAAGTTTTAATTTGGAAAGCATTTAGATACGTCTAAGTCAACGTGTCATCTAAAATGTAAGACCTTTCATAAGTAAAAAAAATAAGACTTTTTATGGCCTTGCATTTTAAAAATCTAATTTAGGCTAAGACTTTTTAAGGATCCGCGGGAACCTTTGTGTAAACATGAACAGACATTTGAGGCAGAAACTCAGACTACTACACTGGCAGAACCCTGTGGAAACTAGGCACCTTTTCAAAAGTTCTCTGAACTTACAAAATGGAGCCCGTAAGTTCTTGCCAGAACTCTAAAGACTCCTTTATTAACACAATCTCGAGAGAAAGAAAAGCTTGACCAATGTGTGTGTGTGTATTTGTGCACAATAAAATAAGCACCTTTAAAGGGCGTGGCGACCTCAAATGTATGTAGCTATCTTTTCATTGTAATGCTCCCAACTTTAGTTAGGTTACATGAATTTGTCCAGGTTACACAAACTCTATCTTGTTAATTTCTTAAACAACAAATTGTAGCTACACAAGTTTCAGCTGGTCATAATGGGGAGGTCGTGGTTTATTATAATGACACAGCGTGATAGCCTATATGGGCGTGCATCCGCCCTTAGGGCTACTTAACCTCACCGTCTCACTCTGTCTTCATCAAGTGATCATTGAGGGAGTTGCCTCGATAACGGACCAACAGCTCCAGCATCCGAAAGCAGAAAAGATAAGGTAAGAACCGCAACAAACTCATCTGCACCCCGCTAAAGACGCCACTAGAAACGTAACTTGCGCGTGTCTGGTCCCCATTACTCCTCAAAGCCACCCAGACAAAAAATGGGACTGGATGGGCTACCTTGAATTCTGTGTATGCCTCGTTAAAGTGCAATTAAGTTTGGGGAAAAAACACCAATCGCATTAAATGGCAGGCGAAAAGCCACGTTAAAATCACATTATTACTATTATTATTAAACTAATTTTATTTCAGAAACACGAGCTGAATTCTTGCCGAAGGATGTCTTTGCGACATGCCATTTCAAAAGATTCTTCACGAGTTCAGTCTTGCATAAGATAAGAGATACCGTGCCTTGTAGAGTTCTTCAGATATATCAGTCTCTGAGTGGTTTCTGACCGATCACTGTGTGTGCAAGTTTGGCTCATGTAGTAGCCTGTATGTGTGCTTTTGTTACAATAATACTTTTTATGCTTGTTTGTATGTGCTCCAAAATGTCATGACCCCACCCATATTGATACATTTTCTGCTGGCTGTGAATTTTTATTTATTTTTTATGTTTTTTATGAACTAATTGGCAGGAACATATATCCTAGATTACCCTCATCCCCACACCCCGAGCCTCATGCACATACAAATTAAATAGCATAGGTGAACACTTAAACTCCTGAAAAGTAATTAATGCTCATGTTTTAAGCATGCTACAAATAGTATATACTGAGGTATTTAGTATTACTTTGTGTTGTGAGTGACTTGTCATGTGTTTGTTCTCCAGGTTCTTTTGTGTGCCTAATATGCAGATGTGTACTGTGGTCAGGATGATGTGCTGTACTGCGTTTGCCACTTTTTTCCTGTTAGGTAAATTGACACTTTTTCATCTCACGCTCGTATAATAGAAAAAAGAACATGTGTTGTTCCTCTTCCTTTTTTCTGTTTTATGAATTTCCTCAAGTTACACCAAAGCCATATTTGCATATTAAGTAATGTTATCTGATCCTATTAAATGCACATGACTGTCTTGTACCAGTTTCGGCTCAAACTTCGGCTAAATTGGTATTATAATTTTTCTAGGTGTTGCTTCTGGCCAGACTTCTCTTCAGATTTCATCCTGCTTGACTAAGGACCAAAACCTGCAGATGTCCTGCAAGTTCGTTCCAGCTACAGACCCCAAGCTCCTGAAGACTTGCTACTACATGACTGAGAACAAGTTGATTGGCCATAGCAACAGCAGCATCACACCAGACAGCACCTTCAAGAACCGTGCCAATGTCTCCATTTCCAATACCACATGTGAGCTGTATTTGAAAGGTTTCTCAGCTGACAAACCCACAAACTACACTTGTTTCATCAAACAGACTGCCTCACCAGTGTCAGTCGTGGCAACTGTGGACAAGAGTAAGACGTCTTACTTTTCTTAAAGAAAATAACAGTCCGTAATAATTTTAATTAAGCTGCTTTTTTATCTGCGTTGGTAAATGATTGTCAAATTAATTGCTTGGAATTGACAAGGAAGCATACGTTAGTCTTTTCTGTGTACTTTTATTTCTATGGAAATATTCCACTGAATCAATGACTGACTGAGGTTGATAATGCTGCTGGTTTTTGCTTTGTTTTTTCCAGGTAAGCTTCAGACCTGTTCTGCCTGGTGTGTTGTGCAGCACAGTGGAGCAGCACTCCTGCTAGCTTTCCTCACTTTCCCACTCTTGTCAGAGCTTCTTTGAGTGGAATGGATCTCTCTGTATGACTCCAAATTAAAAACCAAATTCTAAATCCTCTAGCTTGTACTACACCATGCAACAAAAATACCATGTTCATGTGTTTTCTCAGAAATCAGGGTGTACAGATATTGAGAGCAATTTTTTAATCGTCATATCCATTGGTTCGGTTGATGCTGATGTAAATAACACTGCTATGTGATGCATGTCCCTTAAATACAATGTAAAATCGCGTACTTTGAATCATGCTTTATGAAGTTGTCAAGTGAACCCACTGTTTGGCATGAGTAAATTCTAAAATAAAATTTGTACTCTGATTGGAAACATGTTATGTGTGGTGAAAGTTTGTTTTAGCACTTTTTTTTTTGTGTGACTAGCCTTACAAACATGCCCTAATAAACTTAGTTTATTTAATTTTTTTTATTATGCAGTAAAAACAAACAAATTAGGACAATAACAAACTAGACCCAATACAAAGGGTTACATTACATAAACTTACGTAACATTTAAACTAGCTTAAAAGATTGACACCATTTCAGAGTCTTACATGCAGTGGAGTTTTTAGAGTTCTTCAAAGAACTTCGATACATATCAAAATCTTTCTTAAGAATTAAAAAAAGGAGTTTTCTTTGATAATGTACACTTGTGAACATAACATTTGGCAAGAAAAAGTAGCAAGTTAAGGACAAATTTAAAATGAAATTTAACAAAATTTGAGAAGTCAACCCAAAAGATTTTGCAATACACACATTCCCAAAACAAATGAATAATTCTCATCAAACTACCTTAATAAACTTAGTTCAGCACGCAAGTAAAATGATGACGCTGTGTATGGCGCCCTCTAGTGACTAAGAGTTAAATAAAAACACTGCTGCACATGCGCAGAGAGGGTATGTTTCTTGAACGTTTGCTTCTCGGGATAAACGGGTAACTATTAAATGTTACTAAGGAATAATATATATTTGTGAAACGATAATATGGTTTATTAGTCATGTGTTCTGAATCATTCTGAAACTCTTTTGTGGGATGTTTTTCACGCTTCTTTGTTTGCTTAGCTCAAATGCTAAATGCTGCTTTTTGTCAGTTTTTGTTTTGTTTTTTGTTGGCCAAATTAGTCGTAATTTTAGTGGTGTTTATATAAATAATATAACATTCATGAGTTACAAAAAAGAGCTGGTGGACAACGTGCCGGTTATCAGTTAGCAAAGTGAGCTTTTTATGGCTTTCCGGGCGGTTTTTCAACAGATTAGTGTGGTGGGACTTTTAACGCAGCGGCGTAAAAAAATCATAACATGCCGGCGCCACACCTGCTTTTTGAACATTTCTAAGAGCAGGATCTAACGTTACTCGAGTGCATTAGTGCAAAGTCGATGTATTAAATGTGCTCTTTTCTATTCCTGTTGTTACTATATGTTGTGATTTTACAGTGGATGTTTACGTTTGAGGACCACAAAACCCAGATCACGATTCACTCACAAATATGAGGCGAGTTTCATCATCAGTGTCTTTGAGTCACATTTTATTCTCATTACATTTCTGAAATCGACTCTCCTGTAAAGCACAGTACACTGTTTTTTTTTTTACGTTGACATTGCATACCCTGAAAAAACAGTACAGACCATTAGTGTGATTATTGCATTTATGTTTTGAACACAACTTTTTTTAGTGTTGTAATATTAGCATTTATATCTAAAATATATCTTTTGTTTCCTTTTTTTAGAGAACAGAAAAGTCATGATCCTGAAGATTCTCCCATGCTGCAGGACGGTGAGATGTTTGAATTGAACTGTCCCACAAGTTCCTTTGTCAATTTAGTTCGTAGTGTGTCTACATAAATTAACAGCATAATAAAATGCTTGGTAACAGCCAGTGTTTATTTTCAGTTTAGTTGTGACAGCTTGCAGCCTTTATAGCACCATATAGTGCTAAATAAAGTCCCCACAGTACATGTATCTGCAATTCAAGAAACAAACTTCACATTTTCTCTAACAAGACTGAAAACCCCCGGTATCTGACCTCTCAACTGCAAAGACAACAACAAAAACATGTTGGAATTGACACACTAAATTTATTTCCAGTTGTTTTAGGAGTTGTTGGACCAAACAGAGAGGGTCACCAAACAATAACCTCTATGTGCTGCTTTCCCAGGTGTTGATGAAACGGTGGATGACCCACTGACTATCACAACCATCCAGCCAGCTACCGCATTTTCCACAGATCAGCAAATTAAGTATCATCTTTTCAAAACGGAAGGAACAGGGGGTCAGGTAAGTGGCATATGTATGCATAGTAAATATAGAAACTGAGACGTGATGATTAACCCCTTGACCTCCCTGGTTCAGGTAACCTACCGGGTAATCCACTTGGCTGATGGGCAGGTAGAAGGACAGGCGGATGGAGCTGCTGCAGTCAGTGTGGTGACTGGGTTTCCAACCGCAACACAGGCAGCAATACCACCTGTAACCCAGGTATTACTTTTTTTTAACGGGTATATAAATTTGAGTTTGTTGCTGAAAACAAACATATATATCTATGCATGTAAGAGAGGTAGTTGTGCTAAGCCGTTTTTCCACCATCGGGCCAAACCGATTCTCTTTGCTTAACCATTCCATTCTGTGCTGATCCGGTCTAGCCAGTGTGGATATGGTTTCATTTTCCACTGTGGGGCTGATAATGGAGCTCTTTGGAATGTAATAGAAATGTGTAAGTCATTGCGCAAGAGTTTACAGACGATATTAGATGTACATGGCGACCGCATTATGGAGGATGTTTAGATATTTCTTTTAATTTTATTATTAATTTGTTTATGCCACTCGAATAGCGTGCTAATAGCCAGCTACAAAGAAACTGATAGCCAGGCAACAG
This sequence comes from Rhinichthys klamathensis goyatoka, assembly GCF_029890125.1. Lineage (NCBI taxonomy): Eukaryota > Metazoa > Chordata > Actinopteri > Cypriniformes > Leuciscidae > Rhinichthys > Rhinichthys klamathensis. Next base: position 115,093 of record NW_026606672.1, on the reverse strand, counting down.
ACAAGTGACCAATCCTGAGTTGCAACGTCACTTACACGCATTCTACCAGCCCGATCAGCGCTGTTCCTTAAAGGTGCATTGCGCAACATTTCATGTTAAAATCCCTGTTTTTCTAACCCATACATGCTTAAACAATTGCCTGATGGGCTGAATGAGCCCTTCTCTGATCACTGCGATTGCATATATAATCCTGTACAGTAAAATAAATAAGAGGGATTCGGGCCGGAACGTGAGACTGGGCGTGACGTCATGCGCGTTCACGCTCCTTTCTTGGCTGTGTCTGGCAGGTTTGTGTATTCGCCGCGATTCTTCGTATCAGCGAAGACAACTCGAGCGACAAAAGTAGAAGATGGATTCAAAGAACCGGCTTGTAGTTCATAAACCCCAACGCAAACTCCACGTAAGACAAAGACAGTAAGGCAGTTTCGCTTTTCGCCAGAGGGGGGCATAGTTCTGCAAAATCTCAGAGACTTGCGCTATGCACCTTTAACATTCTGAGATCCGTTCGGCCCAATGATGGAAAAGTGGAAGATGGAAAAGCGGCTTTAGTAAGTGCTTGTGTGCATGTGGTTATAGGCTGTAATCTCTCAGTCTGAGAGTCTAGAGGGGGAGACGTCTGAAACTCAATACTACTATCCTGCCACCATCTCTGACACATCTGCTGGTACCATGGTAACCAATCTCCACACAGCTGATTCGGTACTATCTCAGCCCACCCCTACAGGTAATGCCAAACTCCATTTATACTACCGTTCAAAACTTTGGTGACTTTTTTTTTTGTTGTTGTTGAAAGAAATGCATGCTTTTATTCAGCAAGGATGCGTTAAATTGATCAGTGACAGTAAAGACATTTGTATTGTTACAAAATATTTCTTTCAAATAAATGCTTTTCTTTTTAACTTTCTATTAAAATAATCCAAAGTATTATGCAGCATATGTTTTGTTTTAACACTGATTAAAAAATAAGAATGGTTTCTTGATCAGCAAATCAGCATATGTGACCCTGGACCACAAAACCAGTCACATGGGTCAGTTTTTTTAAATTGAGATTTATACATCATCTGAAAGCTGAATAAATAAGCTTTCCATTGATTTGTGGTTTATTAGGATAGGGCAATATTTAGCCGAGATACAACTATTTGAATCTAAGGGTGCAAAAAAATCGAAACATTGAGAAAATTGGCTTTAAAATTGTCCATTTATGTTCGCGATTGTGCTGCATTCACTCACAAAAATAAATGTTTTATATATTTACGGCAGGAAATTTACAAAACATATTCATGGAATATGATCTTTTCTTAATATCCTAATAATTTTTGGCATAAAAGAAAAATAGATAATTTTGACCCATACAATGTATTGTTGGCTATTGCCACAAATATACCCGTGCTACTTGTGACTGGTTTTGTGATCCAGGGTCACATATTAGGATTTCTGAAGGATCATGTGAGACTGGAGTAATGATGCTGAAAATTCAGCTTTGCCAAATCAGAAATAAATGTAATTTTTAAATAGTTCAAAATATTTAAAATTGTAATAATATTTCTAAATATTACTGTTTTAACTGTATTTCTTTGATAAATACTTCTTTCAAAAACATCTTAAATAAATCTTACCAACCCAAAACTTTTGAATGGGAGCGTATAAAATGTTATTTGGTTGCAGAAAAATATATGGATTTTCTACATTATATACAGCTAAAAGTTGAAAGTTACCAACTTTTAATTATATTGTATGTCTTATGATGCAAAATATCATCAATATATAGATTCAATTACCTTTCTTCCTTTTCTTGCAGGTCAACTCTATGTAATGATGTCACCTCAGGATGTTCTAGCCACAACACAGCAGAGGTTGTCATCTCTTATCACATAGCCTACATAAAACCACATGTCCAATCACTGTAATCTTTTTCTTTTCAACTTCTTCAACCAATCCTATATCCTCCTTTACAGTAAGTCGGGAACACAGCGCGTTTCCAGGGATGACAAACGGAGGGCTCAACACAATGAAGGTTATTCTGTTTCATTTGAAATCAGCAGCTCCACCTCATAATCCATTCCCTGAATGATCCATCTTAATGTAAGCTTTCGTTTTCTGCCCTCAGTGGAACGCAGACGGAGGGACAAGATCAACAATTGGATTGTCCAGCTTTCCAAAACCATCCCCGACTGCAATTTGGATGCAACCAAGAACAGTCAAGTAAGCTTTGTTAGAACAAGCACTAGCAGTATCTCGTTTGAATGTTTTATTCAAAGTTGTAATGTATTTAAAAAAAAATGTTGTTTATACCATGGTGTGTCTGAATATTCGATTCTGATTGGCTCTGGAAGGTGTGCATAAATACCGTTTAATTCAAATTAATGCTATAATTCATTAATTCAAATAAATGTAATCTTACTACACTACTATATCTCTGCGAGATATAATGACTGTAACTGATAAAAATGATTAAAAACACACACACTGCGTGGTATAAATACATTCCTGGACACACATTAGTATTGTTGGTATTGCCCTTTGACTTATATGTTCTTCTACCAATTACATACACCTACTGTAAATATAATTTACTTGATTGTTATGAAACGGATAAAATTTAACTAATACTTTTTTGACAAGTATAGCACTCACATTGAAACGAGCCACCCACCTCACATTTCTGTCTTTTTGTATTTTTTAAACTTTTTTTAATGTGACAGTTCCTTGTACATCAAAATTCTTGTGCACCAACATGTAAATAGATTGAGAGTCCTGGTTATTCAGATTTTCTTTTGGTCTTCCATGTAGAGTAAAGGTGGGATCTTGTCGAAGGCATGTGACTATATCCAGGAGCTGCGTCAGAGCAACGCACGACTGGAGGAGGAGCTTAATACTGTGGATAGACTGAGGTTGGACAATCAGCTTCTCAAACAAGAGGTATTTCATGTGCCAGCAAAAGCTTCACACTCCATATTAAAGAGCAATCTGAACATTTTATTTCATTTCATAGTACTGATTTTGCAAGTATATTTTTATTATCAAGTGTTTTGTAAATTAATGAACAATACAGGATGATTACCAGCTACCAACACTTCCTCTATATCCACAAGAACAACAATGCTGCTACTAATAGTAATTCTAATGTCAAACATTTAGCAGTACTGCACTTTTATGTGGTGGTATGGATGTTTTGAAGAGAATGGAAAATAGAGTTTTCTTACCTCTAGCAATCATTCTCTCTCTCTAATCCCTCACTTCCACCCACACACACAGATGGAAGAGTGGAAATCAAAGAATCAGATGATCAGAAACCAGTTGAGACAGCACGGCATAGTGGCGGCATCAATGGACTCTCAGTGAAGGACTGCAGATCCAATATACAAGATTCACAGGCTGTGGTCTTTTCATTAATTCCGTTTATACAGGTTTGAAATTACGTGTAAGAAATCATTCTCACGGTGGACACAAACTTTCTCTTTCCCTCTTCTATTGTTTGACTTTACACACACAGCCATTGATTGTTTCAGATTCTTTTCAGGGTGATCTGGTATTATAACTGCACTGAAATTGTGTATAATTGTCAGATCTGTATATTTGTAGATCTGTGTCTAAAGAAGGACTTTACTTTTTTAGAACTACTGTGGGGGTGTTTCAGGTATGTTTTTGTTTTTGGAATTTGTTTAGTTTGTTGACTTTCATTGGGTTCTTTAAGAAAAAAATAAAAAATTATGTCCATTCAGTCAGAAGTTGTTGATAAAACCATTTCCTACGCACTGGACAATCAACTGGGACCAGTTTTGGTCATTTATATTGCAATTATGAAAAGTACACATCACCAGTGAATTTCCACACATTTTTTACATGACATTGTCTTTGTTGAACCTCATATAAAGGTTCTTAGTACAATTTTGACATTTTAAATGGAAACTCTGGGTAAGTTTGTTGATTTAATTACCTGTCTTGGTGAACCAGCACAAGTGCACAGATTTGTTGGAACTGAAACATGATTTTAAATGATAAATAAACAATTACAAATTATTAACAAAGCAGCCAATGTTGTTCTAATGTCTGTTAATACAGCAGATTCCCATATTCCTCTATCAAGAGCCATAGTATACATCGGGAGAGTGTGGAAGGGTTGGCTGGAGCAAACCATGCATAGAGCTTCTGTACAAGAAACTATACCAGACATGAGTAAGAGTTTTTTGGGGGTTTATGTATAATACACCAAAATACAGTTAATATAGATATAACTGTTTAATACAGTTGTGGCCTAATGGTTACAGGTTAACAGTTGGACTTGTAACCTGAAGGTCTCAGATTCGGTGTAGGTGGGAGTGAATGAACAGTGCTCTCTTCCACGCTCAATACTCATGACTGAGGTGCCCCTGTGCAAGGCACCAATCGCTCCCCAGACACTGCTCCGTTTGTGTGCATCCACGGTTTGCAGTGTGTGTCTTCACTTCTCACTGCTCTTAATGTGTGTGCACTAACTTGGATGGGTTAAAATATGATAGAGAGGACAAATTTAGAGGGTTTACATACTTGGCCTTCACATCATGTCACTTGTTATTATATAACACATACATCACAGCAGAAGTCTCTTAAAGTCCCCCTGTAGTCAATAATTTTATCCCTTAAAACTCATATTTGATCACAAAAATGACATATTAAAGGGATAGTTCACCCCAAAATGAAAATTCTGTCAGTAATTACTCACCCTCATGTTGTTACAATCCGTAAGACTTTCGTTCATCTTCAGAACACAAATTAAGATATTTTTGATTAAATCTGAGAGCTGGATCACTCCTCCATAGGCTTCTAAGGGATTGAAAATTGAAAAGTTATTAAAGTCATCGTTAAAATAGTCCAAGTGACTACAGTGGCTCAATCTTAAGTCTTTCAAGCGACGAGAATACTTTTTGTGCGCAAAAAACTAACAAAAATAACGACTTTATTCAACTATACATTTCCTTCTCTGTGGGCCTCGAGACAGTTCACGTAGTGTTACAGCGAAGCGCTTCTGTGTTGTACGTCACATGTAGGCTCACTATTGGCCAACGCTGGTCATGTGTGTGATGCGTGTGACGTACAACCAGAAGTGCTGCGGTTTAACACTACGTGAACTAACTCGAGGCCCACAGAGAAGGAAATGAATAGTTGAATAAAGTCGTTATTTTTGTTTTTTTGGCACAAAAAGTATTCTCGTCGCTTGATAAACTTAAAGGGTTAGTTCACCCAAAAATGAAAATGATGTCATTAATGACTCACCCTCATGTCGTCCCAAGCCCGTAAGACTTTAAGAGTTTAAGATATTTTAGATTTAGTCCGAGAGCTTTCTGTCCCTCCATTGAAAATGTATACACGGTATACTGTCCTTGTCCAGAAAGGAAATAGAGACATCATCAAAGTAGTCCATGTGACACCAGTGGGTTAGTTAGAATTTTTGAAGCATCGAAAATACATTTTGGTCCAAAAATATCAAAAACTACGACTTCGACCCCCCCCCCCCCCCCCCCCCCCCCCATATTAATGTGTTGTTTCAACAAAGTTTCTTAGATTTTGTTTATTAAAAGTTTTACACCTGATTTTAATTAATACATATCCAAAATCCCCAAACCTTTTTTCTTTCACATGACCTCCTTTGACAAGGTTCTCCACTCCACTGACATGTTTGTTCCAGATCTTATCATGTGAGTTAAAGACCTATTGGCAAAAGTTTGGACTCCTAAACAGGGTTCATTCTTAGAACGATTTCCAATTATTTGTCTAACCTCGAATCTGTGTTTACTTTCATCGCGTCATGCAGCGGGAGTGTCCACCCAATCACATACGGTACAGGTAACACATTAACCTATCAGCCTTTCAGCTTATCTTTCTTGACTCAGTTTTTAGGGGACATAACAAATAAACAACTGCAATAAAGTTCTGCTAACATAATACAAAACCAGATATCATTTTAAAAAGAGAAACATTTACTCTCGAAGAGTTTGTATAATTTCAGAGCAAACAATTTGACTTTCGTCATTGTTTTGGGTGTGTTTACATTTTATTTTATTATGTCGTGTCATTGACTGCTGTTTTCTGTCTGCTATGAATTATTTAGTCTGAACTTGAATTTTAAAAATAAGTGTCTAGTCTATATAAAGATGGTGTCTGAACGTAATTCCAATCTGGATACAGCTGTTCATGTGATTTTATAATGCATTTAATGTGAATGTTTTAAGAATTCTTACTGATTAGCTTTTTTATAGGCTTGAATCCGTCCATTTCTGTCATCAGGCCTACATGCACATGTCATTTTGTGCATTAATGTAATTCTAGGTTTATACCTTGTCAATTTATTGTAAGGTAAATTAAATATGTAAAAAAATAAAAATAAATTGTGTCTGTGTGTAATCAGGAGTTCCAGAGTGTGTCTAAGCTGGATATCGGTTCATATTTCTGTGAGGCCTCTAATGGAGAAGGTGCCCCTCAGCGTGGTGATGCAGTGCGGATGGAAGGTCCGTAAGTAACATTGTCATTGCTTTCAAATAATAACTGCTCTAACATTTTCACACCGTGTGGCAGTTACAGGACTTCAGAATAAGGGTCACCAGATGATGTGCTCTCAATTTAAATAAATTAATATCAGTTCGCTTCAGTTGTACTGCACTATACTATTTCCCCATTTGATCAGAAGTAGGCTACCTCCTTTAATTTTTAAAATACAATGTAAGCAAACAAATAAATATCCATGACATATCTGGGGCTGGTTGCATAAGCCATTAACTTAAACGGGTGGTATAATGCCCCTTTTTACAAGATGTAAAATAAGTCTCTGATGTCCCCAGAGTGTGTATGTGAAGTTTTAGCTCAAAATACCCCTCAGATAATTTTTTTAAAGCTGCAGTCCGGAGCTTTTTTGGGGTTAAAAATTGTCCAAAATACATATTTGAGAAAATACATAACCAGCAAGTGTTCAAAACTATCTGCTTGCCTTAGCTCGATTCAAAGCGGTAAGCTTGTAATAATGTTTTTAACTCCAGTGGTACTGGTAAATTTCCGCGGGAGATTCGAGCATGTCTTTGCGTCATTACGTCACATCTGTACACATAAAGAAGGAGTCTCGGCTAGTTGGCTATATTGCGTGTGAGGATGCTGGAGGTGAAGATTTATAGCCTTTTCTCACAGCACTTGATATAATTATATCCATGATATAATATAACATAATATAACCATGTGATAAATGTATTAACATGTACCTAATTTTCCATCTCATGATTTTCCTTTTATGTGGTTTGGCCTTAGCCTGACTTCGTCATACTCATATTCTAGTCAGAATGTGAGTCTGATACTGCTACATAGGGCTTTGATTATGAGGCGTGTCTTAACCGAACCAGGAAAAAAAAAAACTCTGCACTCAAAGCAATGCAGTAATTGTTTTTTTTTAATGAGCTACGCATAGTTGTCAATGTCAACAGAACCTAACAACACGCACGCTGGAAGAAGTAGTAAAATAATGAGTGTTGCTTCTTTTACTTGGTCCTCCATGAGTGCGACCAAATAAAAGGAGAAACCACAACAACCGCAGGGTTTTCATTGCGTCCCATCTTCTTAGCGACCATCGGGGCCAGCTGATAAAATAAACGTTTGCCGAATCCCATAGGAAGGACGGCAAACACATCTTTCCGATCGACAAATGCCTTGATTGCAGTTCTCTGTTCGTCTTTTAAAATTAATGCCCTGTCGATTTCTTTTACAACAGATGCGATAGCGGAATCTATACATCTCAGTTCTCCAGCGGCAGTCATCTTTGAGGGAAACCAGTTCAACCCAAGCGCTCTTTGATAACGTGATGATTACTTAACTGCAGATCATCTGTCCATCATCGTATAAAGCCCGCCCTGGCAATTGGCCCGACTAATTCTGAACCGGTCATAATTACTCCTCAATGGATGGAGTCCAGACCGAACTTCCCGACCAAAAAATGTTGTGGGCGGGGTTCGGGCTGGCATTCAGGCTAGTTTGCCCTATGTCTTCATTCTCTCTTCTAAAATATTTTGGTCTAAAACATGACTTGCATACTATGGTTAACCAAAATCGTATAGCATGTTTAGTCTCTATAAACTCCCATTTTTGTCCCCCATTTGTTAAAGCTGCCGTCGGCAACATTGTTTTGATCATATTCAGTGAAATCGACACTATAATCCGACAGAACAACATAAATAAAGTGGTTTTAGGAAAAAAAACCGAGCTTCTAACTCCACCTGGAGCGTGTTATTTGTTTTGCAAAAATCCACAGCTCCCGGATAATCGGGTCCAATCAGCGCAGGGGGGTGTGAGATCTGACTGTCAATCACAGATCGGGCACACGCCACCCCTCGCGCACGTTACAATCACATGCACACGCCTGAAGTTCGCGGAAGTTCGCGCAGTTACGAAGAGTGATGGCGGAAAATCAAGTAAGCTCATTTAGAGTATAAATGACGTTAGCAATTGCAATCTATCGGTAGATTAGCCAGGACAGCATACCTCCAAATAATCCATGGTGTTGATGGATGCTGATGAGACGGGCCCGTTCACTGAAAATCTGGTGCGCACGCACTGACGAGCATGAACTCGGTGGGAGGGTACATTCGTTGATAGTGGGGGAGGGCCATGAGAGTTGTAAACATTACAATTTTTGCCTAAGTCCACTCAATCTGCCAGACTTGCCGACTGCAGCTTTAATTTACATTCCATTTAGCTAAATTTATGATGCATTAGTATTATAAGAATCTTGTAGATTCTTTTTGTGAACACCCATTACACATTCAAATGCCCTGCTACAACACAATGGGTCGTAAAAACTCCCTCCAAAGGGAACTCTTCTTATTGGCTTACGCGCCTCCAGAGTGTGTGACATCTTCACGCTTTAAAAATCACTGATCACAAGATCAGCTTTCTCTTGTCCTCTTAGCTCTCTTGTCCTCTGGTCCTCTTAGCCTCTTGCGCTATTAGCCTCTGGCTCTCTTACTCTCTCGGTCCTTCCTGAGAAGTCCTAACGTGAAGATGATGCTGAACTACAAGTCACTCAAGGACTCCCAAGCTTGCTCCAGGCTGCGGCCTTGTCTTTCCATTCACCAAAGATCCTCTGACTACCACTGGTTCTCTCTCATCAAGATCACATCAGCAAAGATCAACTGGAGCCTCAACAAATTGCATCAGGACAGTTTAACTCAAATGGGCGAGACATGCAAGTATCAAACTTAGACTCATTATTTGATACATTAAGTATCCTTACCCCTTTTTAAGAAGGGTGTGTTAGAACTAAACTGATGGTTTGCTCATGCTGTAGATCTGCTGAAGTTTAGTCTAGTTAATAAAGTCTTTTTTCATATCACACGTAAGGTTGTCCGTGTCTCAAGCTCATATCTGGAGTCACTAATCATAGATCTTGACTACTTGCTCTTAGTAGTACTTAGAAAGAAAGACATTTTCCATGCCCCGGAAATGTACATTTCTATTAATCAATTAATAACCAATATTGAGTGTTCACGAGATGAACCGAGTAATTGGTTGTAATGTTAATGTGGCTACGTACATCAAGTTAACCCGATTAACTGATCCAAATATTCATAATAAATTATAACAAGTTATGATTGAATATTAATATTTTATAGAGCTAATTTGCTACATACTGTATTGCAATAAATGTGAAAAGACGGATGCGACAGCTTGAGCAGACTCCCAAATGTGCTCTACTACAACAACTCTTCCTCTTCTCATGGACTCACCCCTTTGTTGCGTGTTTTTAAATTTTAGGGTTTGTGATGTCACTAACCCGGGAGGAAGCTTGTGTAGTTCCTACCAGCCGTTTGTTGTAGTCCTTAAAAAGTGATTTCTGTAAAAGAAAATATCCCCCTTTGCTTTGAACTTTGAGCGTCGTAACTTTGCAGATGGTATTTGTGCTCAAACAGCAACATTACACACTAACTAAAGTTAAAAAAGTTAAATCAACCACCCCTTTAACACTGTGGTGAATTTTCTGAGAATATTTGCAATTTACAGGAATATAATACCATAAAAAAAAATAGGCAGAGACATAGATAAAGATATTTAAAAGAAAAATCCAGCAACAGGAAGGCAACCAAATATTATATTAGAAAAAGGACAACAGAACTAGTTAGATGTTTAAGGAATCAACAGGAACTAGTTAGACTGATAACTGAGTTACTGGCAAGTCTCATATGGCCATAATCCCAGTGCTGTTTATGCAATCTTGTAAGATGAATCTATTAAATCTGATCACCCAACAACTGTGAAGATTTTAATCAAATTGCAATCTCTTGAATCAATGAATTTTAATATGATTTTCTGCTGGGTACCTTCCACTCGGGAATCTCTGGTAATGAGCAGGCAGACAGTGCTGCCAAAGAAGCATTAACTAGACATAACCAGTAAAGTGCTCTATACCTTTTACCTACACCTTGAGACCAACAGTAAATGCCTACCCCAACATTAGAATGGGATCAGTGCTTAAACAACAAATTACATGAAATATTCCATTTTAATAATCGCTGGGATCAAGTCATTTACACACCATACCCGAAAAGACACTCAAGACTCACAAATTTTTTACTATTAGGTGAAAATTCACCAAAGTGTTCATCTTGTCAGAATCCACTGTCCATTAAACATATTTTGCTGGACTGTAATAGTTCTACCCCTTTGAGAAACTTTTTATTCTGTTGATCCAAATCCAGTAAATCCAAATTTAGTCTTAAGGTTTTTAAACATATTACTTAGTTTGGTTTTTGAATAAGTAAATCTGGTCCTCGCCATGAGCATAGCCATAGAAGCTGGAATGGCATTAAAGGAAAGAAAAAGAATATGGTGTTTCCGAAGTTTTGTGCTTTTTTTCAGTAGCTCAGAAAGCATTTGAAAAATTGCCTCTGTTTTAGATAGTCGTCATCACTGTTTGGACTGTGTACAACTTGTTACTAACTTGTCAATAAGCTTTTTAATGTCTCCCTAGCATTGCTAATTTTTGGCTAACTTTGTTTTTGTAATATAGTTGATGTAGACAGCAGCCAAGTGCCAGCAGAGAGGGACACCTTGAGCACAGAGACATACACTGAACAAAATTATAAACGCAACACTTGTTTTTGCCCCCATTTTTCATGAGCTGAACTCAAAGATCTAAGACTTTTTCTATGTACACAAAAGGCCTATTTCTCTCAAATATTGTTCACAAATCTGTCTAAATCTGTGTTAGTGTGTCATCCGGCTAAGGGCAGAGCCACAGCGGACTGCTCAGCCAATATTAGGCGGGACGAGGTGCCGACGAAGAGAGAGACCTCAACGAGCGACGGGGCAATATTCGTGACTCATAGCCTTCGCGCTTCTGCGCCTCAGAGAAATGCTCAGTAACTGACTCCACGGCGTCACCAAGGAGGCCGGAGGGAGTGTTTGGAGCCTTTCTTTTTTCAGCCAGATTAAACGTGAACTTGCACGGCTTGGACTGAAAGTTGAGACTCGTGCCCCCAGAGACGAACGGACGGGCACAGATGCAAGGCGAAGGTCTTCTCGACAGGGGGCATGCGCACATAGCCGTGGGCTTCCGCCTCGTCCCTTTAGACGCGCGCCGATTGTGGTGCAGACCACGACTTTACCACGTGGTCGTGGACATTGAGGAAGAACAGAGTCTTCCCCCTCGAAGCAGCCTGGCGGCGGCTTAACTGGGGATACCAGACTTGCTTCCTTTATACCGGACCATTTCATGTCGAGTCCAGCGCGTCCGCAAAAAGGACCGGTGCGTGGTGACGGCAGAGGACTATGGCTCCAGGCCTCATCATCACCGTCGTTTCTGGGTGGGGGAGGAGCGGCAGTGGGCCTCGACCCCGTAGCAAAAACCCTCTCGAGTGCGCGAGGACCAGGCAGGCGGCGCAGTACTCGTAGGTGTGGAGCGGGTTGATGGGGCCCGCACAAATCCTGCAAAGGTTAGCCATCGGATGCGAGGAAGGTAACTAGTCCTCAGGTGCAACTTCAACGATGACAGCGTGAAGAAAGATATTCTGACGCAATTGTCGCGCCCATGCATTTTATACTGCCCACGAGCCTGTCAGTATTTGCATACTTCGCGACAATTGGCCAGCTGTTCCAAGCTCGCGTTAGCCCATAAGATTTCAACAAAAGTGGAGAAGGGAGGAGTTCCCGCAGCGTCTACGCAATGTAGATTTACCGATCTTGAAAGGGAACTAAGGTAATACAAACAGTAATCGATCACAAAACCATGGTTAATTTTCCAAAGGAGCGGTGAACCGTCTTACATAAGTGAGAGCTTACAAATGCTACAGAAAACAAGTTGTTCCCCATAAAATGAGCAACGCACAAATAAACGTTGGGATTATAATGTTCAGGAACAGCGTTTAAAATAATTTTAAAGTCTTCCATCCATCAGCCTTAGGAAGGTCAAACAAATGAGTTTTGGAAATAAATTAGTACATTTTATGACTTCATAAGTTCTGGAAAAATTGCGTTGTTGTAGTCCAAGTGAGCCATGTAGTTCTGGAAAAGTGAAATTAATAAAATATCTCAGTTTGGAGAACTTTGAGCTTTGTAACCTTGCAGATCTGTTTCTATGCTCAAACAGCAACATTAGCCTACACAATTAAAGTTGAAAAAGTAGGAAAGCTAGGTTGTGTAATACAACCTATTAATACCCTAGATGTTATTTTTCATGACAGAGTTCAAGATAAATCATTTCATTACTAGCCTATACTGGAGCTGCCATGTTAAGTTTCAAATGATTGTTAAACAGCAAGCATAAACTATGCAAAAGTGGCAATCAGCTCACTCAGTAGCTGAATTCGCATTCACTCCTTCAAGTGAACTATATGGAGTAATGTTGGGAATAGTGAATATAGAGGGCGATTTCGAACACAGCTTTATTGCCCGGACCTATATGGCGGACGAGTTGACGTATCGCAGGCTCGCAGCAAGGGGCAAAGCGGACAATGACAAGACATGACGCGTGACGCGTCTTATGTTTATGACTCGAAAGGGCATTTCGTTAAGTTTAAACCTTCCAGTTTATCCCTACTTAGCTTTGTGAGGGCCTAGTAATACACGGCTCCCTAAAAGTTCTAGTAACAATATTAAATCAGGTGTTTTGTTGTTTTAGAAAAGTGGAATATTTTGGAAGACTTTTTATAATTTCAGAGTGGATATGCTGACCTTCGTCTTTGTGTGCCTCTCAGTCACAGGTAAGTTAGGCGTCCATGCTTTCAATGACTGTTGTGATTATTCAGTAAACTTTAAAATCTTTAATTAGCTGCTATTTTTTTTTTTTTATGCGTATAGTGGAGTTTAGCGTTTAATAGTTTATTTAGTAGCTAAATGTCTGCAAGAACAAACAAAACATCATACATGTCACTCAAATGATGTGTCCTTTAACCAATTCCTTAAATCTTTCATTTGAACCACTTGAAAACCAACACGCAAATATTTGAAGAAGCGTATTTCATTCACATTGACTCGAACCGAGTCGTTCGAAATGTGTTTGGAAAGAGACTCATACGTAGCAAAAGCAGTTAACAGTCGCAGTAGAATAATAAAGTAGTGTGATTTTGGTAGGCTATGTCGGTACAGTGACGCGGACACAATTGATACTCGCACACAACATCTTGAGCAGATGGGGGAACGTAGACTGGGTACAGTTGAGACACCTTAAATAACTTGGGTGCGCAGCAAGTACAAGTTGTGATTTTTGCTGTGCACATGCGGATTGTCCTACCCATAGCATGGGTACAGTTGAGACACTTTTTGCGTTTTGATTTTTCACACAAAAATATACTGAAAAGAAGTGAATTTCCACATGACATGCCACATGACATTTCATTAACTTGTAGACTAAGATATTATCAATCAATATTACCCATAAGTAGTTTATATTTTCCACAATTAGCTCATAAAAATAAGGTGCTTTTTGTCTCAACTTTGTCTCAACTGTACCCATATGTGGTAAGTGGCGTAGGTTTTATTTTGAAATTGGTGGGGACGGGGACATCAATATTTAATATATTTAAAGTTTTGATCGAAAATATTGCTAGGGATATATCAGTGTCACTGGATATTGGTAGGGACACGTCCCTAGCGTCCCTACTAAATTCTACGCCCCTGTGTGGTACAGTTGTGCACAGTACCATGGCACAGTTGAGACACCCATTTTTAACGAAGTAAAGGTAACTAACGCATAATAAATTATGACATTTAACCTGTTATCATAACACTGAACAACTAAACAGCGTGTGACGTAATAGAACTCTATCGCGGGTACAGTTGTGTGCTTGTGTCTCAAAGACACCCATCCCTACTCCGAAGCGAAAGCTTGTGTGGGAGTGCAAGCACACTTCCTTATATACCCCCTTCGCGGGGCAGGGTGCGCGATGCAAATCTTGCACCCCTATGTCCATTGGCTCGTTTAGTTTACACTTGAAGGTGATTGGGCTCTCAGGTGAGATCCCAGGCTCGCAGCAAGGGGCAAAGCGGACAATGACAAGACATATGATATGACGCGTGACGTGTCTTATGTTTATGACTCGAAAGGGCATTTCGTTAAGTTTAAACCTTCCAGTTTATCCCTACTTAGCTTTGTGAGGGCCTAGTAATACACGGCTCCCTAAAAGTTCTAGTAACAATATTAAATCAGGTGTTTTGTTGTTTTAGAAAAGTGGAATATTTTGGAAGACTTTTTATAATTTCAGAGTGGATATGCTGACCTTCGTCTTTGTGTGCCTCTCAGTCACAGGTAAGTTAGGCGTCCATGCTTTCAATGACTGTTGTGATTATTCAGTAAACTTTAAAATCTTTAATTAGCTGCTATTTTTTTTTTTATGCGTATAGTGGAGTTTAGCGTTTAATAGTTTATTTAGTAGCTAAATGTCTGCAAGAACAAACAAAACATCATACATGTCACTCAAATGATGTGTCCTTTAACCAATTCCTTAAATCTTTCATTTGAACCACTTGAAAACCAACACGCAAATATTTGAAGAAGCGTATTTCATTCACATTGACTCGAACCGAGTCGTTCGAAATGTGTTTGGAAAGAGACTCATACGTAGCAAAAGCAGTTAACAGTCGCAGTAGAATAATAAAGTAGTGTGATTTTGGTAGGCTATGTCGGTACAGTGACGCGGACACAATTGATACTCGCACACAACATCTTGAGCAGATGGGGGAACGTAGACTGGGTACAGTTGAGACACCTTAAATAACTTGGGTGCGCAGCAAGTACAAGTTGTGATTTTTGCTGTGCACATGCGTATTGTCCTACGCATAGCATGGGTACAGTTGAGACACTTTTTGCGTTTTGATTTTTCACACAAAAATATACTGAAAAGAAGTGAATTTCCACATGACATGCCACATGACATTTCATTAACTTGTAGACTAAGATATTATCAATCAATATTACCCATAAGTAGTTTATATTTTCCACAATTAGCTCATAAAAATAAGGTGCTTTTTGTCTCAACTTTGTCTCAACTGTACCCATATGTGGTACAGTTGTGCACAGTACCATGGCACAGTTGAGACACCCATTTTTAACGAAGTAAAGGTAACTAACGCATAATAAATTATGACATTTAACCTGTTATCATAACACTGAACAACTAAACAGCGTGTGACGTAATAGAACTCTATCGCGGGTACAGTTGTGTCTCAAAGACACCCATCCCTACTCCGAAGCGAAAGCTTGTGTGGGAGTGCAAGCACACTTCCTTATATACCCCCTTCGCGGGGCAGGGTGCGCGATGCAAATCTTGCACACCTATGTCCATTGGCTCGTTTAGTTTACACTTGAAGGTGATTGGGCTCTCAGGTGAGATCCCAATTAGAGTTCTCAACGGGCCTGAAAATTACAACCCGGCCCGTGGATTTTAAAGCCCGGACCCGATGTAACTTGACACATCAACATGAATTATCTGCCCGAACCCGGCCCGCGGCCCGACGCCACCGCGTTCTCTTTTTTTTTCTCATACACGAATTATCATGACCAGCAGACGGGAATTCAAATCAACCTTTAATGTTCACGTCTTTTAACAGTTTTGAAACAAAATAGGCCTAGCCTACAAACATAATCGTATGCTTATAAGGGATCGTGGAGGAACAGTAGTGCGTGCACAGTGGATGGACTAAGGTGTGCTCTCCTCTCTTCAATGGTACGGCCAGCCACCCGCGATGCACGTTGCACGCAGCAGCCAGACTTTCTTTACGGTGAACAGCAGCGATGTTTTTTTTTTTCACTGAGCGGAAAAGATTAAGCCCGAGTTCCGACCCGACCCGAGTCATTTGCTTATATTTTCGACCCGAACCCGCGGGTCCCGAGGTTGAGAACTCTAATCCCAATTCATCAGTTCAGTTCTGACGTAACGTCGAACGTGACTGACTGATAGGGAACCTCTGTTAATGGAATTTATAATGTGTTTAATGTGATTTTAAGAATTTGTTCTTGCTGATATACACTCACCGGCCACTTTATTAGGTACCCCATGCTAGTAACGGGTTGGACCCCCTTTTGCCTTCAGAACTGCCTCAATTCTTCGTGGCATAGATTCAACAAGGTGCTGGAAGCATTCCTCAGGGAGTTTGGTCCATATTGACATGATGGCATCACACAGTTGCCACAGATTTGTCGGCTGCACATCCATGATGCAAATCTCCCGTTCCACCACATCCCAAAGATGCTCTATTGGGTTGAGATCTGGTGACTGTGGAGGCCATTTTAGTACAGTGAACTCATTGTCATGTTCAAGAAACCAATTTGAAATGATTAGAGCTTTGTGACATGGTGGAAGTAGCCATCAGAGGATGGGTACATGGTGGCCATAAAGGGATGGGCATGGTCAGAAACAATGCTCAGGTAGGCCGTGGCATTTAAACGATGCCCAATTGGCACTAAGGGGCCTAAAGTGTGCCAGGAAAACATCCCCCACACCATTACACCACCACCACCAGCCTGCACAGTGGTAACAAGGCATGATGGTTCCATGTTCTCATTCTGTTTACGCCAAATTCTGACTCTAACATCTGAATGTCTCAACAGAAATCGAGACTCATCAGACCAGGCAACATTTTTCCAGTCTTCAACTGTTCAATTTTGGTGAGCTCTTGCAAATTGTAGCCTCTTTTTCCTATTTGTAGTGGAGATGAGTGGTACCCGGTGGAGTCTTCTGCTGTTGTAGCCCATCCGCCTCAAGGTTGTGCGTGTTGTGGCTTCACAAATGCTTTGCTGCATACCTCGGTTGTAACGAGTGGTTATTTCAGTCACTGTTGCCCTTCTATCAGCTCGAACCAGTCTGGCCATTCTCCTCTGACCTCTGGCATCAACATTTCCGCCCACAGAACTGCCGCTCACTGGATGTTTTTTCTTTTTCGGACCATTCTCTGTAAACCCTAGAGATGGTTGTGCGTGAAAATCCCAGTAGATTAGCAGTTTCTGAAATACTCAGACCAGCCCTTCTGGCACCAACAATCATGCCACGTTCAAAGTCACTCAAATCAACTTTCTTCCCCATACTGATGCTTGGTTTGAACTGCAGGTGATTGTCTTGACCATGTCTACATGCCTAAATGCACTGAGTTGCCGCCATGTGATTGGCTGCTTAGAAATTAAGTGTTAACGAGCAGTTTGACAGGTGTACCTAATAAAGTGGCCGGTGAGTGTAGTTAAAGTGTAGTCTTAACTTCTTAATCTCTTTCTGTCTGCAGGCCTACATGCTGATTTTACGGTTACTGTTGCTTATCCCTCAGTAAAAGTGAAGGAGAATGAGGGTAAGTTGCATTTAGCCCTTTCTGTTTGTTTGTCTTTGTTTCAATTATAATTGTTTCTGTGTGTCATGAGCAGTCAGATATTACTAATGGAGAACTTTTGATGTGGTGCCTGCCTGCATAGGTTTCGCACTGATGAATGGTCATTTGTGTGGTGTTTGTTACAAATGTAACAATTTATTTGAGAGCTGGCTGGCTAGCCTAAGGAAAGGTCTGCCTGTTTTGGGTGATGCTCATTTAAGGATTGATGAAAAACATGCACATTTATGCATCAGGTTTTTCAAAGTATTCAACCTTTTTTTTTTCAGGAGCTGACTTGAAATGTTCCTACACCGCTGACTTTGGAGCAACACCCAGAATAGAATGGAAGTTCAAGGATCTCAAGGGCTCTCAGTCATACATTTACTTTAATAACAAGCCAACTGGTATGGATGAAAAGTTTACTGTCATCCAGAGTCATCATTGTAACCTTGCAATTGCATTTCCTTATTGTGTGTAAAATGACAATTTGAGGAAATATTTGCATCTTTTTTCTTTCAGCTCAGTATGCAAACCGTATCACTCAGTATACTGGAGGACTGAGATTTAACAAGGTGACGCGAGCAGACACTGGAGACTATGACTGTGAGGTGTCTGGAAATGGTGGATATGGAGAGAAGACAGTCAAACTCACTGTCCTTGGTAAATTATATTGTGTTGTTTACATAATCATTACTACCTGATAGACGTCACTAATGTGTATGTCATGAGATATCATAACCCTGAGCTATAAACAGCAACAGGGAGTGGCCCAGCCTACTTTTAGCCAATCACAAAGTTCGTGGGTGGTCTAATTCAGTGGCTAAGCCTATTAGAAATCACCAAAACTGCTGAAAATGCTTACAGCACCTTTAACCTGCAGTTTTAAAGGGATACTTCACTTAAAAATGTGAAATACTGTCATTATTTACTTATTTTTACACATTTCCTTTATATCAAGTCTATATGTCCAAATAATATATTTTAAAAAGTGATACGTACAATGAAAAAGTCAGTGGGGTCGAGTGTTGTTTATTTTTAACACAATAAATAGCTTTGATATTTATATATATAAATATATATTTAGCCTTACAATTCTCACTGTAATTCTCTCCACTACAGTGCCTCCTTCCAAGCCCGTATCTAGAATTCCTTCATCAGTCACAACAGGCAGTAACGCACTTCTTACCTGCTTCGACAATGATGGCTCCCCCCCACCCACCTATAAGTGGTACAAAGACAACACTCCCCTCCCTGACGATCCCAGCAAGTTCCCCTCTTTTAAAAACATCACCTACAAGATGAATGCTTTCAATGGTAACCTGGTGAGTGTTGATCTACAATATTTGAAAATACAAAATATTATATATAATAAGTGTATATGTATCCACCTTTTTTTCAACGCAGAAGTAAGCTATTTTCTTTGAATGTGACTTCCGGTTAATTAGCCGCTATAAGGAAATAACGAGAAGAATAACAAAGTGCAGCAAATGGTAAAACTGTTGTGCTACAAAACAGTGTGTTTATAACTAAGCCACTACATTAAAATAATAGCGTAAGAAACACCAGTTTGCAATATCAAGCATTTTGCAATATTTATCTGTTTTTTTGTACAGCTAAAAATAACTGGAAGCGGATTACACAGGAAGCCAGACACATTAAATTTACAAATGGCTTACTTGAAAAATAAGGTGGATATAGTCACATCAAAGTTTTTGGTCAAAACATTCGGTACTGTATATTGCTAAAATTTTAATGTAATTTTTCACTTTATAATTCAAGGTTTATACCTTGTAAAGTATATTATTCTTGTAAAATTGTTTTGTTTGTGTGATCAGGAGTTCCCGAGTGTGTCTAAGCTGGATATCGGTTCATATTTCTGTGAGGCCTCTAATGGAGAAGGTGCCCCTCAGCGTGGTAATGCAGTGCAGATGGATGTCCGTAAGTAATAGAGATGGGTTGATCATGAACCATTTGTTCATTTTGATCAAATCTTTTATATGATTTGGAAACACAAGTTGTCTCAGAGAGCAATTCGTTCATCTTGGGGCGAATTTCAAACGGTGTTTAGGCACTTAGGGAGGGGGACGCCATTTGTCCGGGTGTTCCGAACGAAAGTGAACCACTGAAACTCTTCACAAAGGGCCCTTCCACAAATCCGTTAGTGAAGGGTACATGCAATAGTCACTTCAAGGAAGTAATTTTATCGTTTATGGTCATATGACCAAGTTTCATAGGTAAGAAATGTGTTTAATAGTAGATACGTTAGGTAAATGTGACTACATGCAGGGTCCAAAGAAGAGACGGTACGTTTTAAAGTTGAGAGAAGTGAGGGAATACACTCTCTCTCACGCACACACACACACACACACACACACACACACACACACACACACACACACACACACACACACACACACGTTGTGTTTTCATGTTTTATGGGGACTTTCCATAGACATAATGATTTTTATAGTGTACAAACTGTATATTCCATCCCCTTACACTAACCCTATTCCTAACCCTACCCATCACAGAAAACTCTCTGCATTTTTACATTTTCAAAAAACCACTTAGTATGATTTATAAGCTGTTTTCCTCGTGGGGACCAGAAAATGTCCCCACAAGGATAAGAATTTCGGATATTTCCATCTTTGTGGGGAGACTTTGTCCCCATAATGTAGGGTTGACCAGGATCACAAACACACACACATATAGCACATATTTTAAAAATAATAAAATGTATATTTATTTGTAACGATTATATTAACAGCAATATTAAGAAATTCTTATTGTAAGAACAGCTAATTGGCTGATGGACGCAGCGACCCGCTAGGTCTGAATTAATAAACACTTACAATAGGCTTACCATTGTCAATGAGGGTTAGACAAAAACACGTTTTGAAAGAAGGATTGATGATGTAGTGACTTAATATTTCCATTGTGTTATTTATAAAAAAAAAAAAAAAAAAAAGGCACATAGTGAACCTTTACAAATTTCTAGGGGGGTCCGAGGGCATGCTCCCCCGAGAAGATTATTTTGTTTTGTTGCAAAAACAGCACCAAAACATTCAATTCTGGTGTCTTTGGGAGTCAGATTTATCTATTTAATCTCATAAATCAAATTATGTACCAAACATTAATCTAAGTGTGTGCTACAGACCACAAATAGCATTTTCATGAGCAAACTAACTAACAAGCCCCCTAAATTAACCAATGGACTCTTTTTACATTTTCGGAGTTCTCAGAAGCGAAGTTGTCATAGTTGGATAAACCTCTAATGGGAAAGGATGGCAAATATAATTTTTATATTTCCATTTGCTCCAGTAGCAAAAGAAAAAAAACCCATAGCATTTCATGACTTTAAATAAGAGAGAAAAATGATCCACTGTTATTTCATATTCTAAGTAGAATATTGTGTTTCTGATGTTTTATGCTTTTTTTCAGTAGTTGCCTCTGTTTTAGATAGTCGTCATCACTGTTTGGACTGTGTACAACTCATTACAAACTTGTCAATAAACTAAGCTTTTTAATGTCTCCCTAGCATTGCTAATTTTTGGCTAACTTTGTTTTTGTAATATAGTTGATGTAGACAGCAGCCAAGTGCCAGCAGAGAGGGACACCTTGAGCACAGAGACAAACATTGTGCCAAGCAAGAGCACCATGAACCACATCCTGGAAAAAATGTATGGCGTATTCACGTTGCAAGAGGTTAAACTAAAACTAGAGATACAAAAACTGGAATTAGAAATAACCAAGTTAAAACTAGAGCTGCAAAAACATAGACATGAAGTGTAGATTCCATTCAACACGACTGCTCTAAGACCAAAAATGTATTTCATATAGTGATTTGTTATTTTATTCATTTCATTAATAAAATGTAATTTCATTGTACTATGAGTGATTAACTAGAATTATCTACTATTTTTTTCTGTTTAATATATTCAACCACATTTTGCATATAACATATTAAAACTAGCCATTGTTTAAAATTTCTTTCAATCAGACAATGTTTTCTACAATTTTGTCAAACATAATGTCCAGATCCATTTTGACCTCCTGACTCTGATCTCCAAAGCACTTGGTCTTCCTCCAGGTCTGAGAGTCCAAGTCTCTGTTAAAGGAAAGATCTGTACCTTAAAGCATTTGAGTATTCAGAGTAAATGTAAAATCTAGAAGTCCAAATTACAGTCATATTCTTTATATTTCTAACCTTGCCATTACCTTGGATTTTTATTTTTGACATGTGTTATACTTTGTTTGCTTGAATCCTACTGTGTCTCCCAATGATGGCTCGTAGTGCATTTTAAAATCCAGTGATGTTGAAAAAACTTGTTGTTTTAAAAATGTTTTAAAAAATAAACTGATATGGATAAAAACTATACTGTTGTTATGAACTCTGTTGTCTTCCAGTTTATCATTGTAACTTTTTCCCCAGCATTGAAATGATTGTGTTTGGTATGTAAACAACATGTTATATGAAGCAGAGATTCATATTCCATGAGTATTTATATTTTAAATGTGATATAGGGGAGATGTGATTGCATTTTGTCTTTTTCTTTCATTTTCAATATGAAAGCTATATCGCTATAATGAAGGACTGAGGTTTGAAAAGGTGATGCAAGCAAGATTATGGCGGAGAGATGTCTGTCAATGGTCAATATGACGAGAAGACCATCAAACTCAGTAGTTGGTAAATTTGAATCACAATTTTTTTTCACTTCCAGGCCCAGCTACTTTTTGGTAGTCACAAACACTCATTAGCAGAAATATTGATGCCTCTTAAGAATAATTGCTTGTGATCTGCTAAATGAAGAAATGTGACTCCAATTGCTTTTGTAATTTATCATTTTGTATTCTTAACTCATTTTTTAAAGATATAAAGAGGATTTCTCATATATACAGTATCTAAGCAAGTTCCTCAGTTTTAGGAACCTCGCCCACAAAATCAATGTTTTTACTGTTCATACTGATTTGAAATCACATGTAAGAAATCATTCTCGCTGTGGACACGTTCTCTTAATCTCTTTCAGATTGTTTCTTATTAGCCAGCAATGAGTTACAGTTTACTGTGGGACTAGACCATCAGTTTTAGTTACCTTTAACCTTTAAATGAACAAATCTTTACTGAACCTCATATAGTGCCAAGGTACACAATATTGATTATTTTAAATAGAAACACTGGAATTTTGTGACATTTTGATTTATTTTACTCTGTTATCTTTTTGAACCAGCACAAATATTTGTTTCATGATTTTAAATACTAAATATCCAGATACACTTGGTCATGCTTTATTATTAGCCATAATGTTCAGCATTAACCTTCTTTTTAGAGTGGACATCTTGCCCTCACTATTTCAGCCTCAGGTAGGATTCCGTGTTTTGCTGCTTGACTGTTTTGCTTTAATTTCCATCATTAGGCTATTTCCTTATACAGTGTATTCTGTCTGTCATACATTTATACTGAATTCGGTGAAAGGGGGCTGGTTAACATGAAGAGAAGAACATGCACAGCTAATGGAGCTCCCTCACCTGGCCTATACAGTAAGACGGTAAAAAAATATTTAAAAAAGAATCCATTAAAGGTTATTGTTAGATCAAATTGGATATCAGAACGAAGTCAATGATCAATACAGAGCAGAGTAGAACACCTCCGGTACTGGGGAACAAAGAATGACATTCACACACACAGAAGTGTAGTTCATTCAATAGTCAGCATTGGGCTGAAACCAACAAATAGAATAACAAGTCCAAGAAAGGAGACTGTCAGCTTCGCTCCTTGGATAATAGCACATGTCTTATGAGCGTGTGACTAAACAGGGTGTACAAGAAACGATTAGACAGAAAAGGAGATGCAAACATATTTATCCTAACAGTTATGTTCTATAGTCTTTTCGAATGAAAATATAGCTCAACAAACAATGCAAACACCAGAACTGAAAACTTTCTGCTCGGTCCAAACATGATCTACTGAAATTATGCTGCAACAACAGCTTGTACCAAATTCTGATTATCACAAAATCAAACATATTAATTAATGATCAAAACAGCGACTCGTCCAGTCACTTGATGTGATGAGGAGGAAATAAGACATGAACTTTTATTCTTAAACACCTGAAAGAGAGTATGTTATTATTTTTCATGGCATGATGTAACTAACAAATAAGCTGTGGGGGAGTTCCTCCTATAACACATGATGAAGGACTGCATGAAGTGGGGCTCATTGTTATTTCGGTAAGCTGATGTTTTGAGTCTGGAAAAAAATGGACTTAAAGGAATGACATGCTCCCTTTGCCCATCCTTTTAAGTAGAGAAAAGAGGCAGAAGATGTGAAGTGAAGAGTGCACAATGTTGCCAAAGTTGTCATTTAATTTAAAGACAATCTACAATATCTGTAGTATGGGCCTCCATATAAGTAGGAGTAGGACGTTTTGTCCAAATTTGTATATAAAATTAAACAAAAGGACACATCAGTGATTAATCAAAACAAATCTGGGTATATTAATTTGTATAAGATGTTGACAAAATTGTTGAAACGAATGTTCACAATATGTACTCAGATATTTGAAAGCAAACATGTAGTCTCTGTTTTTAAGAGACTATAGAAAAGGCCCAATACTATTTTGATACTATCACAGACACAACTGCTGCACCATGGTAACAGCAGGAAATACTAAAACGTGTCAACATTACAATGTTAAGCATTTTACATCTTAATTACAGAGTTAATAATGCTAGAAGTGAAAAGAATAGGTAAGGAAAATCCCATCAATCATATCAAAAATAGCAACCACTTTTCTTTCATTTTCCAGTATCTGTCAATCTTCCCGAATCCAGAGCATTCTGACAACTTAACTCATTTTAAACAAATAAATTGATAACCTTTTTGAAACAAAGGGGTCAAAACAATAGATATTTTGCTCTTTTGAAATAATCATAATCTCACTTTTCACTCCTAATATATTGTGTGTGTTCTTTGTGAGTTCCAGCTAAACACTGATGCAGGGACAAGATCAACAATCTTTCACATACTTTCACATTCGCATAAGCCTACTGCAATATGCCACAACTCCACATTGCTCACCACCACACACATTTGTTTAAATTATAATGAGACCTTTGAAATGCAAAACTACACATCCTTTCTATATCCATTTGTTGTTTTAACAATGTGTATCAGCTTTTGAATATTAAATTATTTACATGATTTTTATTATTTCATTTTTATTAAATAGCCTAATAAATATCCAAAGTTCCCAGACTTTGTTGTTATTTGAACTTATGGTTCTCCACTCTCCTGACAAGTTTGTTCCTGAATATATTATTATGTGAGTTACTTACTAAGTTATGTAGGCTATATAGAATTCACAAGTTATAGAATTCACAATAAGGATGTGTTTATTCTGAGAAGCATTTTGTCTTCCTTGAACCTGAGTTTACTTTCATTACGTCATTCAGTGGGAGTGCCACAGTGTTTCGTATCTAACCAATCACAGCGCGGCACAGGTACCACGGTATCACTCGGAAGGGCGTTTTAGTTAGTTTCACCCTTTCAGCTTACCTTGACTTGGCTTTCCGAGGGCCTAGGAAATACACAACTCTCTAAAAGTTCTAGTAACGTAGGCCTATTAGAAAAGCAGGTATTTTTAGAAAAGTGGAATATTTTGGAAGACTTCTATCGTTTCAGAGTGGATATGTTGACCTTCGTCTTTGTGTGCCTCTCTATCTCAGTCTCAGGTAACTTAGGCGTCCATGTTTTTAGTGTTTGAATCATGTTTAGCCTAACGTACATTACATGTTTGTTATTACGTCGTGTCATTGACTGCTGTGAATTAATCAGTAGGCCTAAACTTTGAATATTTTTTAATTAGCTGCTATTTTGCTAAAAGACTTACTTTTCTTTAAATGTTTTCTTCTATTTATTACATTAAAATGTAATTACTATTTGCGTATAGTGGAGTTTAGCGTTTAAATCATAGGCCTAGGCTAGTTTATTTAGTAGCTACAGGTCTGCAAGAAGAGAAAACGTCACTTTACCTGTCACTCAAATGTGACCTTATTAAATCAATCCGGATACGAATCGTTATTTTGAATCGGCTCTTGTCAATTAAGAACCGTTCGAAATACGTTTGGATAAAGCAACTCGTACCTAGCAAAACTAGGCGTATCTGCTTTCATACGATAACGTTACCTAATTCTAGTAATTTACGTTTCGTGTTTCGAACAGAAACAGCAGCTTAAATCTTGTTGTTTTGCTGTTTAAACGTGAAAGAAGGCTTTTCATGGTTCGGCGGTATCACCTGGGGAACCTGTATTTCCACCTCGCCCATCCCCCACCCGAAACCCGAGCTCAACAACCAGGAGTATATGTGACAGCTGAAAGGCAATCCAGGAAGCGTGCCCAGATAAAAACAATTAACAACAGTGTAGTCGCAGTAGATTCATATAGTAAAAGTGTGATGTATTTGTTATTGAGTGTTATTAGTAGGCTACTCCGTCAGCGACGCGGACACAGTTATTTGTTGATAGCAGCATCCACTGCGCGCGCGCACACACACACACACACACACACACACACACAACATCCTGTTAAGCAGACGGGGAAACTCACTAAATTTAGATTATTTGAGTTGCCAATCATGTTTGTTTATACACGTTACGTTACCTTCAAGTTCACAGGGGAAAAACAGGTTAGAACGGCAAATAGTCTGGAAACCGTATAAAAGAATTGTCAGAGAAACATGTTTATGAATTTCAAAAAGAAATGTGGAATAGCAGTTGTAACTGCCATACCATCATTTTCTGGCTTTCATTTATTACATATCATTATATATTTTGTTATTTTAGTTTTTTACTACCTTATGAAGTATGAAGCTAAAAATTATCTTTTCCTTTTTTTCAATATAGAAAAAATATTTTGATATTATTTCCTTTAATCAAGCTATCTGATATACTATTTAACCTGTTGTTTTTCTTGAAATTTTGTGACTTTTTCCTATTTAGGGTCATGAACATGCATGCAAAGTTTCTACACGCCGATGTGTAGTGAAATGTGTTTACGTAAATTTGTATACAATTTCGATGTCCCTGCTTCAATTTGACTCATTTGACAGCTATTCAAAAGCAACTGTACAAATACAAAATAACATTTCTTTTTTGTATGTCAGAGCTCTTTATCTCTAGTCCTGAAGTGCCAGTGTCTTGCTGAGTTTAACAACTTTTTATTTTTAAAGTTTGTGAAAACAAAACTTTTTAATCTGTTCACTGTCAGTCCCACTTTTTGAGCATAGACACGAAAATGACTTTTCCAACTTTAATTGTTCTAAATCTTTAATACTTTGGAGCACAGACCTAAGTTTGGTATCTTTTTGAAGGAGAAACATCACAGATTATTGTAGAAGTAAAAAAAAGTTATAGAAGTTTAATTTTATAAAAATATATATTTTTGTATTTTATATAAAATATATATTTTACAAAGCATGTTTAAAAAAAATCAAAAGCAAACATCTGAAGTTCTGTGGCAAGTTTTAGGTTGATATCTCAAAAAAAATGAACTTTTAAGTAAGATTTTTTTGGGGGGTGCAGTTACAAACTTTTCCACTAGATGATATCCAGGCTCCACTGGTGACCATATAAGGACTCTTCTATTTCCATATGGTTTCATTATCTCTATTTATCTATTGTTGCTCTGTCATTTCTTTTGAAAAACAGTCACCGAATTTGAAAACAAGAGTCTGAAAGCATTCAAATGATATAGGCTATAGTTTGTCAAGATTTCTTTAGATTTAGACTAAGATATTATTGTTATAAATGTGTAATCGCAAACGAGGGGCAGTCTTAAAAATAGTGGTTAAAAACATTTTTATAAATCATAAATTCAGATATTTATTTTTGTATTGTGTGAAAAGTATTGATGCTAAAAGTTAATTGTGTTGTGTCTGATTGTATGTTTTTTTCCATAGTGTGATTTTTAAGGAATTGAATTGAATCCAAATATGGTCAATTTTACCCTCTCCAACAAAGCCGTACCCAGAAATTCAACAGTGCGTGAGGGTTAAAATGAAATGTACTGTATTGATATGTTTGCTAGTGTCACAATGATGTTTGTAGCATCAATACGTGTTAGCTTCCTAATAGACCTGTAATTTTTTTCTCTTCTTGGTCTTGGTGACCCAACATCCTTTATGTTTGTCAAAAAGTCATTTTAAAGGGTAAATGTTCAAAACACAAATGTCTTTCCTCAACCTTTACCTCTTTGCATAGATTCAGGAATTGCATATTTATATTTTCTGAGCCTGTCCAAATGAACAGGGTTCCATTTTGTCTGATTCTTTGTTTCCTGATGTTTCTGTTGAATAAAAAATAAACAAAATAAGTGTAAAGATGAATAAAAATAAAGATGTCAGAAGAACACCATTCCACTCTGTTGTTAATGCAATTTATAATGTGCTTAGTTTGATTTAAAAAATGTTTTATTACTGATTATGGATTGAATCTGTTTCTTTCTGTCTGCAGGCCTACATGCTGATTTTACGGTTACTGTTGCTAATCCCTCAGTAAAAGTGAAGGAGAATGAGGGTAAGTTTCATTTTGCCCTTTCTGTTTGTTTGTCTTTCAATTATAATTGTTTCTGTGTGTCATGAGCAGTCAGATATTACTAATGGAAAACTTTTGATGTGGTGCCTGCCTGCATAGGTTTTTCACTGAAGAATAGTCATTTATGTGGTGTTTGTTACAAATGTAACAATTATTGGAGAGCATCTCTACTGGCCGGCCTAAGGACAGGTCTGCCCGTTATTATTCAAAAGTAGTGCTTTTTTTTTTTTTTTCAGGAGCTGACTTGAAATGTTCCTACACCGCTGACTTTGGAGCAACACCCAGAATAGAATGGAAGTTCAAGGATCTCAAGGGCTCTCAGTCATTAATTTACTTTGATGATAAGCCAACTGGTATGGATGAAAAGTTTACTGTCATCATTGGAACCTTGCAGTTGCATTTCCTTATTGTGTGTTAATCTGTAAAATGACAATTTTAGGAAATATCTTTTTTCTTTCAGCTCAGTATGCAAGCCGTGTCACTCAGTATCCTGGAGGACTGAGATTTAACAAGGTGACGCGAGCAGACACTGGAGACTATGACTGTGAGGTGTCTGGAAATAGTGGATATGGAGAGAACACAGTCAAACTCACTGTCCTTGGTAAATCATATTGTGTTGTTTACATAATCATTACTACCTGAGAACTGTCACTAATGTGTATGTCATGTGATATCATAACCCTGAGCTATAAACAGCAACAGGGAGTGGCCCAGCCTACTTTTAGCCAATCACAAAGTTCGTGGGTGGTCTAATTCAGTGGCTAAGCCTATTAGAAATCACCAAAACTGCTGAAAATGCTTACAGCACCTTTAACCTGCTGTTTTAAAGGGATACTTTCATTATTTACTCACACTTATTTAGTTCCAAGTCTAAATGCATTTATTTTTCTGGGGAACACAAAAGATAACATTTTGAAAAAGTGATGCGTACATGGAAAAAGTCAGTGGGGTCGAGTGTTGTTTATATTTAACACAATATATACATGTGAAACTCGAAAAATTAGAATATTGTGCAAAAGTTCGTTTATTTCAGTAATTCAACTTAAAAGATGAAACAAATTTATTAGTTGACTCATTCCATTCAAAGTGAGATATTTCAAGCCTTTATTTGTTATAATTTTGATGATTATGGCTTACAGCTTATGGAAACCCCATATTCAAAATTAGAATATTACTTGAAATCAGTATAAAAAAAAAAGGATTTTAAATACAGAAATGTCGGCCCTCTAAAAAGTATAATAATGCATATGTACTCAGTACTTGGTTTGGGCCCCTTTTGTTTGAATTACTGCCTCAATGCGGCGTGGCATATATGCTATCAGCAAAATATTCAAATTGTTTGAGTTTCACCTGTAGCTTTGATATTTATATATATAAATATATATTTAGCCTTACAATTCTCACTGTAATTCTCTCCACTACAGTGCCTCCTTCTAAGCCCGTATCTAGAATTCCTTCATCAGTCACAACAGGCAGTAACGCACTTCTTTCCTGCTTCGACAATGATGGCTCCCCCCCACCCACCTATAAGTGGTACAAAGACAACACTCCCCTCCCTGACGATCCCAGCAAGTTCCCCTCTTTTAAAAACCTCACCTACAAGATGAACGCTTTCAATGGTAACCTGGTGAGTGTTGATCTACAATATTTGAAAATACAAAATAACATATATAATGAGAGTGTGTATATATATATATATATATATATATATGTCACATCAAACTCTTTGGTCAAAACATTCAGTACTATACTGTATATTGCCATAATTTAAATGTTATTTTGCACTTTAGGATAATTCTAGGTTTTTGTTAGTTAAATTATTTCTGTAAAATTTTGTTTGTGTGATCAGGAGTTCCCGAGTGTGTCTAAGCTGGATATCGGTTCATATTTCTGTGAGGCCTCTAATGGAGAAGGTGCCCCTCAGCGTGGTAATGCAGTGCAGATGGATGTCCGTAAGTAATAGAGATGGGTTGATCATGAACCATTTGTTCATTTTTAACGAATCTTTTATATGATTTGGAAAGGCAAGTTGTCTCAGAGAGCAATTCGTTCATCTTGGGGCGAATTCCAAACGGTGTTGGCACTTAAGGAAGGGGACGCCATTTGTAGGGGTGTTCCGAACGAAAGTGAACCACTGAAACTCTTCACAAAGGGCCCTTCCACAAAAGTCCGTTAGCGAAGGGTACATGCAATGGTCACTTCAAGCAAGTAATTTTATCGTTTATGGTCATGAGACCCAGGGTGGTGAATCAGTTTTAAAGCTAGATGATGGGAGAGTTCCAGTTATTGTATAAACAGAATAATTAAAGTTGTTTTGATATATTAAACACACTTTTATCATACATTTCAAATGAAGTTTAAGTAAGTTTCATAGGTAAGAAATTTTGGATATTAAAATAGTAGATATGTTAGGAAAATGTGACTACATGCAGGGCCGAAAGAAGAGACGATACGTTTTAAAGTCTCACTCACTCACCCAGTGCGTATTTAGTTTAAAGGGTAACTAAACTCTAAACCAACTTTTTTTAGTTAATGATCTGTAAGAATGGGGCTTTATTAGTGCCGATCATTGATTCGAGTAAATTTTTTGACATTTTGTATAAAGTGTTTTAATTCTACTATATATGGTGTAAAAACCAAGCGTGCCGCACAAGCCCTGAAAAGTGAAGCCAAAGCGTCTCGATCGCCCCCCCAGTGGCCGGTCCTAGTATAGCTCATAAACCCCGCCTCCCCATGTTATTCAACGCCATGTGAGACCAACTAAACAATTAAATTACACTTCAAATATCGTTTTTCCAAATATGGTTTCTGTCATTTACTGTAGTTTGTATCATGCTGATGTAATTTCAAGTGTTTGTTTTTAAAATAAGTTTGTTTTTAGTTAGTTATTTGATGCGGTGGTGTGACGTCATAATTGACAGCTGTGATTGACAGGTTCTCAGAGTGAAGTAGTCACTGAAGCACCAACAGACTTTTTTGCGGGATCTTCGGAGGACTGAGGAGATTGGAGCTTTAAATTTAATATCTAAATTTCTATAATTAATTTAAAAAAAAGTGCAGGAGCTTGTGATTGATTCAGCGAGAGTGAGGGCGGGGCCTTGATTTCACGGCTTTACTTCCTGCTCACGACTGCGCAGGTCTGGTTCCGAAATCGCTTCTGCGCAGACTCAAGTCCCAAGATGTCAGCGCCATATCGGGATACTGACCAATGGAAGAGAGTGAAGGGGCGTTGTCCATCTTTTTTTACAGTCTATGGTAAAAACATCTGAGTGCTGCCCTCTTCAGTTTGAACGGTGGCTACTGCAGTTGAATTTTCCTATTGGATGTTTGCGGTGCTTTGTGACGTAAGCGTGGACACGCATGGACTTCAAATGACCGCTCTGTTGCAAAGCTACTTGCGTCACTCCAGTCACTCTCCATTTTTGAGTCTGACAGCAGCTGTCACTGCGGGTCTCAGGTGCACGCCCCAATTAAAAATTATATAATTATTATAAATGCTTGCTCCAAAACATACTAATATATTTCAAAACAAATTATACAAGTAAAATAATATGAAATTATATATGTACTAAATGTACACATACCGTGTGGTAGCAATATAGATAAAATACAGTAAAAATGTAAACATTACTAAGAAAAAAAAACAAAAAAAAACTTGCACCTTCGTAGACCATCACTGGAAAACCAAATACAATTTCTTTCCCTTTTTTATGTTCTTATTGTTTCTTAATCAATCAGGGACAAGAGAGAGGACAAGAACAGCAAGGGTCAAATACAAAGGTAGGGATTATATATAGGGTTACTTATAGGGGGACAAAAAGAAGATTTTTTAAAGTACAAGAGGAAAGGTTGCCAAATCATGTGAAATTGTTCTGTTCTCCCATACATTTTTTTTCTATTTGAATAAACTGCAACAGCTCATGCATCCAATGAAAATAACTGGGTGGGGAAGGATCTTTCCAGTTCATTAGTAGTATAAGCCTTTTAGCAATTATTAAGCAAAAAGCTAGAGCATTTGACTGTAAAGATAAGGACACCTTTGTGGGATTAAGACCAAATAGTGCCACTAAGGATGTTCAACATCTAAAACAAAAATGTCAGAAATGTCAAGAAACAAAGACTTGAAGATTGATGTCCAGGAAGAGGTCAACGCTGGGCAAAGCCAAAAAGTATGATAAAGTGTAGCCGAAGCTTGTCGACATCGGTTACAAGTAGGATTGAGATCGGGTTTATTTTAAACAGTTTAGCTTTTGTACAATAAATTGTGTAACTGTGAGAGGAGGTATGTACACGACAAAGGGCCTTAAACCATTCCTCATCAGTAAAAGCGTGGTTAAGATCTGATTCCCAACTTTGCTTTATTTTAGACATGGTTGAAAAATCTGACATCCGACTGAACTACAAACTTTCCACTGATGTCTGTGAAAAAGGGATGCACTAGACAAGCTTGGACGTCTGTGCCGCCGCGCGCTCAATCCACTGCGTGTTTTTCGCTAATCAGCTCGTGCACCACAGCTATATAGGTGTTACTGTATTTTGTTTAATATTCCACTAATTAGATACATTTACTTCATAGACAGCATTCTTTTTTTATCTCCATTTATACTCTCTGTTGTCAGTGTTTCTTTGTCTGGACACAAACACTGTACACGCGCTGCCTGGTATCGTTTGTTGTTGGTATCGGAGCATTTTTACGAGTACACAAGGGCAGTATCGGGATTGTAAAACTAATCCGTATGAATTGAGCGGTCTAGTCCAAATTTTCTGAAGAGACACGATCGCTTTATGTATGATGAACAGATTTAATTTAGGCTTTTATTCACATATTATTCATTGGTTCTTGTGGAAGCTCAAACGTGCTGAAGTGAAGGATGAGGGGAGGACAGTGAGGGGTTGAGGCCCTATGATATTTGCTTCTCAAACAGATGTCTTGATTCACTTTAATTTGTTGGTTTTCTTTATTATAGGTGATCTAAATGTTGGTGGCATTGTTGCTGGGGTCATCGTGGCTTTGCTGGCAGTAGGGTTGCTCCTCTTTGCTCTCTGGTTTGCCAGTAAAAAGGGATATCTACCAAGTAAGTTCTTACTGCGTGTGTGTCTGTCGAGTGAGTGAGTGAGTGAGTGAGTGAGTGAGTGAGTGAGTGAGTGAGTGAGTGAGTGAGTGAGTGAGGAATAATTATAAAATCAAACAATAAGATGTCATAGCTACAATAATTAGAAATGTAAAATTTTTATTCAAAATGATTTGACTAATTTGCATCCCCCCCCCCTCTACAGAAATGGCTGAAAGGTAAGAGTTTATTTCTGTGGCACATACTTTAAATCTTTATTATATAATACTATATCTTGCATTAAATATGTTCTAAAATGTAATAAAATGATATAAATGATCTATTGCAGCAAGCCGAAAACACAAGCTGTTTATACCCAGCCTAGAGCAGATGATGATGATGGAGATGTAAGTACAACACACATGCTTAGTTGTGTGAATTATATTAAACCGCTGAATTGATTTCCCCATTGGAATTCTGTTTGCAGTAGTTCATTTTGAATGTCATTTTCTATTTGTGTGTCCTGTTCTATCACCACAATAGTGGTTCTGGTAAAATAATTATTTTCACACTGTTTTGTGTCTGTTTCAGGGGGAATTCAGACAGAAATCATCTTTTGTGGTGTAGCCTGTGCTGCTTTGGATGAATTGTCAAGATTTGTTGCCTAGATCAATTTTTTCTATTTAAGTTCATACAAATCAGGATCTGTTTGTGTGTGAAGAGTGTGCTTCAAATGTGGCTCCCTTCCCTGCCTACCACACTAGTTGACCATAGAGATGTCCAAAAGCTTTAATCATAAATGTGTGTGCGGTAGTTTAAATTTACATATCTAGTCTCTTTTGCAGCAATGAATTGAAATGTAATTTATTGAACTACGAGTAATTTGTGAGTGGAAATTAACAAACTTAAAGGGTTTATTATCAATCCTTTATTAATATAATATACTCAAGTAATATTAATTTGTTTAGTTATTTATGGCTTGAGGCGTCCAAGGCTAATTCTACGTGAGTCTGTGCTATGGGATGAAAGCTGGGGAAAAGAAGGTACTATGAATGTTCCCCATTCATGAAATAATCCCCCTTCTCCTTGATATAAACATTTGCTGTACATTGTAGTCATCATTTGCTGTTTGTTTACTTCACTGGCATTTTTTATGATAGTGTACTTTGTGTTTTTATGTGTTTTGTACTTCATTCATGAAATGTAAATATTTCTTTCTGGTTTTTATTGGATGTTATAGAATTTAAAATCATGCTTTATTGACCTCTTTAAATTGTTCAACTGGAAACAAATTACAAAACTGTTTTTCTTGTTTGATTGAAGTTTTAATGTCTGACTTGATCCCGTTCTTCCAATAAACTAAACTTACTGATTATGACTTATGCAATATTATATGAAATGCTGCTGACACTCCTCCATTAGCAGGTCCACCCAGTCTGCTCATGCAGAAATCTCCTTGTGAATGTGAAATTAAGCAATGCTATCTGTGGTTGTCTGAACAATATGACTCTTTTTGAAATATCTCTTTTCTATCACGCAGGTTGAGAGTATGAATGAATATATTCATTTTTAAGTTATTTCTTAATGTGTCAATAACCTCATGAGATCTAAAATGTTTTGAATATGACCACTACGAGGCAGTGAAGGACCACAATAAATTCTGCACAGCTTCGTAAAACTGTCGAAATTAACTTCCCATTGGCATGTATCTTCTATGAGATTCAACATGATGTCTGTAACAAAAAAATAATAAAATGATTTTCATTGTGTTTTTTTTCTTCTTTAATTCAATTTTAGATTTAACCAAATACATTATTTGCACAAGGCAGCTTTGCTTTCAGTTCATTCACTGGTTTCTGAACGGATGATTTTTTAAGATGATCTTTCTCTGTGCTGGCCATATACGACCCTTAACATTTTACAAAATATAAGTATTTTCCACATGATGCGTTCTACGTGCGCACAGTTACATAAGAACGTTCGGCTGAATGTGAGAACGTCAATGACGATGATGCTTCTCACTGAACTGCGCTGAGCGTATCTGATCTGCTCAACGTCACCTTTGAAAACTGCGACTTTAAGGATGAGGGGGGGCGGGGCCGGGTGGGCCCCGTCTGCTGATAGGCTGCATCCGCTTTCAGTCAAGCCCCATTCATAAATAAGTCATGTCTAGAAGGAACCGATGTAACAAGTACTGATAGATTTCGCTCGCGACGCGCATTTCTAACTCTACGTCGAGCCGCGATAAACTCCGTCGAATTATATTTCTTCCCGTGGCAGACAGCGACAGCGATGGCTGTCAATTCGCGGAGCAAATGAGATTGACTTCCGACTGGTGACCCCTTTCTCAAACTGTAATGACATGAGCGCTCCAGCAGGAAGCTCAAATCATTTTGTGTTTAAAACATTGTAGCGCGTCCGCCAAGACTTCTGTCTGCCCGACTGTGGGGAATAATGAAGCGTTTTTGAACCAGCCTTTACTGAAGATACTGTAGCGCTTGATTCGATGTTTTAAATGTGTGCCGTATTCGTCCATTTGGACGCATCAAAAGTAAGCATTTCGCTGTTCTGAAACCAAATGGAAAGCTGAACCATGGCAGCAAAAGAGGACCTATATGCCAAAGTCGCTCCACGGATGCAGCGGCAGAACCGGCCAGGAACTGTCAAACATGGAAATAGTCTGGATGTGTTGCTGGCAATGGGCTTCCCAAAAACCAGGGCGTAAGTACCAGAGTTTCATCTCTCCCAGATCTCGAGCTGCAATCACAGCTGTAAACGTTAAGAACGCAAACACATGTAATAAAAGCGCTACAACCCCCCTTTGGAAATACAGAAACATGGCAGATATATAACATTTGTAGTGCAAGTTGCATTTGTAATGGCGTCGGTCTGGTTGTGTTATTGATTAATATGACGAAGTGGGAAATAGGCTCGATCGGTTATAAAGTTGTTTTCCTGTTGCCTCATTAAGCCGTTTTCTTTGAAACTCGTCATACGTGGTCTGGGCTGCATCTGTCCTGACGGGACATGTTCCTCGAGCGGATGAGGTTGGCACCGCTGGGAGGTCAGATCACCGCTGTCCGTCCTATTGGGGTTGTGTCAGCGCATCCATAACTGTCTGACGAATGCTCTTTTTTTCATGGCATCATGGCGCTTGAACATGTATGTATAGCCTATACTTGAGCGTATATGTTAGGAATCTGATTCCAAGTTTCCGATTCCATGAATGATTCTTCAGTTCCTGTCCCAAAAAACAGTTTTAATAACCGTTATATAAATGTAATTCAGTTCTTGTTTTCACAGACTTTAAATTACTTTTCACAAACCTGTTATTAAATAAAATGCACACTAACTGTTGTTTACTATATTCAATTTCTAAACAAACATAACCTAACATATTTATTGGTAGCACTTTATAATAACGTAACAGTAATTAATGTAGCCTATTAAAAATTAACTAACAATGAGCAATTCATTTGTTACTTATTCATCTTTGTTAACGTTAGTTAATAAAAATAAAGCTGTTCATGTTAGCTCAGAACCACTAAATGTGGCCGACACAACTTTTGATATAAAATTAGTGCTGTCAAATCGATTAATCATGATTAATCGCATCTCACATAAAAAGTTTTTGTTTACATCATAATATATATTATTATATTTATATATATTATGTATGTGTGGGCGCGTGTCTGTGTATACAGTATACACACACACACACACACACACATATATATATATATAATATATACACACACATATGTAAACAAAACTTTTATGTTAGATGCGATTAATCGATTTGACAGCACTAATACTAATAGGCTAGGCTACTAATAAAGGTTGAAATTAACATTTAAAGGAGTAGTTCACTTTCAAATGAAATATTAGCCCATGATTTACTCACCCTCAAGCCATCCTGTATATGACTTTCTTCTTTCTGATGAATAGAATCGGAGTTATATTAAAAAATATCCTGTCTCTTCCAAGTTTTATAATGGCAGTGGATTGCAACCAACAGATTGAAGCTCAAAAACGTGCATTCATCCATCATAAACAAACTTCAAACGGCTCCTGGGTTAATAAAGGCCCCCTGAAGCAAAACGATGAGTTTGTGTAAGAAAAATATGAATATTTAAAACTTTATAAAGCAAAATAACTAGCTTTACAGACAAACGAACATACGGATTCCACTTAAAGGCAGGTTAGGTAAAAAATCCCCAAAAATACTTTTTTCCAAATTTGTTTAAACTGTCTTTATATATCAATGCATAATTATAATGTAAGTAATCTGGAAAAGAAATCATAAAAATCGAGTGTCTGTAGTCCTCTCAGGACTGCAATAAACACAGCTCACCCCCTCCCTTCTCTGCGATCCCGGCCGTTCGCTCAGCTGGAAGGGTGAACGTGATTTCACCAAGTACCACATGTTCCTGGATCAACATCTTTGTTGATCCTGGATCAACTTTCCAATCAACCAATCAGATTTGAGGGAGAAGTTTACAGTTTATGTCAAGTTTAGGCTTAGAACCAGGGTGAAGTACTTAAACATCAGTGTTATTCACCTTTCATTACCCTCTGATTTTAGGGAAAAGTTACATTTTGGGACAGGAATGTTGATCCAGGAACATGTCTTACTTGGCAAAATCACGGTGACCCAGCTGGAAGAGTCGGACGCGTTTACCAGCGCCGAGCAGAGAGGAGCGCGCAGTGCATGTAGTGACATCATGTCAGAATCACAAGTAATAAAATAACTAACTTTATCAGTATGAATATAAACAATTAACATGGCTGTTAGTACACACTATCAAGCTGGCATATCGATACTGGTAAAGTTTAAAATATTTTACTAGCTCGTAACCGAATCAAACTCAATATAAGGCAAAGCTATAAATAGCTTCATTGATACACGTTCGCCGTTATTATCAGTTACACTGTGATGAAGGTGAATTTGTAAGATTCATAACATATACAGGTGTTTTGCATGTAAGAGCTTCCTGTTCCTGAAAGCACTGTTGGCTCTGATGTATTGTTTACAGATAAACTGAGTAATATATACTCAAACACCTTCTCACAACTGCATTGCAGACACCAGATAATATAACACACACACACACACACACAACATATATTGTATAACACATACAGATACAACATAAAGACATAGGTAAACATATGTAGAGCATATAACAACAAACCAAACGTGAAAAAACGGAGCAGGTAGAGTTCACGGTGAACATAGGAACAAAGTTTTGGCAGAGGGTAAAGCTAGGTATAAAAATAGATCCCCTAAACTTTTTAACCTAAAGTTAGATTTGGCGAAATTAAACAAAACCGCTTTCAACTGCAGATAGGCCTATTGATTATTTATCGTCTCAACCCTGGCTCACTAACAGTAACGTTATAACAGTCGACACCAAGTTACACTGTCATAGCTAAGCCAGTGTAAAGTTAGTTATGCTACATAACGTTAAGTAGCTATATTAGGTAGCTACGTGTGCTAGTGATACATGCTTCATGAAAAAATAAATGCCATCAAAATGAAAACAGCGAGATTACCTGTCCAGCAGAAATAATGCCATCATGGAGTCACTTTTCAGCGCCTTGAGATCCCCCAGTTGTCACCACCGCTGGAAAGCAACGCCAATATTGACTCTCGTATGATTTCTTGATTTATCCAGAATTTTTGTTCATAGCCTTTTCAAATACTTTCTTCCTTTTTTTAACTTGTTTGACTTCGCTGCCTGTATATGCAGGTACTGTTCTTTCTCTGCCATAATTGCTATTAGCTTCCGTGCCTCTTCAAACAGGTGCGCGCATTTTGGCTGCTCCTGTATCAGCAGAGGTGGTATCCATGGTAGCGAGGGAGAGTGACAGTCGCCCCAGCCAATATTTTCTTTCACCCCGAATGGAATAATGATCTGTGTTTATTGCAGTCCTGAGAGGACTACAGACACTCGATTTTTATAATTTCTTTTCCAGATTCCTTACATTTTAATTATGCATTGATATATAAAGACAGTTTAAACAAATTTGGAAAAAAGTATTTTCGGGGATTTTTACCTACCCTGTCTTTAAAGGGATACTCCACCAAAAAATGAAAATTCTGTCATCATTTACTCACCCTCAAGTTGTTGCAGACCTGTATGAGTTTCTTTCTTCGGCTGAACACAAAGGAAGATATTAAGTATTTTACTATGGAAGTCAATGGTGCCCCACAACTGTTTGGTTCCAATTGTTCTTCAAAATATCTTCCTTTGTGTTCAGCAGAAGAAAGAAACTCTTACAGGTTTGCAACAACTTGAGGGTGAGTAAATGATGACAGAATTTTCATTTTTTGGTGAAGTATCCCTTTAAGTTTAAAATGCAACGTATGCGAGTAATGCTATTTACGCTACGCCATGAAGCACTACGCTACTTCCAACGTCACAACTAAGTTTCGTAAGTTGCGCATTAGGGGCAAGTAGACTGCATATGGCCGTTTGCCCGGAAGCTAGTATTTTACGTATTAAATATGAATATTTTCTTACACAAACTCATCGCTTTGCTTCAGAAGGCCCTTATTAATCATGGACTAATTTTCGTTTTAAAGTGAATTAATCCTTTAATTAAGAATAATACATGCTTTAGAATTATTTTTCATTGTTAGTTCATGTTAACTAATGTAGTTAAAGCTGCAGTCCGTAGTTTTTCCTCTTTGTCGCCATCTCTGTTCGAAATCTGCAATTGCAGTCATTCGCGGAATTATCAACTTTACGTGAGTTGTACCTCGACACGGCACAGCGCGGATGAATCCAATGTTTTGAGGAGAATATGCGGCTGTCAGTCGCCACGCCGGTGTGGATTCTACTTTTTGGAAGTATGACCAACATAAGAATTTTCGCCCTCAAATTTCATCTGAACAAGTAAGTAACATCCACTTTTGTTCTTTTGACCAACTAAGGGGGAAAAAAAACATTGCAGTAAATCACGCTGATTAAATCTAACGATCGCTTATCATATCACGTCAAACCGTGCAAAATATACTTTGTTCTCAAATTGTTAACAACATCAGCATTGCGTGACTACATTTAAAGCCCTTCAGATATTTATCCTTGTTTTTGCATGGCCTGGGTGCAGTCTCTTTTTCCAAACTCTCAGTCCAAAGACTTTTGCATTTTACTGCGGGTGAATCTCTAGTTGTCACTGGTGATTGTCGTTTGAACCTTTCTGGATCCGCCATCAAATTGATAAGTTTAATTATTTCAATTGCTGTGAGAAAAGGCTATAAATCTCCACCTCCGGCTCCAACATCCTCACACGCAATATAGCTTATACTAGCCGAGACTCCTTATTTGTGTACAGATGTGACGTAATGATTTCCCGCGGAAATCCACCAGTACCACTGGAGTTAAAAACATTTCAAGCTTACCGTTTTGAATCGAGCTACGGCAAGCAGATAGTGTTGAACACTGGCTGGTTATGTACTTGCTCTAAAATGTATTTTGGATAATTTTTAACCCAAAAAAGTTACAGACTGGAGCTTTAACTAATGGTAACAAATTAAACCTCATTCTAAAGTTTTACCATTTACATTTATTTGATAAAATACCAGCTGTTACAATAAAACCTTTTTTTTGCTAAATAAAAGTTAAACGTTTTTACATAAAGAAAAGAATGGAACTGAAGAAAAATATTGTTAAAATATCATTTTCATTATGATTTACACTCAGATAAAATGAAGACTAAGGCTGTGTCTACATTAATCTGGATACATTTGAAAAGAGCGTTTTCGTTTAAAAACGCTCTATGTCCACACTAGCGTTTCAGGCGTTTTCCGACGTTGCAGTGTGGATAAGGAACCTTTGGAAAACGCCTGAAAACGCTGCGCATGTGTAAAACCTCAAAAAAGATCATGATACAGACGGAAAAATAAATAATAAAGTTATCACGCAATTCTTCTGGCAGGATAATTTTATTTAGCAAAATATCTCACCATTCACTGATGCGTCCAAGTCGCACTCAGGGTGTATTCACACCTGCCTTGTTTGGTTCGATTGAATCGAACTCTAGTTCGTTTCCCCCCTTGGTGCGGACCTTTTGGGCAGGTGTGAAAACAGCAATCGAACTCGGGTGCGGACCAAACAACCGAACCGAGACCCAGCTGAAGAGGTGGTCTCAGTACG
Organism: Rhinichthys klamathensis goyatoka; assembly: GCF_029890125.1. Classification (NCBI taxonomy): domain Eukaryota; kingdom Metazoa; phylum Chordata; class Actinopteri; order Cypriniformes; family Leuciscidae; genus Rhinichthys; species Rhinichthys klamathensis. Next base: position 73,488 of record NW_026606672.1, on the reverse strand, counting down.
GTTCCAAACGAACTCTGGTACGGTTCGTTTACGGTGTGAGCATGAACCGACCCAATTGCAAGAAAGCACTGCACCTTTGAGTTAACAGGCTTCCGTAGTCGGAGATTTTGGCATAATGGTTTGTGTGATTGTTGTTCAATACGCACTGTCTGGCCACACGATACTGTTGCGCGTCTTTCTGCGCGTCCTGTGTGCATCATTGGAATGGAATGAATGAATGAGTGTGTGCATCAGGACATTCACATACAGAGCGTTCTCTTTAGTCCAATCGCGCATAGATGCAAAAAAAGCTTTTACAGTTCATATAATGTAACGATAGTTACAATACAAGGATGATGCTGCGTTAAACTGGACAAACTTAATCGCAAACGTTAAAATTGACAGCCCTTGTTAGCAGTATATACAATAAGAATCTCATTATTTGAATGTGTGAACATAGCCCCTCTCTATGAATGAAAACTTTATACCTTATCCGTCTTCTGCGCAGTTTCTTCATATTGCGTTTGTACAGAATAACACAAAATTAGTAAAATAACAAATATTGCAGTACGAAATATCTCTATGCTGAGCCTTTTTTGCACTTCCTGATTTCCCTACTCGAGAATCCTTGTCCAATGAATGGACGACCTTAGCACACGTGTGGTTTTGTTTACAAATTTTGGTTCACTTGCAAAAAGAGCAGTGTGAAAGCGAACCGTACCCCCCCAAAAAATAAAAAAATTATTTGGTCCGGACCAAAGCAAGTGAACTATCGGACTTTCCTGGTGTGAATACACCCTCAGTCACCATATGTTTGGTCTAAAACGCAACTGCTGTTTTGCTGCAGTACAGAAAATGTGAGTAAATTTTCTGTCAACTTTGCAGGACTGTGATGAAGAGTGTGCAAAGTAACTGTTGCTAAAAGTGTGCTATTTTAGCAACAGTGTGAAAATGTATAGCACATAACAGGCACAATACTGGTATAAACATGAATATTTATTGGTACAATATGCGTCACATGACTAAACTTACATCATAGTTTTTAAATGCCTCCGTTTCGACAGTCCACACTACAATGTGAAAACAGCGTTTTCAAATTTATCCACTTTGGAGAGCGTTTCCAAAAAGCTTTGTTTTCGTTAATAAAAACGCCATTTCAGTGTGGACGGAAGGCCAAAATGGAGAGAAAAAGATGCGTTTTCAAACGAAAACGTATTAGTGTGGAGCTGTGGACAAGACCTAAGCGTATCAGTTTTCTACAAAAAGACAGCTAGTACAGTATGTGTGTTTATTGTATGTGGCTCAAATGTGCCACCCTTAAATCACATGACCAGCCTTGTCATGCAATTCAAAGAGTTATCATTACTGTGAAGTTCATGTTGATTCATAGTGCCGTTGAATAGTAATGCAGGAAACACTTTCAAAGACAGGTGTTTCAGTATGCCGTTGGCGTAAGAATGTCATTTCGGTTCCAGTGATAAAAAAGAGAAGGAATTCTGATTGAGATCAATACAATTAATGCAAATCAGATCTTTACAAAAAAAGTGACGCCATACCATATGTGGCACCATACCACTTTTTTGATGCAGCGAGTTTCTTGATTTAGATGAAGTTGCCCAATCTGAACATCTGTCCTTTCCATCACTGTTCTACTCTGAGGAGGACGGTTGGAGTAAGGTATCTCCAACCAACCATGAAGGCTGCATTAGGTTGCTGTCAGTGAGGAGCTAGATTCTCATTCATCAAAATTACAGTTCATCTCTGCTTCTTTTTTAGCCACACACATTCTCTCTCCGGTTCTCTATAGTCGCTCACTCATGTCTTTACTTTTCGCTTGGGCTTAATCCTGCAGTTTTTTTATAATCTGTTTGGAATCCTCCTTGCCTCTGCGTGTTATTACGGTTTGTGACTAGATTGGGATATACAGGCCAAATGATTCCTTTCATGTTTAATCCAGGGAGAGCAAACAACGGTGAATGGAGCAAGATATCTTTATTGAATGTTGTGGTTGAATTTGATTCAGTCTTGGTTTTGATGCAGATCAAGGCTTTGTGCCTGTGTGGATAACGACACTGATTTTGTTGATGAATGTACGTGGTAGGTGGATTAAGCTGGTCATCGTCCTTGAGGCCTCGACATGAGAATTCTAAACATTTGGCCAAGTATTTGTCATTTGCTGACATTGGAAGTAGTGGAATGCTAGATTTCTAACCTTCTATGGTTAGTCTGTCTGCTTCTGACAACATTTAAAAGTTTGCTTAAGTGTTAGACATCAAGTAGTATGCATATGGGGGGTTGGCATAACATGCTTTTAATAACTCTAATGGGATTAGTGCCATTATATATGGATTAAATGATAGAGATCGGTCTTGTTTTTATCACACCATAGATTGTGTTCGGATACATGGGAAGCAATTGACCATGTCCTCAAGTGGAGATAGAGAGAGTAAATAAATTCAAACCATTCATTGCCAAAGTAGCGTAGTTGACTTGAACTGATGTTTTCAAATGCTTATGTATATCAGTATGGGAGAGTAGATATAATTGTGACATGTTTGTATTTGATTTTTTTTTTTATGTGTAGGTGTACAGACCTGTAATTTTGCAACGCAATATTACTTGATTCAAGCACTGCATTTATACTCGGTCTCCCTTACATATGCATATGCATTGACTGAACAATGTAATTGTTTTTGCATACCGTGTTTGTAATAAATTGCCTTATTTTGACATGTCCTCTGGAGTAATACCCATTTAGTGTGAAATTCAAATTAATGATCCTCATGACAGCCAATGTCAAAACCAACCACACGACAGTTTAATGTTATGTTAACCCATAATGAAAGTGTCATGTCAGTCTTATGCACACCCCTTCAAGTAAAGTGTTACCAAAAAACCCAATACATTACATGTTATGTTTACGTCAGTAACTGTCCTTTTTAAATGTTTATACATCAGCTGCCATACCATGTGAGGGTTTAGCTTTGAAGAATAGGACAAAATTAGGTTGTAATATAAAAATTTATTTTATTTAACTATGAATATGATATTCATGACTTGTTTTAGTTTTTTGCCTCTCACTTTTCATACTTAATTGTCAACCCACATGTAATTGAAACCCACATACTCGATAAATACCAGTTAGTATTAACGGTAACACTTTGCAATATCGTGTATTATTAACTACAATGAGCAATACATTTGTTACAGTATTTATTAATCTTTGTTAATGTTAGTTAATAAAAATCCAGCTGTTAATTGTTCATGTTAGTTTATAGTGCATTAATGTTAACAAATACAATGTATTTGCAAAATGTTTTAGTAAATGTTGAAAATAAAATTAACTAAGATTAATAAATGCTGTATTGTTCATTCTTAGTTCATGTATACTAAAGTAGTTAACTAATGAAACCTTAAAGGGGTCATATAATGGTACATGCACTTTTACAAGTTGATTGTACTGAAATGTGTGTTGGCAGTGCCTGTACACAAACATCATAAAATGATAAAAATCCATCCATTGTTTTTTTTTAAAATCTCCTTCTATGTTTTCCCCTGCCTCAAATCAAGCCGTTCGACCGTGTGACGTCACACGGTCGGAAGCCCCTCCCACGATTGTTGATTGACAGGAGCGTTTCAACACAGACCCGCCCTCGCTCGTGAGAGCTGTCAATCATAGTCCGCGCGGACCGGCGCGGTCATTGTTGATATGCTGGAGCACTGTCTATGAGCAGAATGGTGTCTAAGCGATTGTGTTGTTCTGTTCTTGGGTGTAATAACGAACACAGCAGTCATTTTAATGTTCCTAAATCCGAACCGCTGAAGACGCAGTGGCTGAGTTTTGTTTTCGAAGGGAATATTCCCCACGAGCAACGTCAATGCTTTCATGTTTGCGCGAATCATTTCTCACCAGACTGCTTTATAAACGAGGGTCAGTATGAGCTGGTTTTGCTAAGAAGCTGCTCCTGAATAAAGGATCGGTACCAACTATTCGTGTTCCTGCTGAACCTCCAGAAGAACTGAAGTGAGTGTAACGTTTTATTAATCTTTATATTAATATTTATATTAATCTTTGCAAATCGCTAGCTGCACGCTTCACAATGAATGCGTCTAAGGTTTACACTCAGGGTACATTACGGCATGTTTTCTATGTACGACGTTCTCAATATAATTCATAATCCCACGTTTATACTGAACAACGCGTTATGGTTATTGTGTTATTGTGTTACAAACGGTGTATGCACAGTTACAGAGGGGCGGGGTGAGCAAAGCTCATTATCATTTAAAGTCATATGCACAGCGTGCTGAAAACAGAGCTGTTTTTGACCAGGTAAAATAAGTGTTTTCTTACAATACTAATGAGAATTTTTAATTAAAGTATATTATAACCTTTTAATTTAGACCCTAAAGAATCATATTAGCTTGTACAAAAATGGCATTATATGACCCCTTTAATGTAAAGTGTTACTGTATTAACACTGACAATCTACTTAAGCTAGTGATCGAATGGTTACTGAGTTTGTCTCTGAACTGAACTCAGACACGTATTAGTCAACAGGAACTGCTTATTTTGGTTAGGCCCAATATATAACCTATTACAACAGTTTCAGCTCGAATTGTCATTGAGATGAAAGAGCGGGAGACTGTTTTCAGTGGGAAGATAAGTGAAATGTTTCAACGAATAGCTATTTAATTAGAAGATTTTTGTAGAAAAGGTTTTTTTACATTCCATTTGTTAAATTTGTTTAAAAATCTAAATAAGTTTAGTTTTTGTTTTTCCGCCATGTTTAATCTGAGATTTAGACATTATTTTGTATTTGACATAATATGAATCTGCCGTACTGCAAGTATGTTTTTTGAAGTTTACTACTTTAAGGGCCTTTGGTTAAGCATTGTTTGGCAAGCAAAGCACTAGCTGTTTGTTTCAATATCTGTTCTGGGCAAGATTCTCTTAGTGACCAGGTTTCTGTGAAATTAAGTGTATTATACACCAATATGTTAAACCACATCAACAAAATAAGATATCTTACTTATCTATCACCCTCTATAGCAGTTAGAGAAGTAAGATTTTCACACACACACACACACACACCCTCCAAGACATAAAACGTTAACAAAAAATGTACAATAGATTAAAATGCTAAATTTGGTATTACATTGTGGGTGTAAATGAACTTGGTGCTGGTAAGCCATTTTACAGGACAATGGTGACACCAGAATAAAAAATATTCATGATTCTGAAGCTGAATATACAGAATTAATTTAGACGAATATTGCACTCTGTCACTGACTAGATATATTTAAAATAATGGGTGCCACTTTTTACTGGTAACATAAGACAATTGGCATTAACAGAAGAACCCATATTAAATATTCCCCCATTGCATTATTATAAATTATATTCAACATTATAGTATATAATAATGGGTGCCACTTTTTACTGGTAACATAAGACAATTGGCATTATCAGAAGAACCCATAAATATTCCCCCATTGCATTATTATAAATTATATTCAACATTATATATAGTAGTTTAATGTAGTACTACTGACACAAACTCTTAGAACTTGAATTTTTTCCTCTCACAGAAATTAGATTTTGGACGAACTATACACAATACAAATTGGCACTATCCACGATATTGTTGCATTTTTGTATTGCGATATATTGTGACATGATATATTGTTACACCCTTAATATATACATAGCCTATGCAAATATAGCATATGCATATTCTTTAAAATATTTTCTAATTAAATAACTATTTTCATTTTTGCGTGAACTATCGCTTTAATATTTGTGTATCTGTTAAATATTTCGTATTTATTTTATTTTATAACTTTTCTTTGTTAAAATGTTTAAAATGTTAAAACATTGTACAGTTTTCTTTTTGTTTTCAAAACATCTTACATTTTCAGCGATCTCAAACATTTGGAGCCCACTGTATTTTTTTCCCCTTAAACCCAATTTAAGTTCTGTGAAGTCAGAAATGCACATTTTCCTGTGTAAAGGCATCCAGATTCGTATCTCGCCTAGTGGTCAAAACCACTTTAGTGTCTGTTGACTCAACTGTCTTATTACCAGATGTGTACAAGTTTAAAAACTTTGCTCTTTTTTGGAGGTTTCCGTGTGTGTGTGTGTGTGTGCGTTAAGGTCAGTTTGAGTGGGAAGCTTTCATGCATTGGGTGGAAACACTGATGTTTCTGTGTCCCAGCTGCTTAGGGACTCTTTCCAGTTTCGCCCGATGATGCAGGAGTTGCACACATTTTCCGCTAGAGAAAGGCAAGAGGAGAATACTCATGCAATGAGTTTTAAAAGGAGAGTGTGAGTCTTGACTCTTGAGGTGGAAACACTTAGTTCAAAGAACACAGCATAGGCTTTCATAAATGCTGGTATTAAATATTGGTGATACTGACAATAAAGAAAATCATGTTTAAAGGGATATTTCACCCAAAAATTGAAATTAAGTGAGGTCTTTGTTTACTCACCTTTTGTTATTCCAAACCCGTATGAATCTGATGATACTCTGCTGGTGAAGAATGCGACCAAAGTTGCAACCAAACTTTGAGTCTGGGAGTTGAACTCAAGAACCAAATCAGATGATTTGCTGAATTATGCTTTACATTTCCGATCTCCGGTGTTTCAAATTAGCTCATTTTACAAGCTGATAATGTAACGTTAAACCAATGAAAAAGTTTTTTAAAAGCTCACTTTACAGTGTCGCAATGACCATCTTTTGTCAGTGCCTCACCTGTCAAAGTTGAATGAGTGCGGACATAAGGCTGCCCAAAGTTAGCTACACTGAAAACAAATGTGCGTTCATATACATACAGCTCCCGATCGGGATGAAGTTTGTCCTCAAATCATTTAAGAGCACACATATACCTTTTATGGGAAGGATTTTAACTTAAGTACTGCAAGCCATACTCATTTTCTGTTGACAGTCTTTGGCATAAAATGCTAGCACCGTGACCGTATACGGACATTCTTTTACTTTCCAGGAATTTCTTCACATTATTCCTGTTGTTGTGGCAGCCAGAACAGCATAAGTTTGAGTTCGTTCATTAAAATTTTTAGTAATGCTCAAAAAGTTTCTGTTTAATTAATTCAGTCACTTTTTTAACCCCGGCGCACATCGGAAAAAGTGAGTTTGGATTGTTTATGTGTGAGAACCATGTACTACTCATATGCTTTGTAAGGATGAAAGCCACTGTTTGTGTTCTGGGTTCAGCCATGTGTTGGTGTTAACATTTTTGTACGAGTCATATTTTCTGGTTAATCACATGTGTAGATTTTGTATATGTTCTCATTTTTGCATTCTGTTGCGTTGACTTCCCTTATGGAGCTCCTAATGAAAATCACCTTTTCAGCCACTCTACAAAGTTGCTTATTCTTCATTATAATAGTACAGTTCATGATAATATTTGGCCATTCTCAGATATTCAGTAATAATCTATGACTCAAAGACTCTTAAAGACAACAAAGCCTCTGCTTTGTGTGTGTGGAGTCATCACATGATGAGCTTCTCTCAGAGGAAATATGGGAAGTAGGAAGGCCATGACAGTGCAGTATCTAGAGGCTTGCCTTGAGCTCAACAAAAACCAGTCAACCCTTTACTGTCCCACAAAATAATTGCAAACAATTGGACAGTTGGTTATCTGAAAAATAAATAAAAAGTTTTATAATGTAATGTTAAAAAAATAGTTTGAATGCCTTGAAGTCTGTTCAGCATTGATGCAAAGTATTCATTTCTTCTAAAACTGAATGAAGATTTTTCTAATTGCACAAACTTTTTAAATGAAATGAAATTAGTTCTCAACCATAGAATGGAAAAATCACTTTCTTTTATGTATTTCCTCTCTACAGAGGTGAGATTAAATTTAGAGCAAATGGAAACTTTTTCTCAAGTCATTGTGCTTATCAGCCTTGCGTTTACATTTAACGATTTAATAATACGCTTCTCGCTTGTTTCAAAAGTAACTTACAAATGAGGAACATCACAGCTAAGCTAGAATACACACGCACGCACACACACACACACACACACACACACACACAGATTTCAAACATTGATAATAATAATAAATGTTTCTTGAGCAACTCATCAGCATATTAGATTGATTTCTAAAGAATCATTTGACACTGAAGACTAGAGTAATAATGGCTGCTGAAAATTCATAAATATATACAGTTGGTTATAGTTTTTTTTCTATTTTAATATTAAATAAATGCAGCCTTGGTGTGGGTATAAGAGATTTCCTTAGAAAACATCTTATCGACCCCAAATAATTAAATGCTAGTCTACATATCTGTTTTCTATGTTTACTTCTTAGGTTTGTTTTTTGGAGAAACGTCTGAGACAAATTGTTGCTTAAAAGAATCATAACTCAGAACTCCTTTAAGTCTCATGAGTTATAAAAGAGCAACCACTGAGAAATAATATTTTTCTTTGTGAAATTGTCTTCCACTGTGTGTATTTCTCAGTCTCTCACCTGTTTACCTGAGCATGAAAACACATGACATCACAGCTCTTCCCTGAGCACAGTTTTTCAGGGTTACCAAGTTTACTTAGTAACTCTGTTATTGATTTAGTTAACTTAAATATACCTCATTTTAACTGTAATAGAGCTTTTAAAATTAATTTAAATTTAAGTAACTTCATTATTTTAAATTTAAAGGAAGTCACATATGTCTTTGAAATTAAAATTTCATGTTTATGAACAGTACTCCCACGCTTGCAGACTCCTTTTAAACTCACAGTGCAAAGTCTGTCCGCTAAGAGGAAGTGCCCCATTTCAGGAAGTGGTTTGTGACCTTTAGAGAGCGCCGTAGCTGCTGGGACATAAAGGAACCCATATGTGCTGAGACAGAGACGTGGGGGTGGAAAGACACATGCACGCTCAAAACTTCAGATATAGTGAGGTACATCATGCATAGACAGAATGTGCATAATCTGAAATACCATGGCAAGAGTTCACAGAAACTGAATCAACTGAATCAAGAGCGAGTGGCACATGCAAATACATATATGAGCCTTCTTTGTAGTCAGTAAATATGAGCCCAACCGTACACTGAACTGTGTGAAGTCAGGTGAGCGTATTGAAAGAGAACAGACACAAATGCATCTCTGTATTGCTTTGATAGTCTGTCCACACATTTATTCTGCAATTAAAATTAATTTCCATAATGTGAAGTTAAATGGGCCTTTACATTTATGCTGACTGTAGTTTATATTAAAATACCACAGTTGCTAAATAGATATTATGGTAACACTTTGCAATACCAAATAGCTATAATATAAACAGTGAGTAATACGTTTGTTACAGGATTTATTAACCTTGTTAACGTTAAAAAACAAAACAAAAAACTGTTAGTTCATGTTATCAGGTCCATCAAATCATATATTTATATATATATATACTAACAGATACATTTTAATAATGTATTAGTAAATGTTGAAATCTGCATTAAGTGAGATTTAATAAAGGCTTTTTTATTGTTAGTTCATGTTTAACAAATAGAACCTTATTGTAAAATGTTACCAATTTTATTGGTATTTAAAAATATATTTTGGATGCCCCAACAGAGAGGCTTTCACAATCTTTCTGTTGTTTATCTTCTTTTTTTGACTTCTTAAGTGACCAATATTTTTGTAGTAACTGGTATTTTGGTGGAAACTATGGGAGCTGATAGTCAACTGGTTTCATCTAATGGCGTGATAGGGCATTTGTTTAGAAATGCATAAATAGAAGGTTTTACATTTTTACTGTTCTCTGATGTTTCTTTTTTAATGTCTCCTCTGGCTATGAATAAACTAATGCTGAATAAATCATAGAGCATAAATGAATAAATCATAATGAATAATCTAAAATGTTTGGGACAAAATGTACTGTAGCTTTTAAAGCTTTCTGTGCTTCTCTCTGTACCTTATGTCACACTTACAGACAACAACGTGGCTTTACGTTCAAAATTGATCATGGTAAACAAAGTTTCCCTGCTTTGCCTTACAATCTTCATCCTAAATACACTAATGCCTTAATAGTGTAATCAAATAATGCAAGACGTTATCTTTTTTCAGAATCTTTCTCTTGAGAACATCACATCTTTTAAGAAGCAGAAGACGCTTCCGCAAGCAATATATGACCTCACACTATACACACACACACACACACACACACACACACACTTTTAAAAAATGCATTTCTTCTCTTCTGTAGCTTGTTTCCTAATCTAGTTGTCTAATAAACCTGGCATTGTGTACTACAACAATCGTTGGGTCTTTGGTGAATGCTTTGTTATTCTTTTGTAAGTCGCTTTGGATAAAAGCAACTGCTAAATGCATAAATGTAAATGTTCTTTAATTTGATATTTTCGTTTTGATGACAACAGTGGCTAATACTAAATGAATACAATTATGTTATAACTTTGGCAGAAACCAGAGTTGCCATTACTACATTTAACGTTTTGTAGCTGTAGGTAATTTTGTCAATTTTGCCCAGTAAATACTGTAAGTGTGTGTTGTAATTCTAGCCAACTAGGTAAGCATTTACCCAAAATTAGCATTTCATTTTGGGTAAAAAAAACAACAACTGTGGTTTCTAGAGATTCACTGTAAACAATATGGTGACAATGATTCAGGTATTACGGAATAGCATATTGGTGTCTGTGTTTTACAACTTTTAACCATTTATTTCATTAAGTGATATAATGATACTATCTACCTGAAATACCAAAATTTGCTTTTTACCTTAAAATGTACTTATAAGCATTATTATAGTACAGATGGTGAAATAGGAAGCCATATGATGAATAAGTTGGTCTTGATCACAAATGGTCTGGCCATAATTCATGGACAATAATCTACATAGATGGTGCACTGTGTCATGAACCCAAAGACAAAACACCATCACTGTAACACACAACAATAAAATAATGCATTAAATATTAACAAAATAACTGGAAATGTAACACAAAAAAAACATGCATTACTGATAACAAAGATAAGAAGAAACAAAACTATTTTAATAAAATCTAAACATGTGATGTATAATGCTGGGACTTCTGGGAATATCCTTTTACTTTTTTCTCTGTAATTTATATGGTAATTTATAGCTTTTATTCTCAAAAAAACATATAATGCGATGTTAAACTATTTATAGTGTTTCACTGTATATGTTACGGAACCGTTGTCCTCTACGGAACCGTTGTCCACTGAAACTGCATATTAACGCACCAGTGGGGCTCGACAGCCTTAGTCAACGGGTTGGCGCGTATGGTTGGGTCGCGGAGAGATTGTGATATTGTGGTTAGGTCTCAGCAGCAGGAGGGATGTAGAGGTCAGTAAGCTGGGCTGAGTTGAGTGGGGGACGGAGGGGGGTGACTCTGGGTCAGTGTCGAGCCCTCTTGAGGTGTCGTGGGCTAGTCGACGAAACACTGAGGACGGAAGGTGCCCACTTGAAGACCCTAGAGATGTCCCCTACTCGGTTCAATCCAGACGGTTGTCGTGCTGGTCCTGTAGTTGCAGCCGTCGCGTGCGCTAACGCGCCAAGTACACTGCTGCCGTTAACGCCGGACAGAAGGGGAGTCACACTACCTTATGGAAAGAAGCGTAAATGGATGGAGAAGCATAGTTTACTGTAAAGCTACGTCTTAGTTTTGCTTATCTTGGCGAAAGCCGAGTACAAATCAGCATGAAGTTTTAACATCTACTCTCGTGTAATGGAAATCATGTTAAGGTAACTTACTGTTAACTAATTAACACATTGTCACTGTAGCATTTAAATGTTTTTTTTTATATTTTTTTTTCTGTAAAAGTTACAACATCTTTTTCAGTATAATGCATGTTTTTTGTAATGTACCCCTTACAAAAAAGTACTGTGTAAGTTCTATGGTCTGATGGTATCAAATGGGAATACCATGATACGTTGATATACACTCACCTAAAGGATTATTAGGAATACCTGTTCAATTTCTCATTAATGCAATTATCTAATCAACCAATCACATGGCAGTTGCTTCAATGCATTGAGGGGTGTGGTCCTGGTCAAGACAATCTCCTGAACTCCAAACTGAATGTCAGAATGGGAAAGAAAGGTGATTTAAGCAATTTTGAGCGTGGCATGGTTGTTGGTGCCAAACGGGCCGGTCTGAGTATTTCACAATCTGCTCAGTTACTGGGATTTTCACGCACAACCATTTCTGGGGTTTACAAAGAATGGTGTGAAAAGGGAAAAACATCCAGTATGCAGCAGTCCCGTGGGTGAAAATGCCTTGTTGATGCTAGAGGTCAGAGGAGAATGGGCCGACTGATTCAAGCTGATAGAAGAGCAACTTTGACTGAAATAACCACTCGTTACAACCGAGGTATGCAGCAAAGCATTTGTGAAGCCACAACACGCACAACCTTGAGGCGGATGGGCTACAACAGCAGAAGACCCCACCGGGTACCACTCATCTCCATTATAAATAAGAAAAAGAGGCTACAATTCGCAAGAGCTCACCAAAATTGGACAGTTGAAGACTGAAAAAATGTTGCCTGGTCTGATGAGTCTTGATTTCTGTTGAGACATTCAGATGGTTGAGTCAGAATTTGGCGTAAACAGAATGAAAACATGGATCCATCATGCCTTGTTACCACTGTGCAGGCTGGTGGTGGTGGTGTAATGGTGTAGGGGATGTTTTCTTGGCACACTTTAGGCCCCTTAGTGCCAATTGGGCATCGTTTAAATGCCACGGCCTACCTGAGCATTGTTTCTGACCATGTCCATCCCTTTATGGCCACGTAGAATTGCCACGTAGAATTAAGGGAGTTCTGAAGGCGAAAGGGGGTCAAACACAGCATTAGTATGGTGTTCCTAATAATCCTTTAGGTGAGTGTATTTTATGTCACTGAATGAAGGTACCACAGTATTTGCTTTGTTCCTCATAGAATACTATTGCGTTACCACAGTCCATCTATTTGTCAACGTTCAGTGTGTTGGTACACTTCCTTCACACAACACATACGAACTTTAAAGTTTTTTTGTTTTTTTTTGCATTTAGTTTTGCATCTCTTCTGGTAAAAACCCTTGTCCTTATTTATATTTGAACCAAACTGAACACTGAATCTGAGATCATGAGACGCTACAGAATCAAGCTCAAAGTTTCCGGATGATGAGCTGTAATGGAAGAAGCAGCAGTGTGATTCTGATTATGCCTTTGGAATCTAGACCTTCATATGTCTCTTTCTGTCTATTGTGACATTTCTAAATGGCAGAAATTGTTGTTAATTGTTCAGTCACAATGAATCATGTTTTAGTCATGCACGCATGTTCAAACCCATGGTCACACCTAAACACCGCAGACACAATCTTTATCTCAAAGAGTGTTTAGCTCAACTACAGTTTTATAGGCTAAAATGATTTGTATTTGCTTGCTTGTACAGTAATTCACAGATATAAGAAGCTGTTTTCAGTTCTGTCTTTAATATTGCTTGTTACATGAATAAGTTCCTTTTTTTTTTTTTTCCCTCTCTTTAATGCCCTGCTGGTCCTTGCCGTCTCCATCTAGATAAACAGTGTCACCATCTGCCCGGTCTCATGCACCCTAACCAAGCGAGAACACGCTCACAAAAGCTGCGAGTGTCTTCCCTGTAGTTTTAACATAATAAGCTGTTAACTAGGCGGGTGGACAAACACGAGATGAGCGTGAAAAGATCTTCACGGCCAGCCAGTCCTGTTACTTACAGAGGGAGAAGGGCTTATTGTCAGAGGATAACAATTGTGCATGAGGATATGTGCACTGAGAGAGAGAGCAGAACAGTCAGAGACATCACACACTGTATTTGTTATTCTTTCCTCTCATTTTCTCCGCATGGGATGGAGGAGCAATAAAAAGAATGGAAGAGAAAGCGAGATGGTGTGATGGTAAGATCCAAAATGAACACCAAAATTTAAGCACCAAATAGGTTTTGGCAAGTGGAGTTGCTCGCCAGTTGGCAGGTTACTTATTACGAACTCCAATACATGGTTTAAATCGAAATGATAATCTGACCCTCACTGATGTATGCGTGATGTGTGCAAGTTTTTCCTCAGTGGAAAATTTGCTATTTGAGAAAGAGGTTTTTGTTCTCCAAAAACACTATTTAAAAAATGCAACTTCTGTTTTGTCTGACAAAATCTATTTGAACTGTCGAATGTAGAAAACGTTGACATTACTTGAAATTAATTAAAGTTTTTAGGCCATTTAGTATGAGGACTAAAAAAATTTTAACAGCATGAACCTGCAATTTCAGATTTGGTGGCAAGGGTCCAACTATAACAGGCTTCTGAGCATGCTCAGTTTGATCACTGATATTGATCAAAGCATTGATGTTTTAGTTTTACATAGCATTTTTGATTATATCTTATTGTAAAAGTTTTTTTATTATTAGTTTTGTGTTTATATAACTTATTATATTGTGTTTTCTGAAAGCACAGACAAACTTTAAGTTGATACCACATTTTTTTCCCCCATGGTATACTTAAACAAATCCTAGTGGTTGAGTTTTCTCTACTTCTGACTTTATTTACAGTGTATTGTTTACATGTGGATTGTTCCTCAACAAAAAAACATGCTTAGCAACACATACAAAATTGGTTTGTGTAATAAAATTGTGAGAGAAAAGTGTGCAGGAACTGAATCGGGCTTCATTGCCTGATGGAATCCCCTCATTATTAATATCATTGAGTCTTCATGAGCTATATCTGCACCTAGGACACCCTTTTATATCTCTATATGTGCGTTTGTGTGTGTGTGAATGTGTGGGTGGGTGTTGCGCTGTGTTGTACTGAATGGGGAATACATGCTAACTTACTCCTCTGTAAACAGGAAGTGACTATTTCCCCATAGAGTTTGGAGATTTGGCCAAAGCAGCGAGAATGATGGCGAAAATATGCACTGACTTAGCCACTATTCTCTATGCATATGTTACACATTTGTACTCCACCTCTCAAGAAAATGTTACAAGGGCTGATTAATAACAGGCAGAAAAAAAAGATAATTGTCTTTTTCTTTTTTTTACATGAATAGTCACCCACACACAAAAGCACACCCAGCCAAATGTACTCCCTGGACCAGCCTCTTCATCCCTCTTAAATGCTGCACAGGAAATACAGGTTATAAATAAATCATTAAGTTCCTGCCCGGAGCACTGACCAGAGGGGAAGGGAGGAGGAGATGGCCTGTAACACAATACACACACACACACACAGGCTGATGGATAATCAAATGTGTGTGTGCTTTTATGTGTGATCCCGGATGCACAATGATTTTCAGTTCTGATTTCAAATGTGCACTAGCTAGAATAAATATCAGTGCTGTTTAGTATATGGTCTGTATAGGAGCTGATACGCGTGTGTGGCCTCACTTCTCTTTCTTGTGTGTGGCATCGCTCGTGTTTGTGTGTTTTTGTGGATGTATACGTGATGAAAGTTTGAGCATGTGGGTGGAGTGTTAGGTTGGGGTGTGATGAAGTCTTGAACGTGCTACCGTGGAGTTTGTTCAAATGCTTCTTAAGAACCTGTGGAAATCTCTTTGATTAATGCAGGTTTATATGTGATTAGTATAGTCTTAAACTTCAGGCCAACCTTGAGCGGGTTAGGAATATGTTTCCTTTACAAAAACGTCTGTTGTTGTTCCTTTACATATTAACTTCATAACAAACCTATTTTATTTTCATTCATGGCAGAATAGCTCACCACAAATGCAAAATGTGTGTATGCGAGACTGCACAGGCATCTGAACTTGATCATGCATGTATGAAAGCCTGAATATGTGTTTCACCATGTTTCAGTGTCATTAACCATGCCATATGGTGTGTGTGTGTGATTTATGCACACTTTGAAGATAGTTTTGCACCACATCCAGTACATGCTTGCACTTCTTCATACATGTTTAGCTTGTGAGTGTATAAATGCATACATATTGGATGTTTGTGCATTTGTAGACATATGGCTGTGCATCATGGGCTTCCCCATCCCAGCATGCATTGTGGCTTTGGGCCCTGAGGGTTAGTTGGCATGATGACCATTTTCTCTGGGAAGCCAACTAAATATAGAGTAATTGAGCGCTATGCATAGGCTGCGAACTGGATTACCACACAAAAATGCACACACTATTGACTTCAAAAGTAATCTTCAAATTTAACTGAGACAAATAAATAAATACATAAAATAAACAAAACAAACCAACAAATAATTAAACCAGTATGTGTGTGTGTGTGTATGTTTAAATGAGACGGTAATGGCATTTATATTATTATAAAAGTTTTCTATTTCAAATAAATGCTGTTTTTTTCTTACTATTAATCAAAGAAAGCTTTCATCAAAGTTTTTAACACTGATAATAATGAGAAATGTTTCTCGAGCAGCAAATCCGCATATTAGAATGATTTCTGAAGTATCATGTGACGCTGAAGTAATGGCTGCTGAAAATTCATCACAGGAATAAATTATATTTAAAAATATAAAGTTATTTTAAATTGTAAAATTTGATCACAATATAATTTTTTTTTCTTTTTTTTTTTTTACTCTATTCTTACTTTTTTGCTGATAGGAGAGGATATGTATTATACATCACCTGGTTGCATCTGCAATGAACATAAATATTTGTTTTGTTTGCTTATAATGCACTGATACATTGTCAGATATGCATCGTGGAGCGCCGATTACCAGAGGCTTCCTGTACTTTGAAAAATGTGCATAATCTGCATAATTTCCCTCATCTCTGACGCGTGACTCTGTTCTTGTGTCTTGACGTTTTTTCTCGCGAGGTGTAAGGGAAGCACGTACACTTGTAGTGAAATGTTGCTCTGGTTCATTCGTATTGTTTCATTAATCTGCCACTGAACAACTTTTTGTGATCCATCCTGTTGGTGGAAATTAAATGTCTATGGCAGGATGAGATTTAAATGTATCTCAGAGTACTCGTATTTTCACTGATTGCTCGTTGTTGACCAGCAGAACGTCCCTTTATGTTGTCTTGTAGTCATTTTGGTGCGTTTTTTTCTGCTTTCTTCAAACCTGAAGCAGCATTTTCAGTTTTACTGTGAGGTTTCAAACCTATCCATGGTGCACAACACCCCATTTCCCCTGAGAGTTAGTCAGAGTGTGTGATTTTTAGAGCTTTTATAAAAAGACACTAATTAAATTTAGAAGATAATTTAATCGGCTCAGGAAAAAAAGCCTTTGAGATGTCAGCTGACACATGAGGAAATGACATAGTGAGTTTAGCGTGACCTTAGATTGGATTATATGTCGTTTTACAGTATAGATGCGAGCAGAGGAAATAATATCATCCTACATATGAGAAGATTATGTGCAATTATCCCTACCAAGTAAGGCATTCCACTAACTGTGAACGTGTGGGTCTGTGACCCTAAATTATTGTACCATAGGTGTCAGATTGCTTTTAATTACACCTTTTAGTTCTGTATGATAAAAAGCGAGAATAAAAAAGAACTAGAGAGAAAAGGTGTTTTTTTTGTTTGTTTTTTACAGAGAGATGGAAGAAAAGTGTTTTTTCTCTGAACAGAGAGATGGCACACATTTTCTTTTTCATCAGTGCTTCAAACCACAGACCAAGTGATATTATTTTCCACTATGATCTTTATAAGCAAGATGCTAGCTAAATGAGTCAGACTTAGTGAGCATTTGTGAGATGTTCAATGCATTGATAAATTCAGGGGGTTGCTCTTTACTCATATAACTTTTTCATTCATTAGAGACCTTTCAAAAACATTTAAAAATCTTACCGACACCAAAGCTCACCAAGGCTGCATGTATTTGTTAAAAATGCAGTAAAAGAGTAATATTATGAAATATTGTTACAATTTAAAATCACTGTTTATTTTAATATATTTTTAAAATGTAATTTATTTCTGTGATTGCAAAGCTGAATTTTCAGCAGCCGTTAGTCCACTTTTCAGTATCACATGGCCCTTCACAAATGATTTTAACATGCTGATTTAGTTGTCAATAAATATTTCTCATTATCATCATTGGTGAAAACAGTTGTGCTGCTAATCATGGTAGATTGGTTGATTTTTTTTTTTTCTTCAGCATTCTTCAATGAATATAATCTTCAAAAGAACAGCATTTATTTGGAATGGAATTACTGTCACTTTTGATACATTTTATATATCTTTGCTGAATAAAAGTATTCATGTATTTTATAAAAAGTCTTACTGACCCCAAACCTTTGAATGGCATTGAAGATGTTGCTGTCTGTAGGAAACTCTCTGACTAATTATTAAATAAAAAAATGAAAAAAAAAAAATGAAAAAAAACATTAGTACATCCTATACAGTTTTGTGGTCTTTATGCAAAAAAATATTTGACCAATCAGAATGAACTATCTATGGAACTGCATATTAAATATTGTTTTATAAATCTTTTTATATGTGGGACTGAATGGTATGGCTTTAATTTTTATGTACCATACCAGTAAGAGCAAAGTGTATGTAGTGGGGTCTAAAAAGTCTGAGACCACAGTGCTCATATTGGACATTTTGCATATAGATAGTCACATGATAAATGCAACACATTTGCTTATTTTATTGGTGACTTTTTTCAATGAATGTGTTTGAGGTGGCTTTGACTCACATGTCCCTCTTTAAACTAATCCGGATAAGTAAACCTCCTTGATATTCATAAATGCCAGTAAACAAATGATTATCCATCTTTCCCAATGCTGCTCTGGGGGACAGGAGGTGGTCTAGACTAGATAATTTATTATGCAGTTTGTTTAGCCTGCGTTTGATTTAATGTGTGATATATGTTTCAGATACATAGATAGGAACAATAGAGGAACATCTCCGTAATATCAAATTTAGATCTCTGAGAAAACTCCTCAGCGCTAATGTACTGATAAACATCCTCCGGAAAGAAGGCCATTGATTTTGTGACCAGTACAGCAATTGAGCTGATCTCTCTCTCTCTCTTCCCCTCTCCCTCGCTCTGTGCTTTCTGTTACAGGCTAAAAGCTCTGGTTTCGACTGGGGGCAGAAATGTACAAGCAGCCTGTGATTGGTGAGTGTTCACACCCACACACATGCACCGTCCGTGACCCATGTCGGATTTGACAGTCGTTCATTTCAGTTGAACTGTGCTGATCCACAGACACTTTGAAATTACACACACTGAAAAGAAACATTACCCTATCAGATGTTCATATGTACTCATGAACTCAGCTTCATGTGCACTTCAATGCACTATAATGGTTTCATGCTGCCCTCTGCTGGCAGCGAGTCAGAAATATTTGACCGTTTATATGTTCTCACTTTAAAAATTAAATTAAGCCAGTCATGTCCTTACTTTCCATCCCAACCAAAAAGTGAAATTAATGCTCACTCATTCATAATGTCTTTACAAAGTATACCCAACATGGCATGAATGTCTGTATTCTACAGGTTGTTTTCCCATGTGGATGACCCGTTCCTGGACGATCCTTTACCCAGGGAGTATGTGCTGTACCTGAAACCCAGCGGTCCCCTCCTCAACCAGCTCTCCAACTTCTGGCAGCAGAGTCGCATCACATGTGGAAAGAACAAAGCCCACAACATCTTTCCTCACATAACCCTCTGCCAGTTCTTCATGGTCAGAGCACTTCATCAACATTTCCAACCATATATTCGTCTTTCTCAGCGCTGTTCTTTAGTGTTGTTTTACTTAATACCTCTTTTTAAATGCGTGTTTAGCTGTGGTTTTCTTTTTTGTCACATCAAACTTAGAAACTATAAAAGAACGTCATTTACATGTTTTAAAATTACATAACAGAGTTACTTCACATTCCAGACCATTATGTTTGTCATATTTCAAGATATTTTGTGATTTTTTTTTTTTTTTTATAAAAAGTACCATTTAAAGTGGTCCAATATTCAGACTATATTAGTGATACAACAGGTTTGTGTGACAAACAGACCAAAATTCAAGTCATTGTTTATTGATAATCTTCCCCACCATGTACAATACCGTTCAAGTTTAAAAAAAAAAGTCTTTTATGCTCATCAAGGCTGCATTTATTTTATCAAAAATACAGAAAGAGGGTAACATTGTGAAATACAATATAAATAACTGTTTTCTATCTTAATATATTTTAAAATGCCAGCAGCCATCACTCCATTCTTCAGTGTCACATCATCCTTCAGAAATCATTCAAATATGCTGATTTGGATAGAAATTTCAAAAGAACATAAAATCAATGTAAAAGCATTTACTTTTGATCAACTTAATGTGTCCTTGCTGAATAAAAGCATTACTTTTCCAAAAAACAAAAACTTACCCTAAACTTTTGAAAGGTAGCGTATGTTCGGTGTTGTTGACAACATCATTGCAGAACTGTATCTCTCTCTTTGTCACTGTAGTGTGCAGATGGTAAGGTAGATGCCCTCTGTGAAGCTCTGCAGGCTGTGGTAGGTCAGTGGAAAGGTCGTTTCCCTTCCCCGCTCCCCCTGGAGTTTTACTCATCCTCAAACTTCATCGGCCTCTTTGTGGAAGAGAAGGTGGCTGAGGTGATCAAGAGCTTTGCTGCAGACTTTGCCACTGAGGCGACATCCAAAGCAGGTCTGTGTGTGTATTGCTACCGATGATGACACTGTGGAGCAATAATCTTGATTTTCTTTCTGTAAATTTTAGTGTTCTTTTCTGGCATGAAAAACCCCCCTGATATTTGCATTGCCAATGGGGTTGCAATGTAAAATAATGTGCATTCTCTCTCTCTCTCTCTCTCTCTCTCTCTCTCTCTCTCTCTCTCTCTCTCTCTCTCTCTCTCTCTCTCTCTCTCTTCTCTCTCTCTCTCTCTCTCTCTCTCTCTCTCTCTCTCTCTCTCTCTCCTCTCTCTCTCTCTCTCTCTCTCTCTCTCTCTCTCTCTCTCTCTCTCTCTCTCTCTCTCTCTCTCTCCAGATGTTCATGTGGAGACCCATAAGAAGCAACTTCACGTAACTCTGGCCTACCACTTCCAAACCAACAATCATGCATCATTAGAAAAACTTGCCAAAGGTGTAGACATAACCCTGTGCTGTGATTGGCAAGCTGTCCTCTTTTCAAGAGACATCCGATTTGCCAATCATGAGGTAGTCTATTGATTGTCATCCATTGTTTCTATTGCCAAATACATCCCAAAGAATACAATGTTTTGTTTTAAGAATATTGACCATGATTTAGCATATAATTTACCATTGTTGATGCCAAATATTTGCTACAGAAAGTCATCTATAGAAAATTAAACATGCCATCATCACTACATTCATCTGTATCCGTACAACCATATTAATAATTTCTAAAATATAATTAAGTTAGATGGATACACTTTATAGTACAATGTAATTGGTATCTATGTAGGTTAATACTTTAAACACTGATATATTTAATTATAATGTTGAAAGATTACTAATTAATAATTATGTTATCATATACTGACTTTTTTGGCTTTGGTGGATTTGTAACTTATGTCTCTTTGTTTTAAGACCCTGCGAGTGATGTACCCTTACATGCCTCAGAATGATGATGAACTGGAGCTGGTGCCCAATGACTTCATCTTCATGTCGTCTATAGAACAGACCACTGCCAGTGAGGGCTGGGTCTACGGGACCTCGATGAGCACAGGCTTATCTGGGCTACTGCCAGAAAATTACGTCAGTAGGGCAGACGAGTGTGACACTTGGGTATTTCATGGGTAAGATGGATCATGAAGTAACTAAAGCTGATTGCAGACTACCGGTCAAAAGTTTGAGATCAGTAAAAAAAAAATATTATGAAAGAAGTGAATACTTCAGTTCAGCAAGCAATGATTAATGTGACAGTAAAGACATTTAAAATATTACAAAATATATCTATTTCAAATAAATGCTGTTCTTTTGAACTTTCTATTCATCTGAGAATCCTGAAACATAATAATTCACAGTTTCCACAAAAATTATTGATGATAATTACGAGAAATGAGCAAGACATTAGAATGATTTGATGCTGAAGACTGAATTAATGGCTCCCTAAAATTCAGCTTTTTGTCATCCCAGGAATAAATTACATTTTAAAATGTATAAAAATAGAAAGCAGTTATTTTAAATTGCAATACTATTTTACAATATCTTTGTTTTTTAGCCAAATAAATGTTTTCAAAAACATAAAAAGTTTAGTGTAGTTTAGTGTCAAGCTCTAATGGTGACAGTATGCTAGATCTAAAAGAATCTCTGCGTCTCTTTACCTCCATCTCATTATCTCCTTTTTCCAGGTCTTTCTCTTTCCTTAATGGAATCCCCCCAACCAATATCAGAGGTGCAATGGGTGGGATTTTTTTTGACCCACACTTGGATGATCGTCTCCTTGATGACCCCATGCCATTGGATGCCTCCGGTCTTAGTGTCATATGTCAGCCTATGCAGGTAAAACACTTATCAGGGATGTGATTTTTCCGTATTTGTACAGATTTCTGTATTTTCCACCCTGAAAAGTATGACCCAAGTGCGTAAATCTGAGAAAAATGGGGGGTGGGGGTGGTGCTTTTTACTGTATGATGATTCATTGAAATCGTGAAATGGCGCCCGAGGCGGTCATATGCAAACGACTGGAGCTAGGTGATGTCACCTTGCCCCATAGGATCCACAACGAGCCGTATTTGGAGATTGATTAATTAAATGCTTCTTTTATAAAAGGGAGGAAACTTTTAATGGTACAAAGACCTCTTATATGCCAAATGATCAAGGCAAATTTGGTTTCTTATGTCATCACCCCTTTAAATTGTTGTTAAATTAACTGCAAAATGTTACGTTTTCAAATAAATGTATTTCGTGCACATTCTGAAAGCGTTGCACAAGCTCACGGCGCCATCTGCAGGACACTCGTAGCATGTTAGCCAGGGTTCAAAGCGCAACATGCGCCAACCAACTTCCCAAATGTCATGAGAATCGTTTATCTGATGTTGTCAACAAAGAGAAGCTAAAAGGTCTTCCTGTGGTTTTCCGGCAAAATCGAAGCTCAACGGTTTAATGTTTGAAAGCAAAGAAATTAAGACATCCATAAATGTTTATATTGTAATTTTACTGTTGTTCTGTAAAATAAAATAAAAACGAAATAAAAATGATATTAATAATTATTATCATTGTTATTAATAAGAATTCTATTAGTACTTCTATTATAACATATTGTATTACAATATATAATATTTTTATCATGATTATTAAATACTCAATCTTTGAATTTTACAGTACAAAAGAATTTATTATTGCAATATACGATAGATCTTTATTAATTTGATCAAATCATTTTTTTATTAATAATCAAAATTCCCGGGGAATGGGCCGTTTTCCTTTTTTTTTTTTGTCTTTAGCTGATCACATGCATGACTTGAAGATCTTGTGTTTATGTGACCGAATATGAAAGCTTTTTCATGTATAATGTTTTATTCAAAATGATTTGTTTTAGATCCTACGACCCAATCAGTCTCGGTTGCCTAAGAGAACGTTGTTTGTGTGTCGCCATGGTGAGAGAATGGACGTAGTGTTTGGGAAACACTGGATCACTCAGTGCTTTGATGCCAAAGGTCTGATTTTCAATTTTCCAAAACAGTTCTTTGTAGTTGTTCCCACAAGCAGAAGCAGAAGCTGGTTTATATATCAGCGAGTTTTAAAATTGAACAGTTATATTAAGCTCTAAAATATTTCATCAGCTATAAATCGACAAATATATACTATATCCAGAAGGAAATTTATTGGCCAAAATGTTGATGTTTAATTTCTGGATGTGTACTCATTTGTCTATGCTTGTGTATATTGAGCAGGTCGGTATGTGCGGTCAAACCTCAATATGCCGCCGAGTCTCCCAGCGAGGAGTGGGGGGTACAGGGACTATGATAAGGACTGCCCCATCACTGTGTTCGGATCAACGCAGGCTCGGCTAGTTGGTCAGTCCCTCATCACTGTTAAATACACATTAAGAGCAAGATCACATGAATTCCTTTCTATTTTATATTATAATGGCATTAAAGGTGCCATTTCTGCCCCACTACCTGCACTAGCATGAGTTTATGTGTGATTTCCTTCACAGGCGAGGCCCTTCTAGAAAGTAATTCAGTGGTAGACTTTGTATACTGTTCTCCATCTCTGCGCTGTGTGCAAACAGCTCACAATATCCTCAGAGGTAAAATAGCACCTTCGTCGCTCTTTCATCTTTCTTTTGTTTCTTCATGAATTGGTTTCTACTTTTTTTTTAGCCATGCCCATTTACATCCCTAAATCAATTCTTCCCATGTGCCTCATTCGCTGTTATGGACTGTATGCCTCAGGTCTTCAAAAGGATGGGAAGACTAAGATCAGAGTTGAGCCGGGTTTGTTTGAGTGGACTAAATGGGTGTCGGGAAACTCATTACCCGCCTGGATCCCTACTGCAGACCTGGCAGCTGCTAACCTTAGTGTGGATACAACGTACAGGTATTTTATTAGACATTCAATGTACTATCCATCCTTTTTTGCAACACTTTTTGATTGTAATGTTGCTTTTTGATAGCATTATTTATTGTTTTATGGCTCCATTTGATTTCATAAATAACTTCCTGTAGTGAATGGAATTATTAAGTTGTCTTGTTCCCCTGCAGACCTCATATACCCATCAGTAAACTGGCCGTGTCTGAGTCCTATGAAACTTACATCAGTCGCAGCTTCCAAGTGACTCGTGAAATTCTGTCAGAGTGCAATAATCTGGGTAGGTCATGAGTGCGGCTACTTTTGCTAATATATATTTTGTTTGTTTGTTTGAATCTATACTGATCTAAATGTCTTATGCTTTAAGAAGTTTTACATTTACCATGTTGTTCTGGTGTCCAACAGGAAATACAGTGCTGATTGTGGCCCATGCTTCCTCTCTTGAGGCTTGTACGAGGCAGATACAGGGTCTGACCCCACAGAACTCTAAAGACTTTGTGCAAGTGGTCAGAAAGGTCAGATCTCTTATGCTTTTTAAAAAAATATTCTATTTCTCCATTTTTTTAATATAAATGCATTACAGATGTGAATATTGACTAGTAAAAAATAAATAAAAAATAATATATATATATATATATATTTATATTAGGGGTGTCAAACGATTAATCACGATTAATCGCATCCAAAATAAAAGTTTGTGTTTACATAATATATGTGTGTGTACTGTGTATAATTATTTTGTATATAAATGCACACATGTATATATTTAAGAAAAATGTTATTTATATATAAAATGTTTATATTTATATAAAATATACATTATATATAGGCTACATTCAGTCTATATACAGTATATACATGCAAATATTTCTTAAATACACATGCATGTGTGGGTATTTATGTATTAAAAATAATTATACACAGTACACACACGTATATTATGTAAACACACACTTTTATTTTGGATGCGATTAATCGCGATTAATCGTTTGACAGCCCTAATATATATGTGTACAGGTGAAACTCGAAAAATTTGAATATCGTGCAAAGTTAATTTATTTCAGTTATTCAACTTAAAAGGTGAAACTAATATATTATATAGACTCATTACATACAAAGTGTGATATTTCAAGCCTTTATTTGTTATAATTTTAATGATTATGGCTCACAGCTTATTAAAACACCAAATTCAAAATAAGAATATTGTGAAAATGTTGAGTCTATATAATATATTAGTTTCACCTTTTAAGTTGAATTACTGAAATAAATTAACTTTTGTATGATATTCTAATGTTTCGAGTTTCACCTGTATATATAAATATATACACACTTTTGTATAAGGTATTTATGTAAATTACAGATTATATTCAATATAAGAAATGTAAAAATATTTAGATTTATACATAATTGTTTAAAGTTTGAGGTCACTGATATATATATATATATATTTTTGGCAAGAAGTCGCTTATCCATCAAAAATCTTAGGCAGCACAACCATTTTCAGCATTGATAATAAATAAGACATGTTTCTTGTCCAAAAGTGCATCTTGGAATGATTCACGTGACACTGAATAATGCATTACGTTGTAAAATATATTAAAATGGAAAATAGTTATTATAAATTGTAATACTATTTACAGTATACTGTTTTCCTGTATTTTTGACTAAATAAATGCTGCATTGGTGAGCATAAGAGAGTCATTCAAAAACAGGAAAAATCTCCCAACACCATCAATTTACGTATTTATTTTGATATTTGAATGTCCCATATAATAAACAATCTAGATTTTCTCCCCCTTTCCATTTCTCTCTCACAGATACCTTACTTAGGCTTTTGTGCTTGTGAAGAGATGGGTGAGACAGGTGTTTGGCAGCTTGTGGACCCGCCCATCCTGCCGCTCACCCATGGACCCAATCACAGCTTTAACTGGAGAGAAACGCTGCTGCAGGACTGAGAGGTGCTGCAACTTTGCCTTCAATGCTCTTTCTCCAAGGCAACGAAGACGTAGCTTAATGTCACATCATCACAGACCTGCTTTATAGCTCTATAAAAGGCTCATGCTTCCATAGCCACGTTCTTGCACTGCTACAGTACACCTCATTGACTCTGTCTTAATATATACAGCATAAGAGCAGTAATATTTGCGATAGATTTTCATGTGCTCAAACACCATTCAAGCTGCAGCAGAACTCCTGCTTCCAACTGTAGCCCAGAAGTACCTACAAATCTGAGAGCTTCAAAGACATGATACACTCAGGTGTCCTGCCTCAGTGAGGAGGAAATAGTGTGCGAAGTTGAAGAGTCTTCATCCAACACTTCCAAAATGGAGGCTGCTGGACTCGGGTTGGGTCTCCTCCGCACCCTTTGTAAACTCCATTTTACTAGACTCTGTAGGGGAACGAGATTTCGCCCTAGTACACTGTGAATCAAGTAGACATGCACAACCTCTTGCATCAAGATTTCCAAATTACACCTTCTACAAGCCCACTCGCCAACCTCCTGAAAGCACAAGAATATATATATATATATATACTGTATATATATATATAATCTGGCAATCAGATAGACTGAGAAGCAGCTTTAAAGTAGTTTAGAAATGGATTTGGTGGACAGCACATTCGTCCTGTGCCTTGAGGTCATGCTGCTACTGTTAAACACTTTGCAACTATAGGACACATTGGGAGGACTGTTAGTTAGGGCTTATTTGGAGACAGTATTTAAAGGTGTACTGTCGCACTTTTCACATGTAGGGTCGATTTTGCAAAACGGAAGATGATAAACCTACTCATTCGAAGACAATGCCACAGATGGTTACACCTTCTTAAGCAGCAGCTTAAATAATGTTATGTGCAGCTGTTAAGGAACGCATTGTTGTAAGGCAAGCTTTACTTTCTGAGCACTTGAAAAATCAAACCAAACAGGAAAGAATGCTTCAACAATGTAAAGAATTGTACATTAATGCATAGCGTGTCTGTATATACTAAGTAACATAGTAAAATCCATTTGATGTGTTTCACCTTTAGATGGAACAATTATAATTGCATTTATTTATATATTCATAAGATAGTTGTAAAGAGAATATGTTGGTGCTTCAGGTTTTTTTGTTTATTTCCTGTTATTGGAATATAGAGAAATCAAGCCATAGCAAATGATGATATAAATCACTATAATGAAGTGTTTTTCTCCACTCCAAGCACTTACATAAGCATATCTGTTACGGTTACTGTAATATGTCATCTGTGTTCCCTGAACTTCATAACTATTTTAGCCCACCCATGGTTTGACATTTAATGATGATAAGAAGCATGCACAATGAGATGTGCAGTGCACTGCTCAGGCAAAAGAGCTTTATGGAATTTTTGGCATAGTTTTCAATATGTGCTGATACTTAAAGATAAATGTAGACGTTAGGCTCCACCAAACATGCCAAGGGTGTGCAAACAATGTTAGATCTGCCATGTTTTTGACAGGTTTATGATGTTGCTTTTTATTATTATTATTATTATTATTATTATTAGTTGATCTCTTGCCTAAATGAGTCCTGTCAGAGGACGAATGTTGGAACTATTAAAGGGATAGTTCGCCCAACATGTCTTTTAAAACCTGTATTAAATTCTTTCTTCTGTAGGACACAAAGCAGAATTTTTTTGTAACCAAAATTTTTATTGCATTTAAAAATGCATTGCAAATGTATAGGAAACATCCAAAATGAAGTTAGTAGTTGCTGGTTTAGCCGTGTTAAGTCGTTCCGTTACATTCTCAGTTTAGAATTTTGAGAAGGCTATCCATTCCATATGTTTTTACTTTTTTGTATTTTTATTTTTTTGCAAATGTATGCTGTTTTGTACATATTTGGGCCACTCTTTTCAAAATAATCAAAGTAAATGAGGACTAGTGTGGCTGCATATGACCAGTATCTTTCTCGTATCTTTCAACTCGATCCAGATGCATTTACAGTTAACAGCCCACCTAAGGGCAAGAAATCAGTGAATATCAACTTTGGCCTGTTTTACACAAATCATCGTATGACATGAGAAGACTTTAAGTAGTAATATTGCACATTCAGCCTATTTTATGAGAAATTCATTGTAATTGCATATAGTGACCTGTACAAAATTTCTGATTTTGTTTCCCATGGAAGAAAGTAACGTGTGTGAGTAAATGATGATTTGTCTTTTTTTTTTTTTTTTTTTTTTTTTGTGAACTATTTCTTTCAAATATGTGCGATTACAAGGAGTCTGAGACAAATCTTTCTTCATTTATTTGACATTTTCCAGCTCAACAGTATCACATAACCTTCTAAATGCTTCCTACTCATGAATTTAAATTAGACATTTATCTCAGCACAGCTGACTTTATGTGAACTTATGAATAATTGTATTTGGTCATCCCAGTGTATGTGTGTGTGGGCGTGGTTGAGTGTGCATATGCTAGAAAAAGAAAATAGCTGTTCTCCTATAAAAATAATTACCTTATTAAATTGCCCTTGTCTGCCATTACAACATGTCTACCATAGATCCTTGTTCTTCCAAAAATGGCAACACACAACTACCCCATGATGTGTATCAGTGTGTATTACCACAGGGGGTTGAACGTACAGCTTGTCAAAAGCTGATCCAGGCCGTGTTTGATTCACTGAGAGGTAATGTTGTCACTGTATAATTTTTCAGAAGCATGCTATGTGTGCAACTTCTTCTGACTATTTGAAAATGAAGTGTATTATAAGCCAAAGTGCTTCATTGAAATTGATTCGTTTTTCTTTTTTCAATGAATAGTTGTTTTCTCAGGGGTGTATACTTAGACTCTTGGGATGTTTTATATACCCTTTTTCTGATCGTTGACTGAGGAAACAATATACAAAATCTAAATGCAAAATAGTCAAAAAACAGATCACTAGCTATTATTGTTGTTTGGTCCTCCCTGGAATGAGTCATGTTTAGTTATCAATATATGCTTTCATTCAGGTCATCTGATTTAGTTTAAAGTTATTCAAATTTAATGTTGGGGCATTTCAGAAGCTTAAAATTGATCCTTGCATGCACAAGAAGAAAATGCCAATTTAACCATTTCATAGTGAAAAGTATTACATGAAATAGCCTAACTGCACAAAACATATAGCCTTGATAGTTCAGAACATATATATTTTTTTAAATTAGGATTCCAAAAGCATATGTGACATTCCACCACCAAGCTACCTTTTTAAATATGATTGTTGACATTTATTTTAAGACTTATTTTAATGCGTAACGTTTGTAAAGCATGTTTGCAAATAAATATTTTGTCATCCTGCATTGAAGAGTTTTTTTCTTCTTTTATATTTGTCACACTTTACACTGCAAAATAATCACTGATATTACATTACTAAGCAAAGGGTAGGTTAATGCTAACAAATAAAATTACATTGTTATTGCTTTTGCAATTACTAAGGGTCTCCTCTATACAGTTTTGCCTGTTGGATAGGGTGAGTTGGGCCCTGTATATGTAATCATTTTGAAACTAAAGTTTAAATGAGAGATTTTCTAATAATCAGTATAGGCTATGTCATGTTTATTATTATTAATCGTATCAATAGATTATTTATTAATGCATGATTTATTTTGTCCATAATAATCATATTAATGTTTAAATGTGTTTATATTTTTCTTTTTTCCCCTAATGATCTTTTTAATTTCAGAGTGCATCTATCACGGGATTGGCTGTTCGCTGCAAACGTCACACGTTTATGTGCACGAGCACGAGAGTAATGGTGGCCTAGCCAGGTGAGGTGGCGCATCGTAGTCAGCTTCTCTGAAGTCTGGAATCAGTAACGATTGCAATGCTAATTTGTCAACAAAACGTTAACATGACAAGTTAGTAAATTTATAAAAAAGACCCCATCGTTGAAGTCCGTAGTTTTAACAATAGTTGATAGCCTATAGCAAGTTTGGAAAAGTTAATAAAAGTTGTTATTAATAATTGCTCAGACAATTCCAGGATATGCTTTTTTGTAATTGGTTGTTGCGTTAAATCTTACCCAGATACAATAGTGCTCTTTTCTGATTGGCTATTATGAAGCCCCTTTCTTTTTTTTGATGGGGCAGGCTCGACTAAGAACTCCAGGGGAGGGGAGACGTGCTTGATTCCTGCCGGTTCCATAGTGAGAGCGGCGCGGCCAGAGAAATTTTGGGCGCTGCAGGCATATTAAATATATTATAAATATATTATAAATATTTTTTCCGCGTGAGAAATACAATGTGTGGCGGGAGTGCGTGACAAAAGACCGAAATGAGTGACACTTGAGAGCCCTGTAACCCTAACAGGTAATCTCTACTTTTCGAATACATAATACACAGAAACATGTATGATGAAATCATCTAATGTATAAATGATTCTGTTTTGTCAAGCTTAATGTGAAATGTATTAATGTTGAAGGGAAGCCCATTATATTTGTACAGCCAAGTGCACTTTTCTTTGTACATTTGCATTGAGTTCGTATGTACTTTCTCTACCTCATAGAGAGTGTTACTCTTTGCACTTCTGGTTAGATGCTAACTGCATTTCTTTGGGTCTGTACTTGAACTCTGCACACTGACAATAAAGTTGAATCTAATCTAATAAAAAAAACCCCAACTGAACAGTTGAGATGTAGCTGGGCAAGTATGCCTTGAAAGATGTACTGCACCTGTTTTCAGACCTGTATTTGTGCATTGTGTTGAAGTCTGCTATAAACATTTTTTTGGGGCTGTTCAGACTTTAGTCTTTAGTACTTTGTGCAGCAATGAGGACTTGTTTGCTGTGTCCTTGCAGAGGAGAAAGTGTGCTGAATGATTGCATCCGTGACACTAATGGAAGACTTGACATTGAAGATGATGCTGGAAAGAAGTCCTCTCACTCAAGTAAGTTAGTGTATTTATGCACCACATTGTTATGGATATGCATTTGAGATTGTGTATGTACGGAGTCCCTAAAGGGGCGTGAAGGAAACTGAACTTCCTGGTAATGGAGGCAAAGTTTCCCTTTAAAATTTATGTCACTGCTTTTGCGAAAGAATGAAGTTTTTTCTCGGGGGAGCACAAAACTTTTGTGAGAGAATGCAAAAGCATTGAAATTTAAATGTTTTCCTTCCATCTCATACTTTTTCAATCACCATGGCCCTTTAGGGTCTCCGTATGTAAGACTATATTGCCTTATTCAAAACAGTTTGTTGGTTTAGGTTAAAATAAATATATAATAAAATAAATGTGCTTCAACTGTCTCTGAAAGTAATAGTTAACCCAAAACGTCATTGTTTACTAGCTCTTGTTGTTCTAAACCCCATCTTTTTTTCTGTCATTTCCCATTAAGGTTCAGAAAACTTACATGGCTCATATGGACTGCTTTTATCATACGTTTATGTAATTAATCTTTTTTGGGGGGCAGGTGGGGGTATCTTGTTCTTTTTGGACCATGTGTGAAAATGATTAAAATATTTTTATTTTTGTGTTTCATAGGAATAAATAAAAGCATAAGGGTTTGAACAATGAGTGTCAGTAAATAATGACAGAATTTCCATTTTAATGAACCATTCATTTACTATTGCAAATGCATGAAATACTCTTATTAGCCACTAGATGGCAGGCTGTGACTCTAAAATACATCTAAATCTAAACATCTAAATATACAAAACAATGAGGGACACTGAGTCAACTGCATAGTCCAAAACTACTGGAATGAATATCAGGGACAAAAAAAATGGCTATTAATTTTTTTTTTTAACTTGTACCAAAATTACTTTTAATAACCAAAATACTGAGTGCACCTTTATTGTTTCAGGGCAAAAGATGAATGTAAAGAGGTCAGGTGTGCCAGCTAAGTAGCGGTCTTTTATGTATTATAGCCCATCTTGGCATTACCCACAGTGACCTCCAAACCAGTAGACCAAACCAGTAGACTGTGATAGGTCAAAGAATTCAGGGGTCAGGACCCTGTGATGCTGTCTTATTGGTGATCATGGTACAAAATACACCCTGCTTAATTCCATAATTCATTAAGCTGACAAAAAGAACAGCTACTTATAATTCATTCAATATTAAGAAGTACTGATAAAATAGTGATAGAATAGAACTTGTTTTTGTCAGTGTTTATGTGTGTATTTTTGAGCTGTTTTGGACCATCTCATTGATAGCTTACAGTTTATGTAATCAGTTTTTTTTTTAATTACCAGGAAGTTCAGTTTTCTGTAATACATGACAGCACAGCTGGAAGGGACAAAAGGACTTATGGTTAGCTTTATAACACTGACAGGGAAGGTGTTGGGCTGGTGCAGAGAGATGAGATACTTATAGCTACAATATGTAATTTTCTTCGCCGCTAGGGGTCACTAACCTCTTACAATAACAAAGGCGTAGATTGATGACGCAGTGATAAGCGGAATCATGGAAGTTGTCGTCATGCCGATGGATCTAATAATGTTTAGGGATGAGTGAAAACATTCATGTTTTTTAACATGACTGTGGTATGAAGCTGGGCGCGATTGCTAATGAGTGACAGATATTAGCGCCACACGCGAGTCCCGTGGATATAAAGCAATTAGGACATTTAATTCTACCGAACTACCCGGAAGTGCTGAACTAATACTCACACAGGTCAGTTTATTTGACGAATTAAACTTGTGAGGTAACGCAGCGCTGTTTCACTTGGTCTACACTATCACACTAAACTGCATTTGAGTGTGTTGAAAGTTATAATGTTATTCTATGTGTTAGTTTGTTGCCTATATGAGCCTAGCAGTAAGCTAGATCAACATTAGAATAACATACTGACCATATTCTAACATTTCATCATGTTGAGAAGCTATATAACATTGATTTTGTTTTAAGAACATTTGCTCACCTGTCTAATAAAGTACATGCAAGAGCGGCGTCTCTCTGTCAAGTCGTGAGGCTTTGTCAAGTCCAAATTTGCCGCAAAGCTCTCGGCATCACGAAAACGCCACGCTGATATCCTTGTTTTAGTTCTCCTTTTGTCCCAAAGTCTGCTTGCCATGGTCCATAATGTTTGAACGAAACAGCGTGCCACTAAACATTATGCAGTTGTCCACATTTGTCGCCGTGGTTACTATGGCAGTACAAGCGGAAACCAGGGATAACGCGGATATTACGTCAGTGACGGGCGACAAGGGATGGGGACTATTTAAAATTGTGAATTTCTTTGAATTTACAAATTCTTGGAAACATTTAAGATAATGTAAGTACATAATTGAAAAAAAAAAAATATAACACTGTGCAAGTTTTTGGATATTTTGATACAAAATTCTTACATATTGAACCTTTAACCATTTCCTGTTATGCCCAGTGTATGGTTTCGGGTTGTCCCAGACAAAAGATGGCCAATCGTGGCGATTTCTGTGGTCATGGCTCCTAAACTGTGGTCCTACGTCGTACAGTGAAAGCGGTTCAAAGACGGCGTTGTCACGGTCTTGCGACCAAAGATAGCCTGCCACAATTTTCGGAGTGTCAGAAATTTAGCATGAACATCTCGCAGTGCGTTTGCTGCTACAACCAACATCTAGCTACTAGCCAATAAAAATGCAACATAAAATGGCGTACTGATCAACACGACGGTGCTAAACCATAAAACGACTTACCTCAAGCTCCACTTACAAAATTGACATGCCAGGTTGGCCTCTTATCCTTAGCCATCGTCATGTCAATATTCTCCTCTTTTGCTTCCTCCTCTATTTTTCAGCGCACATAAAAACCCACAATTGCCAAAGTGTGATTCATCTTTCTCTATTTGTTTACCACTAGTGCATACTGATGACATTTTATTCTTCTATACTAACTTGTGTTGTAGCCTACGATTCAGTAGGTGTCATCATCGTACAGTCTACATGCATGTCGTAGTACCCAAGTTTATTGGATCCATGTCGTACAGTGTGATTTGTAATGATCTTTTAGGATTGCCGAAATCGCACAGTCTGTGGCACGAATCTCAACAATACAAGCTTGCATCAGGTGATGCTGATTGAATGACTATAGGTAGCTTAGCCATCAAAGGTGAACATCTTTCAATTGCTCAAGCGACCCCCATGGCTATGAGACAACTCAGGGTCACATGCCATACTCAGTGCTGTAGAGTATGCCTCTGTTCTCAGGCTGAATGAATGTGTGTGTGCTGATAATTGTAAGATAGAAAGGAAAGGTCAAGAAAAATGTAATACAGCTTCGGCTCTGTATTTTGGGCACTGAAATACATTAATTAGTTAAAACTCCTAGCTCCTAGTGGAAAGATAAAATTCCTTGTAAATGCGGTCCCAGGTCTTCCCCACTGTTTCTGTGTCTTTTAGGCCTCGTGGTCACTACACCAGCACTGTCTGTTGTTCTGTTGCTTAGTGTTCTCTTCAAAAACAAATAAATCCTGGAAAAGTCATGGAAATTAATATAAGCTCATGAAACGTATCACATTTAATATTTTTCTAGGTATTCTTTGAAAATTGGTTAATTGGTTAAAATTGCTCTTGGGTACAGTAAATTCAACTGTATATGATTTGTTGGTTTTTTTCAGTTATTTTCTGTGAATTGTTTGAACTGATTCACAAATCAGTCTGAATGAATTAAAAATTCAAAAATTTCGATTGATTTGCTATAAATTAATCATTCAGACTGATTTTTGAATCAGTGCAAACTATTCACAGAAAATAACTGGGGTAAAAACACTCATAAATCATATAAGTTTGAATGATTAATGGTTTATAATTCATAATTGGTCTGAATATGAATATTCTAAAATGTATTCAAGCTAATAATTGATCCAATAATACTAATAATTGATTCAATAACACTAATCATTCAACTTCAAATTGACTCAAAAGGAACCAGTTAAACCGATTTTTGTTAATCTTATCCAGTAATCATAAATGTATGGAAAAGTCATGGAAATTTATGGGTCAAAATTGTGGGGACTGATTAAATGGTGAAATGGGGAAATTAGTAAATGGTGATTTTTGTGTGTGTGTGGGTCAATGGCCTGAGGGTGGCCGGATATTGTTACCTTCAGAAAATTGTTCCTTGCCTTTGTCCTTCTTTGCCACTTTTCATTGGTTCAACCTTTCTTTCAAAGTGAACATGTCTAGGTCTGTGTCTCTGTGCACAAACTCTGTCAATCCTCTGTCTCTAGTACCACACACACAGACTTACACACTGCGAGCGCTCACTTGTCTCTCACTGCGCACAAGAGCTCTTTTGTTCTGTATGTTTCTCATGACCTTTGACCTTAGGTATCAGTCGGGTGCCCATTAGGGGTCTAAGAGGTGTTGCCTACTGTGTGTGTCTCTCACTCGCACACACAAACCCTGACAAAGAACTGGAGCAACTGCAAGAACAGATAGCAAACTCTGTGAAAAGAATTATTGATGCTAATCTTCTTTTACCTTTATTGTCTGCAAATGAAACACAGTTTTGAACAATTCAGCAACTCAAAAAAGGGTTTGTTGGGAAAGAAACGAAAGTATCCGTAATTTAAATCAAAGTGACATTTTAGTGAGCTGGAACATTGTGCGTGGGCTGTGGTTTACGCAGCAGACAGACTATCCTCAAGTGAGGTTCTTATTGACCTGGATCTATCCGACCTTGTCTAGCTGCAAACATGACAGCGTTTCTTTTTCCTTCACTATTCTTGTATTATCCTCGAATTGGGGTTTGCTGTCTAAAGGCTGGGCCATTTTTTTCAGCAAGGAATTTGATCAAAACTTGTATGTTTCAAACAAGTTCTTTTTCAAATGTTATTTAAATTTTTCTATTGAAAAAATCCTGATATAAATTCCACAAAAATATTAACCAGCACAACTGCTTTCCTTATTGCTATATATATATATATATATATATATATATATATATATATATATATATATATACACCGTGTGTGTATATACGTATACTGTGTATATATATATATACAGTGCTTAGCATATGCACTATGCATCCTGATAAAGTTCCCTTGACCTTTGGAATTAAAATAGCCCCACATCATCACACACCCTTCACCATACCTAGAGATTGGCATGGGGTACTTTCCATAAGATCATCTCTCAATGCAAATCAAACCAGCTATTAGGCTAACTGAAATAAAACCATGCCAATCTCTAGGCATGGTGAAGGGTACGTGATGATGTGGGGCTATTTTAATTCCAAAGGCCAAGGGAACTTTATCAGGATGCATGGTATCCTGGATCCATGAAATAACTGGCCTTTAAAAATAAAAATCTGCCTGCCTCTATGGGAATTTAACATAGGGGTGTCCTGACTTATGCCCCCTGTATTTTAAGGAAGAACATTTATTATTTACGATATTCATTCACAAAGAAAATTGGTGTCCTTAAATGTTGGATTTTTCCTCATTTTTTAATTAAGGCATTAAGATCAATTTCCAAAAGAAGAATTTTTTATTCCTCTTTTTTATTCAACTTTAGCATGGGTGTGTTCACTTATGCTAAGCACTGTATAGTCATTGACAGTGACGCATGCCACAGTCAGGGTGGTAAGCGTTTTTGGGACTTATCTACACTAGCTGTTTCCTTCCACCTATTTTTATGCGCACTTTGGTATAATTGCATTAAAAACTACTGGATGGAAACAAAACGCCAAGATGCGCATATATTCTAAAAATGCTCATAAAAACTGCAGGAAAAAAACGCTAATTTGAGTCGGATACATTTTTTTTATCCGAAAAAGAAAATGTGCACATAAACTACGATGGGAACACATTTACCAAATAAATTCCTCGATGTGAATAAAAAAAAATCATATGACTTTGCGATGTGACGGCATAACTGGACCAACCAGCGGACTGATCCCGTAGCACAGCATCTGAAAAGCTGTTTTGGTTGTTCTGAAATGACGGAGCAAAGTCTGCCATCAAATTGATTTGGTATAATTACCTCCCGGAATTATCTTACTCGACTGCGTTCCCAAAAAGCAGGCATCCACCTCCGAAAGCAAGATAACATTGGGTAAGTTGTGTCAGAAGGGAGGCCCACTGTCTTAGACTTTGAAAGCCCCTGTGCCAATACCGGACTTGTCGTGCATCCCTAAAGACATCCCTTTCAGACAGCTTTCTCTTGCGTCGACAGTTACTCCTGTTGGATGTGGTTCATCCTTAGTGGTGGTATGCCGACATTACCCTGGATACCGTGCAATGTTCCCTCTAATTTTTTTTTCTTGCTGAGCAAAAATTTTCTCCATTGGTCAGACATTTTGGCCAACTGAGTAAAAACATTATCTATACCAGACCTGTACAGCGTACGTAAACACACAAAAAAAGGTTTCATCGTACAGTTGTTATTTATAACTTTAATGTGCCATTTCTAATTTATTTGACCCTTGATGTAACTTAGTGATATATTAAATCATATTTTTTAAAACAAGCAGTCAATTCAGAAGTCTTTAATTTAAGCACATTTTTGGTTACCTGTTTTTTTTGTGTGTTTTTTTACAGTTCTGTTTTAACTGTACAAGTCTTTACCAAGAAATTTAATTTAATTTAAAAATCCACCACAGGACAGTTGTTCAATTCTTTATAATAATATAATATAATATGAAAAAAATTAAGAAGTCAGACCGAGATGGTTTGGGACAACCATAATGTGTTTTTGTGCAGTCAAGTATATGCTACAGGCAGCATTAAACCATCAAAATTAAATGTTTGTTTATTGCTTATGAATTATGCTGAAAGATTTTCTTTATCGGCGGTTTTCAAACTTTTTAATAGCAAGGATCCCTAAACAATACCCTTGTGAGATCAATTCTTTAATAGGCTTACAATATAATATTATAAAATATAACATAAATAATAATATTAAGTCAAACTGAAGCATTTAAATGGATCTAATAGCTAAATATTTTCTAGAAAAGTGAACATATGAACTCTTTTATAGTTATCCATACATCCCTGAAACCCATAACACACACAACATTTTTTTTTAAACTGATGTATGTAACTGAGGTATTTTGAGTTTGTATGCTACACCTGTGGTTGGTGTGCAATTGTAAATGTCTGAGTTTTGTTACCATTCTGTGCCCATCATCCGTTATTTCCATCACTTAATCAAGCCGCTCTTCTTTAAAACATGACTTTTTATTTCACGTCTTTGAGTTATCTGGTCCGCAAACATGACAGTATTCTTACCGCGACTTGCTCACTGCCGCTCACATCATTCTCTTTCTATAAAACCTGTAAAAACGTAAAACATTTTATGTGTTTTGGCCGTTCATTTACAAGACAACGACGTTTTGGGTGGGTGAAAACGCAAGCTTTTGAAAACGGTCTCAGTGTAAACAAAAACAAAAAAAACCCTGAAAATCTCTGAAAACGATGACGTCATGCACATGCGTATTATGTGTTCAATCTATAGTGTTTCATCGCATAGTGGCCTGGCAGCAGAATACAGCGCTTTTAGTCGTTACGCGAATCCATGTGAATAAGGATCATTTTGACAATGGTGTCGTCTGTACCTGGAAAACTCAAAGGAAAAACTTCTCTGTTTTGAGCATATCGTTGTCATGTAAACATACATACCCTTAGAGGGAACATTGATGCCGTGGCTCTTGATACACCACAAAGACTTGCTTTCCTCCTGGTCACATATGCACCAGTGAGAAGCGCAGTTGCGCACCAACAATTTGTCCTCTTTTGAACTATGATGTATCTCCCATTATGTTGTGTGAATTGCAATGTTTTATGTGCAGCTGTGCTATTGCTCTGCTAATTCAATCTCCACACTTTGCTCTTACTGATGGAATGTGCAATCAGTGGAGATTGGCCACGACTAGGCCACGTATATTAGTGCTGTCAAATCGATTAATCTTGATTAATCGCATCTAAACATACAAGTTTGTGTATAATAAGGGTGTCACGATTTCGATTTTAGATCGAAATCGACTGAAATTAATTCACAATCTCGAACTTCGAATTAAAAATTGAAATCGTCGATGCTGTCACGCCCCCATGTCACGTCCGGTCGGCGTGCCAAGTGGAAAAAAAACACGTGTGTTGAAGTGCTGCGAGTCTATGGTCAACCTCCTCTAACTTAGCTACAGCCATTCAAAAGATAGCATGGCAACTGCAGATGCAGGAGACCCATCGACAGAACTTGAACCCCCTCCTCTTTCATTGAAGTCGCAGGTGTGTACGTTTTTTGGATTTCCAGTGAGTTATGTTGACAACGTTCGCGCTTCAAAAAAGCCACAGTTTACTTTGCAGACATCCCAAGTCTCGCGGAATTTCCGGGAGTCTCCCGCATATTGATAGCGGCTCCCTGATGCCCGCAAATTAGTTAAAATCTCCCGGAATCTAGAGTGAGCGAGCAAGAGCGAGCATGCGAGACAGAAAAAACTGTGCTC
The DNA here is from genome assembly GCF_029890125.1 of Rhinichthys klamathensis goyatoka. Taxonomy (NCBI): domain Eukaryota; kingdom Metazoa; phylum Chordata; class Actinopteri; order Cypriniformes; family Leuciscidae; genus Rhinichthys; species Rhinichthys klamathensis. The sequence continues at coordinate 33,721 of NW_026606672.1, read as the reverse complement.
CAAAGTTCAAACCGTATAGCGCGCGCACGGCAGAGAGGGAGAGAGTGAGAGAGATCTTGCATATGTGCCTCATGAAGCGCATGTAAGAGAGCATCCTGATTGGCCGGTTTCGGCTTTAAAAAAATAAATGTAAAAATCGAGAATCGAATCGAACCGTGACCTTAGAATTGAAAATTTAATCGAATCGAGGATTTAGAGAATCGTGACACCCCTAGTGTATAAATACTGTATATATACTGTATATATGTGTGTATATATATGTTCTATATAATATATTTACACTTACCTTTTATGTTAAATGATTAATCGCAATTAATCTATTTGGGAGCACTAATGTGTGTGTGTGTGTGTGTGTGTGTGTGTGTGTGTGTGTGTATATACATACACACATACACACCCATACATCATCTATATATACCCAAATCATCAGATTACACTGCTCAGGCTGACCATGGTTTAGCGTTACCCATAGAGCCACTATGTCATCCAAGCTGCACTAGTCACAGTCTGCGTGTAGCTGTCCTCAGTGTTATGCTTATTGCTATGATTCAGCAAAGCCAGCAGAGCATAGTACAAAACACAGACAGAATGTTCTGTCTGCTCGCTGGATTACTGGAGCTATTTCCAGATAGCACTCTGTAGTTTTCTTTCTGCCACACATACACACACATACAAGGTTTTTAAGGGCTGCCTGCCTCTGGGGACAGCTGTGATCTCTCTGAGTTAGGCGCACTGATCCATGGCTCCTATACATTCATGTGTGAAAGCAATGATGGCTATATGTCTATAAGCCCAGAAGAGTTCTGGCCAGTTTTTGGAGTCATGAATTCTTAGATCCTAGAATGCTCTAATATTTGGATGCTGGAGTCTGGACTCCTTATGCCTTATACATACAGCAAACATGAACCGTGATGAAAGACCCTATCAGATCAAAAGCACTGTGAATAGCAGCACTGTTTTCAGAGATGGATCCAGGTTCTTGACAAGCTCTGGGTGTGACCATCCCGACTGTGTTTGACTGTGGGACATTATGTACTTTATCTGCTGTCGTATAGATAGTCTGTATGCTAAATGTATATATATAGACTCTTATACAGTATGTAAATGTGGGTCAGGAAAAAAAAGAGGAGATTATGTGTACAGACAGATCTGCTGTTGGTGTCAGTGCTGTGGGATATATTAGATTGAGGGATTTCTAGGACAGACATCAGAGAACATTCAGATTGCCCTAAACCACATACACACAGTTCAGGATGTCCTCATTTATTTGCCATATACGACACACATCATCGTCACACATGCTATATGTGTAATGCTCCTGACAATAATGCTGGTACAGTTTAGAAATATACAGTATTAGATAAATGTTGGACTAACTCTACATTATGACTGCATTTTAGAATAATAGTACAGTCATCAAAACTGAAATAACACAGTGAGGAAGGCTGGGAATTATGTAGTGACCAAAATATCAAAAACAGATCAAAGCTATCTCATGATTTTGTTGCCTCAAAGTAGTTACTTTTTTAAATTGAACTTTTGACTGGTGCTCACTGTTGTAGTGTAGAGTAACACAATTTGTGCACTATTTTTCTCTTTTAGGCAAAACTGGTCTTATAATTTGGATCAGAGAGGGAGTGATAGGAAGGTGATAATGCTATTTGAAGACGAAGATGGCCATGGTTATGAAATCTCTGACATATGACGAATGACGGCATATACAGTATAGGTTCGATTTGATTAGTTGTGTTGACAGTAAGTTTGGTTTTGATCTGAAAACTTGATAAGAGAAATTCTTTGATAAGAGGATTGAAAAAACAGGTTTTGAGAACTTTACCTTTGCATACCATATGTATATTAAGAGATAACATTTTCTATTGGCAAATTCTCTTTTGTTGCACCTTTTTTCATTGTGAATATTTGCATGGTAATCATGCTTATCAGTCGCAGATTCGAATCTCAGATTCAGATCATCAGATATAAATGACTTTTGGGAATCAGAATGTGTTCAGAACATATGATCTTATGATTGATATATATATATATATACAGTATATTGTACTATATATACACTGATGTATTATATAGTCGTTGTAATAAATATCTTTCTGGAGTAAACCAATTAACTATCTAAGTGTCCGATAAATGTAGTTATTGTCTCCCAAAAGAAAGAACCGATTCTGAACAGCCTGAAATGAGTTGTCAGTAATTCCACTCTTACTTCTTGCACGAACCTACGTAGGTTTGTAATATAGTCCTCATTAGCTGACCGTGAACAACATCTACTTTGACCCACCCTCAAACACTGTAGGTGTAGTTGAGGTCTGAAATAGTTTTGTTCGCATTGTCGACATGTTGAGAGAAGAATCGGTTTTCTGTGCTACGAAAGTTTACTATGCATGCACTTCCAAAGGATGTGATTGACATGGTAAAACCAGCACCATTGTTACTGTTCGTATCACTGTATACAAATGCTGAGGAAGGCTCTGGAGCTGAAATTCAGATATGGTAATGGCTGTTTAGGGCGACGACAAACATGACATATCATCTAAAAGTGGTAAGCTCACTTGTCTGCGTTAGCTTGCCCTGTCTGTTTTGAGTAGGCTATATGAACATTAGAATTTGCATATTTCAATGTTTTAGTGTGATAACCTAACTTTTTTTTTTTTTTTTGGAGCCTAATGTGCAATTGCGCTGTGCCGACTGTTTGTGTTAGTTTTGAGCCTAAGATGCTTTATTTTTCAGTTATGCACTTTATTTCGTTTCTGCTCTTGATCTGGTTTGTTTAATAAATATTCTTTTTTTTATTAAAGTGGATGTGCCTTTTGTGTTTATTAAGAGTAAAAGCTTTAAGTTAATAGTCTATTCGTGTCTCAGCCGCGAAGCTGAGCTCCTATGTTCAGCCTCGCTCTGTGCGAGAACATGCACAGAGCGGCTGAAATGATAGTGTCTGACAGTTATAACTTATTATTACAACATATGACAAAAATAATTGTCTAAATTATGTTGCATATTCCTCAACAGTTCTTGTGATGATATCATTAGTTGACAACATAGTACTATTTTCGGAAATCATAGGCTATGATATTGCGCAGGTGCACGTGATGCAACGCTGTCAGAGCCGACAGACTCGTGTGTCAGACTCATTTCAGTGCAAAATAATTAGGTCAAAAACGATTTAATATACTGCAAATAGCCTACTAGTTTTTTTATGTTTATTTATAATTCATTTAGGCGGACAACAAGGCTGCCAAGTACTGCGCACTGTGCGCAGCTAATTAATGTAACGTTTTTTAGTTTAACATTTTTAGTCTATTTTTAGTCGAAAATTTCAGGACTTCAGTCAACCAAGATTTTCTTTGGTTGAGTACAATTTCCATTACGCGCTGTAAGTGGTGGACCAACCACAACAGACTGAGCCATCTGACCAATCAGAGTTGGCTATCGGAAAGGAGGGGTTTAGAGAGACTGAATCCTTTATCGGACCGCTTCAGACACTGAGTAATTAGGTGAACCTGCAATGTATATTATGAGAAATTTAAAGTGTTTTTTGACCTTGAATCCATGTTAACATATTGAAGCCCTCCAAAACAAAGAAAGAACCTTTAAAATAGCATAATAGAGGCACTTTAATTGTAAGTTTTATGCTATTTTCATACTGTTTTATGTCTGTCAATTGCATCTTTAACGAAAACTAACATATAATAGACAAATAAATATATGCAGCAGCTTCATGACCCACGCACGTTAATTGAAAGCTGTACTGTACCACTAAACTAACACATGTATAGAACTACTAAGTTATTAAAAAGTGTTTTATTTTTTCTTCTTCCCCCATGTCTTTTCTTGCCAATGGCACCAAGTAAGCCGCCACGACTTCCATTGGTCCTTTCTCAGAAACACACAGACACATTGTATGCTTACATAACTTCATTCGCTGTGGGGATGCAAATTCAATACAGTGCAAACAGTACATTTTAATTCTTCCTCTCTCACACACACACACACACGCACTGAATTTGCAGTGGACTTTGGCCTGTACCAGATGGCTTCTGCTCTGCTACAGGACTGTCTCTGAGAGGGGAGGGCAGGAGAGCGGAGCAGAGGAGGGTGGGGGGTGGAAGAGTATGCAGAAAAGTGGCAGTGGTCTTTTCACTGAGCGTTTGTGTCTGGAGTGTTCACTAGCTTCTACCACACTCTCTCTCTCTCTCTCTCTCTCTCGCTCTTTTTGCTCAGGGAAGAGGTTTAAACTGGATTTAACTGAATGAGGAAAGAAAGTAAAGTGAAATAGAGGAGCAGAGCAGAACGTGTGTTGTACATGTTTTTCAGATATCTCTGCATGAATATAAAGAACGGTCCCCACACGGAACGGACGGCTGAAGTTGTGGAGTAGTGGGTAAGTATATTTCTGGAGTCTGGCTGAGTGTGTGTGTGTGTGTGTGTGTGTGTGAGTGTGTGTGAGTAAGTGTGTTTGTGAGGTTAGGTTTTGATACCATGAGCATGTTTTTCTCAGTACAGTTTTTCACTTCATGGCAATGGGAGGGTCTCAAGTTAGCACACAGGTTTTCTTCATCTAAACACGTGGCTTTAAATGTCTTAAACGTGATTTAAATGTAACAGTATTTCACTTTGGGAGGCTTATGATCAGTTTAGAAGGGTAAAAAGACTATATTTTTGCAGACAAGAATGTTTGATTTGCATGTACATACTTGATAAAAGTACTGTTGACATTATGTGTACTCTGTGAAATCTGTAAAAGTGAGAAATATTGGGATCCGTGTGCATGTGCTGTATGTGAGTTATGCTATATACTTGAATGAATGTCATACGAATTTATATGCATGCATGCATGCGTGTGTGTGTGTCGTATACTCATCTGGAATGTTTGCATGTGTGTTGTGGATGTGTATTAATCCTAACGGAGGGGTTGCTCACTGCTGCAGTGTATGATGGACTCAGCTGCCGTCTTTTTCCTCGTCTGTCTCGTCTGTGTCTCCTTTGTTCAGACGTCCAGACATCTACTGCATCCAGAAATAGAGACTCTCTCTCTCTTTCTCTCCCTAGTGTTTTGAGGGGCACACACAGAGACATAGTTTCAGACGGCATCAAAGCAGTTCCTCACAGCTGTCTGCATATGCCGTCGACTGATTGATAAGCCAAGCGATGCAAGAAAAAGCTCTGATTCGTTCTTATCGCTCCCTAATCCATACAATCGCTCCTCAGTTACTTGCTAAAGGGCTTTGAATTGTTTATGCTTATGCTGCATTAGCAATGTGTGCACGCAGCCTGCAAAAGTTGTCGGGTAACTTTTCTGGTTCAGGGGTGGTTGGATGGTAATCTGCATGAGAGTTTGAAAATATACAGCATGTCCAAAAGGATATCCTGAGGGGAAACCGCCTAAAATAGCCACACTTTTTAAACTTCATTTCAAACTCTTATCGCAAGTTTTGTGCTTATGGAGAACGAAAGAATCTGTGGCAGAGAAACTGATAAAAGACAGAAAGAAAACAGAGTGAACAAGCAGAAAGGGAGGTAGAGATACAGACTGAGAATGAGGGAGAGAAAAGGGCTTACTAGGAAGAGAGACACATGCGGTCTTTGCATGCCGTGCATTCTTAGTGGCTGACCCCTATGGAAAATAACAACAGGCACATGTGAAGGTCATGCAGTCATCATCCTCCCCTCTGACCACTTGCACACACACACACACACCACTGGTCATATAGTGGACTTTCAACACTTGCTTCGCTCACAAACCTTTCTGTCAGCACTTGATAAAACCTCCTTATTCAAGTCTTCATTGCTTTATTCGGTTACACTGAGAGAGAATGAGAAAAGTGGGACAAAATCAAACAGAGGAGGCACCTGTGATTTAAAGTGTTTCTTGTTGTATCTGATTCAGTCTGATCTCATCCCTTTCCTCCTTTTTTTAATCTGATTAGTTCTCAGGTTTTTTCTCAGCTGGCTCATACTGAGGAGCGAGAGGTCACGATGACTCCCATTGTGTTTGTGAAAGGAGATGATGAGGTCATGAGGGACTTTGGTCCTTCACAGGTCAAAGTTCAGATTACGGGCAGGCTGTGTTCTTGGTTGGATGCTGTTTTGAGTGGCTAAACTGAATAAGATGAACCCATTAGATTAGGTTATACTTAAATATGTAAATATACTTATATGATATTTATTTCTTGCCGTTTGTTAGAACGTGAATAAACTAAATGTTCTACGTTTTTCTTTATGAATGGACGATGATGCAAATTTTTTATTTGTTATTAGCATCCGTGGGATTTTTGTGAATACCCCTCCTTACCTTTGCTCTACTTCCGTCTTCCTGCGCTGTTACGCAATGTCTGAAGATTTCACACTCTGCCTTGTAAAAAATAAATTATTTAAACCACAGTGATCATATATAATTAATGAGAAACCATCTGCATATATATGATCTATATGAACTATTGCTATTTAAAAAGAACCATGCGATCTTCTGCTGAGATATATGAACTCAGTTATGTCAGTTTCACAATATTGAGAAAATTTAATTCTGATAATTTCATGGCATTTAGTTAAATTATTTTAATTTTACATTTCAGGCTCCGTGAAGTGAATTGGAGGCACTGCAGGGTTCACCACAAGATTTCAAAATAGTTGTTGATAGTGTAACTTGACCTCAGCCAATGGCGTCGCTCAGAGCTGCTTTAATCCCTCCCACATGTAAACAATGGCATGTTGCCCAGAGCAACTGCCAAAACCGCCATGCCTCATATGAACTGACCGAAAGTGCCTTTTCCCACCCCTCTCTCTCTCTCTCTTTGCCGTATTCTATTACTCCTTTTCTGCTTTCTTTCTGTTGTTAGTTCACAGGAAGAGAAAGAAAAGAGTTGCACCTGTAGTCAATGTGCTTTTGTGTTCGGGCACATGTATTCTCAGTTGTATTTGCTTTGATTAAACAACACATTTTTATTATTATTTTTTATTATTATTATTAGATCAATTGATTTATGTTATCCAATTTTTAATCCTTTCGGAGTTTTTATAGCAGACCAGGGTCTTTCTTAGCATGTTTAGTAGTATAAAAGTAAAATTAGGCTATATTATTATCTAGCTAAAAAAAAAGAAAAGAATAATTGCTTACAGTATCATAATTACTTTTATCTCATGTGGGCTCATCTTATTTATTGGGATACAAAGCAAGCAGGACTTCACTACTTGTGGTTGCCTTTATGAAGAAAAAAAACCAAGCATCATATTGCTCAATCCAATTAGCAATTATTGCTTGCTAAATTCAGAAGAGAAGAATGTGCCGACTGAAGCTCGACTATCAGCACGTGTAAAGTTGACTGTCCTGTCCATTAAATTCAGTTGTCAGCTTATAAATGCAAAGGAGTGTATGAGACTGTTTGAGCTAGATGAAGTCTGGCAGTCTGTATTTAAATTTAGTGTGTGGCAGCTAGAAGGGCAGCAATGCTGAAAATACATTGAGGACTATGTCTGGTTTTCGATTTGCTATTATTACAGATCCCAGATGTTTTTAGTTTCTATATGGTCAGAAACTTAACAGAGCATACAGCTCAAAAGTTTGGAGTTGGAATGTTTTTAAAGATGCTTTTGAAAGAACTCTCTTATATGATCAATTACACAGTAAAAACAGTAATATTTTGAAATTTAAATAACTTCATTTTATTCTTTTTAAATGCAAAGCTAAATCGTTCATTTCAGCATTTAAGCATAATTTCAGCAACATTACTCCAGTCTTTAGTGTCAAATGATCCCTCAGAAATCATTCTAATATGCCGATGTAATCGATCTAATATGGAGCTCAAGAAGCATTTCTTTTTATTGTTAATGTTGAAATCGGTTGTGCTTTTTCAGGATTCTTTGAATAGAAGTTTAAAAGAACAGCAATATTTTTAAACAGAAACATTATAAATGTCATTACTTTTCCGATCAATTCATCCAAAGTGTTTTCTTTAGGAAAAAAAAAGATAATTTTTTTACTGACCCCAAACTTTTGAACGTTAGTGTGTTTTACATTAGTACTGTTAATCTAAGATAGTATACTTAATAAAAGTAAACTGACACAACATACCACAATAACATAATGTAAAATATATTGCTCGAGGAACTCTCCGGAGATCTCTCTCCACACTCGGTTTCATTTGACGCACTAAACAGAAGTAGACTTTGTGACCTCATTATAATTGGCTAAACACTAACATTAATGACGCAAGTAGGTGACAGATGTAAGAGCTGTAAGATCAGGAGGAGAATTCGGAAGAAAACAGGACAGATAAACAGAAAGCGAGACTTTGAATCTGACACGGATAGTCGTGTTGTAGATGAAGAAAGAGAGAGTGAGACAGAGATGCCTTGGGCTAAGTCTGACCCAGCTGTGTAAAAATACCATCTATACACTAGGGCTGGGCGATAAAACGATAACGATATGTATCGCGATAGACACGTGAACGATATCAATAAAAAATGTGTTCGATAAAACGTTCGATAATTTTTTTTTTTCCTTCGTCGGAAGAAACCACAGGTTGCGAAGCAAGTTTGGTTGCATTAACAAAGGCACTCGCTCTCTGGTAACCTAGCAACGTAGGGAGTGACAAGCTCAGGCAATCATGTAACGTGTCAGTTTGGTTGCGCCATATACATATTTATTATGTCTATGGGTTGCGCCATCGAAAAAAAGGTTGTTTGCGCCATCGTTGTCTCGTGCTGCTGCTGGGTTCCTCATCAGTAACCGGCGATTGATAAGCAGAAAATGAGTGCCCTTCATCTGCATGCCATGCAGGCTAGAATTGCGAAACATTATTGGATAATTCGCTCTATTCGCGTTTGATGTGAACACAGTATAATGAACAGGCTGCGATGTCAAGATTGCAATGTGTGTGTGTGTCCGCGCGCGCGAGAGAGAGAGGCACGAGAGAGAGAGACACGCGGGCGCGATCGAACAGTGGAGACATAAAAACATACTCCGTCATTTTGTTAATACAGGACATCAGTCAGTCTGCAAAGTGTTTACAATATTTGTGTAGGCCTATACTCGCAATAAAACACAACATTGTCCTTTTGTCACACTGTATTTCTTGTCAAACTGTAGCCTACAACTGTACACACCGTTTTAAAAGCAAAACATATTTATTCAACCCCTTTGTAAAACAGTCTGTGTTCCATCTTTTGGACATTCATCATATGGCATTGGTTTTCATTTCTTGCCCTCAAAACAGAGCACTAATCTCTTTATTTTGAAGTTACACATTGATTAAAAAAGAAAATTAAATTTGTTGGTAGTATTATTTTATACGGAAATCAATTATTTATAATTCTGATGAGAATAAAGTTAGGGTTAATTAAAATTAAGGAAAACAAATATATTGATCTGAAATATAGCAAATTAATTTTAAATTCATTCAGGTACAATTACCAAACATATCTCATATCTATCTTTTTATTAGTTTAATTAATAAACCAATTATATAAAACTATTATCAGTGCACTATAAATAAACTGGTTCTATGCCTTTATTAATAAAACTTATTTAAAAAATACAAGGCTTAAGACATTTATAAAAATGCCTTCTATATTTCTGTTTTGCTTTTCACTCCATTGTACCGAAATCGTACCGAACCGTGATGTCTAAAAAAAAAAATCAAGCAGGGGGCACATACGATCACAAACCCCCACCACCCACGTCCCGCCGCGCCACTGTCACCTTTTTTACTCTGAGGAGTTTGCAGGTCTGATTGTGAATTTAGACTTATGTTTACATTTTAATTATTTGAGTTTTCCATGGTTGTGTTGACATTTCTGTCTTGGGATTGTAATCAGAGGAAGGTTAAGTTTAAAATAAAAATGTTTAAATGTAATATATTTTTTCTTCTGGTCCTTATTTTAAATGGGTCATAAAAAAATCAATAATTATCGATATCGACCGATATGAAACACTGATATCGTGATACAGTTTTCAGCCATATCGCCCAGCCCTACTATACACTCTCAAACACTCTAGTCAACTGAAGATTCTGTTTATCTCCCTGTGCCTCCAACCGAAACAGGGACACAACTCCCCATCCAGAAATAGATCAAACATAGTGTGCTGGAAATTACACTAGAGAGTCCTGACAGTGTTCATATAGGTTTGGTTGTTGTTGGTGTTTTTCCTATTAGAATATTATGGGTATTGAGAGAAAGGCTGCTTACTACAACTAGATTTTTTCTCTTACTACAACTATTCTAGAGTTTATGGTTGTGAATGGTGCTACAGAGATTAGATTAGTGCATCTACTGTATATGCATCCCAGAATAGTCCAAAGAATGACAGGAAGTGGGTTGCCACAGTTGCAGGGGTCAGGCAGGGTCAACTGTGCTGTATGTGTGACTGGATGAGACTGGAGGAATAGAATTTGAGCAGCTTATACTGGTACACGCACATAGCTTCTTGGGGACATTTGACAAATGGTGTGACAAGAATACAGTTCTTCACTACACCTTTATTCACAGGGCTCAGGCATATTTATATTTATAGTTGTGCATTATAAGCTTTAGTGATGCAAATTCTCACATATAAAAAAATATGTTCTGACAGTCATGCAAATGAGTATTTTGTATTGTAAAACGTTTCCCTTTGGTTGTCGATGTGTCTCTGTTTTTCTATACCCAATGACAGCAATTCAGAGAAACATCAAGAGATTGTTCTTTCATAGCTCAGGAAAATGTTCTGTAATTAGATAAATTGGTGCCATATGCGTTATTGGAAAATATTACATTTTCATTTAATTTTGAATCATTTTTCGTATCATTTTTTTTTATGCTCATTTCCCCTATTTTTACATTACAATTAGCTGCGCTGTCATCTTACAATCAAAGTTCTTTAATTTTTAAAAACACTATTTTTTACACTGTGCATGATAGTGTTATGACACCTAAATGAACTTGTGGCATTAAAAATGATTGATTGTAGTTTTTAGTGTTTAAGTTTTAATTTATTCAGACAAATAGAATATTGTCCTTAACAAGAAAATTATTATTTTATTGCATTGACCAAAGTTTTAATGTGTGCTTATGTTTTATTAGTCCCAATGAAATCAAAATTAAAGTTTTAGTATGACATTTATTTAGGTTATCTGTAAGCTAGTGTGCTCCAAAACAATGACAAAATTCTCATTTAGAAGATAAAAGCTTTCAAAACTTAGTCTCTCACTTCCGCCAAAATGGATCAATGATTTTGATGACATCTCAAATTTTCTGTCCAATCAAATGCTCTCTAGAATTCGAAGCGTCCCGCCCCTTACACTATACATAGACACTGAATGCACTCCTCGGTTTTTTTCTTAGATGTTTCTACTAAAAAATGTTTCCTTAGGAGAAGATAATTGAAATGACTGACTTTTAATATTTTGATAAATCTTTGCAGTGTGTGAACATTATCTGAAATTTATGCGGTTAGAAACAGCAAACTTAAGCAAACAAAATTGCTCTCAATTTAATCTCAATGCTGTCTGGTAGAACTATTTTTCTATTATACTATTCTATATAGATATTAAAGAGATCTAATTTCTTTTTTTCTTTCCTTTTTTTTTTTAAAATGAGAAACACACAGACCGCAGCGAAACAATTTGGAAATAGCACACTCCCGGTTGTCTTCCAGCTTCCTGCTGCACTGGGAGGTGCCAAAGAACACGTTCCAGTCGTTCTTCTGTGTAGTTAATCCAACCACAGAGAAAAATCACATTCCAGCGTTAATTCATGGATTAATTTCGGTAAATTTAACATCAGAGCACAGCACATGTTTCAGAAACATCTGTTTATGGCATTCTTGTGCAAGTCTTTTGTGGGTTTTGGTGTATTTTGCAGATATGAAACAGTCACCTTGTCTTTGTTTACTCTATCCAGCAGAAATGTATCTTAACACATCGTTAGAGTTTCAGCATTTCTTAGCAAAACATGAGAGTGCCTCTCTGTGTACATTACACATGACAGAATGAGACTGTGTATGAAAGTTAGCTAAAGCAGTTGAAGAAAGCTAAGTGACCGCTGTGTTTATCATACTGTCATATGTAGAAGTCCAGAGAAGCATGTGGCAAGTGTACGCGCACAAAACACACACTGTACTCAACCGTTAGTCAACATGAAATGCTGTTCACAACACATTAAATCTATAATGTACGTCATTATGGAAGTAACGGGAATTCATTTTGATGTTAACAGTGTGTATTTCTGAGGGAAACATAATATTAATTGAGAAAAGAAAAGTGGAGTGGGACTTTTTGTCCATTGGGAATTGATTGGATGATAAAAAGTGTGTTACAGACCTGAATAAACGTTTGCAATACCCAAGCAGCTATTTTTCTGTTTGTTGACAGTATCCAATAGCCTGCAAGGCCTTAGTGACGTGAAAAAAGGGAAAGTTGTTTTACAAGGAAAAAAATTACTGTTTAAATATTACAAATACAGTTTTTTTTTCTTTCAATAATAACATACTCTGATAAATCATTCATAATAAGACCAGGAGGATGCATTAAAAAACTATAATACATTTTGATTGACTTAAGATGCTATTCTGGCCATGTTTAGACCAATCTGGTTGAAGAGACATTTGGAATAGCCTGTTATAGGCTTCCTATTTTCAGGTAGAAAATATGACAAAATGTGAGACTGGAAACCCAACTCCCCATATGACATACATTTCAGTGGTTAACTGAGAAGCCAGAATGCCAGTAACGATGAAAGAGCTGTGGGTTCTCTTAAACAGGTAAATGACCGAGGTGTCCGTTCTAAAGCCAGAAAGAGAAAGAACCGGTCTGGAATGTAGTTTGACAGGCAACATGTATGTCGATACAGTTTCAGGACATCTGGCCACAGTCCAAACAAGGAACTCTTTGAGGGATATTTTTCTTCATTCCTTTTTTTCCCATGCACCATTCACTAAACGCCACAGAATGTCTCTTATTTGACCAAAAGATAGTTTAGACTAAGAAGTGTCTAGGGCGGTTTCCCTTTAGAACTGTTTTCATGTGTTTGTTCTAAATTCAAACCTAGTCCATTTTCAGCATGATCATTGTATGTATGTAGAATGGACACATGACTTCACCCTAATGGATAGAAATGATGTTTTTACTAGCGCAATAATCAGCAAGGGGTCCATGTTTTCCCTGCATTTGTCTGCCGCTCAGGAAAGGAAGGAGCCAAACATATGCGCGTGTGTGTGTGCTGGCAGTGTCACATGGAGAAGGCATGTGTGTTTCCTCCCAGAGAGGCCTCCACTGAGTGTATGTGTACGCATGTATATGAATGAACTTGTTGCACTGCAGCAGTTTCCAGGGTCACAGGGTGCAGCGTTTTCAGAGCGGCACTGTATGTTTACAGTGCTCACGCACATACATTCAAAGACATACATTAACCTACTCACCTACCCAGAGAGGCCTCTTAGGGTGGAAACCCAGTTCGTTCTCTCTAAAAACACACAGCTGTTTTGTACAATTTGATTCTTTGTGTTGTCCAGTTAAAGAAATATTCTAAGTTAATCTAAATCCAGTGTTTGTTATATAAGGTTGATTACCACAAAAAAAATTATGTAAACCTTTTTTTTTTCAATTACACTTTTGCATTTAGACACTTACAATTGAAGTAAATGGGGTCAATTTTTTAAGTTTTAAAAGCAAAAGAAAAGTGATGCTTAATTTTATAAAAGCAATTCTTTAGCTAAAATGTGTTTGAGCTGTAAAGTGTTTGTGGTGGTGTTTACAGTCCTGTTTAAGGTTTTAGACTTTTTTTTTTAACTTTTTTTTTTTTCAAACTGAAATCATGTTAACACGCTTTGTTTACATCTTGCGATTATACTATTGAAACAGTATGTAATGTGGAAATACATTTTTGTGGTAATCAACATTATGCCACAAGTTATGTCAATCGAGCTTTAATGTTCCTTTTAAACCTTCCTGTAGCGAGGACTTTCTAACCTATCTAGTAAAGCTAAAAATAGAAGGATCAATAAAATTCTCAAGTGTGTAAATCTGTCAAATGATTTTCAACCTTTTTGAACTGATTTGAAACTAATTGAACTACCGGTATGTATACTTTTCTGAAAATTCGTGGAGTAAATAATTTACTTTTATAAAAGATAAATTATATGAAAGTCTGAGGCCAAAGAGAAAAAGAAAGGACAACTACAGGGAAAATTGGAGACATGAGAGATGTAGTGTAATACAGAAACAGTCAGACTGTCAAAGGCTCTATTGTCTTTACTTTGCTCTGGGCTCAAGACATCCGCATAGTTGTACCTCTCCATGGGGCATTTGCACAGCTGTGTGTGTGCATGCGCGGGCGTCCTCTTACGCAGTATGGGTTACAGTGTAACTGTCAGTGTTTTCTCTAGGAAGAGTGTTTGTCTTACAGGCCGCTGGAGAGGCCCTTTTGTTTAACTTGGTGAAGAGGATCATCCTCAAAGCGAAGGCCTTCAACAATACAGTACCGTACGCTTACACTGTAGTTTAGTCAATGTATGTGCTTGTAGAGTATGCGTGTGCGTGTGTGTTTGAATGGGTCTCTGCAAGTTTGTTTAGTGCCTACGCTCCAAGAAAACAGCAAGCTGTGGCCTTGCTCAGTTATTACAGTTATTATCTGTGTTTACATCCAAGTTGCAAAATTAATTTAGGTGAGAAAAAGTAATGTCGCATAAAACATTTCCAAAGGGAAAAAGTGACATTTCAAACCCCATGCTTGAGAAAACAAAATCATCAATTCTGTGGAAATTGGCTACTTCCTCTCAGATGTTGGCAAACAGTTTATGGACTGGCTTTGGGTCCAACATTTCTAAATGACCAGAGAAACATCTTTTCTTTTTTGTTCTCAGAGCAAATTATTCAGTTACACAAACTTGTTGAGGCAAAGACACGTGGCTTTTGTGATGCTTATCTAGGAATTTATTCGGTAAATGTGTAGTCATCGTGGTCAATATGCATGTCTTCTTACTGAAAAATACTTTAACCACCTGAAGCAAGCATATTTTATGTATGTTTTTTGCATTTTGGTATTTCCAAACACTTTTTTTAATGTAGTGTCCTTAAATTCACAAATTCAAATGAAACCCAGACTGACGTATTTTTCCCCCAGTTTCTTACCCCAGCGTTTAAAAATTTGCTTATGCTAAATGTGGATCACATGAGTTTTTCATTGTTTGTTTTTTCCCAAAAAGACAAAAACAATTGAATCAACAATATTATATTAACTTGTATTTAATTTGCATCTTGGTATTTCTAAACAGTATATTTATGTAATGTGTAGTCTCCACATTTACAAAAATATATGGAAACATATAAACATATGGATGTTTTTTTTCTCGTAGTTTCCCATTCTTAAAATTTATGCTAAATGTGGATCCCATGAAGAGTTTTTCAGTGTTAGATGTTTCTCTGGAAAATCTGTCCTATACCTGCTTTTTTTCCTGTAAAGGACTTGATCACACGTCAGTATCCACATGCTTGTTTAGTTTCTCACTGTAATAATCACTATCAGCTCATAGTATCAAGGGCTACATGATCAATAACGCTGAACCTGAAGACTTCAGATCCGTGGTCATAGTTCAGAATTCTGTGTAAAGGGAGTCTGTGAAACAATAGTGCCCTCTTCTGGGAAGAGAGAAAAGAAAAGGCCAGAATAAGGCCAGCAACAGATAAGAGACACTGCTCTAAGGGGAATAGAAAGCTTTGCAGCAGATGTGCTCTTATAATAGTCCCCAATGGAAGCGAAACACCAACCCAAAATAGTGAAATCCAAACAGGTTAAATCCATCTTCAGAAAACTAACATGAAATCGAGATGAACACTCTTGCTTGGCTTGTAGGCAAGTTTTGATTGCCTCTTTTTAATGTCATTGAACTTTTGACTGTTTTAGGAAACAAAAAAAACTAAATGTAGCTCATGAATTAGTCACAGTATAGCTGAATGATAGACTAAGACACAGACATTCACAATTTGCACAGCGTCTCACAGTCAAACACACACACACACACACACTTTACTCATGTGCATTGGTAGAAATGGAGCTGTCTGGTGCCATGGCAACCAATGCGGATATCCACCCCAATTCCCACCCCCTTCCTCATCAGAAAGAGAGAGAGAGAGCGATACAACGTTAATTAAAATGGAAGCAGGGAATAACCGGAGATCGAGGGGAAAAAAAGAGAAAAGCATAGCTTCTACAAGATAAAAGGTTACACTTTGCCTGCAATACAAATAAAAAAAGGAAATGAGACGAATCCGGATTTCTGTGCTGTATGCGAGAAGTTGAGTGAAGTGCGTGAAATGAAGTCCAACATAATTAAACAAATTTGACACAATTCCAAATAACGAAAAAACTCCAATTTACAAGTAGGGAAATAAATTACCTACGATATATATATTTTTTCCTTTTTCTTTCATTTTAATAATGATTGTCTTAGCCACTTTTGCTTTGGCAATAAAAACGTGTAAATATTTGTCATGCAGTGAAGCACAAGGAAAAACTGAAACATTAAGACGCACACACACAGACAGGAAAAGCACCAACATGAGCTAAACAGGGCGCCAGGCCGGGGCATTTGAGGACATCGTGGGAGGGAGGAAAGTAGGGGGGAGGGACTAAGGTAGATTTAGAACAGGAGAAAAGAATAATTCTAGGGTACACAGAGAAATAAATGAAGGGATCGAGATAGGGTAGGGTAGGGTGGGGTGGGGTGGGGGGGTGGGGGGGGGGGGGGGGTAGAGTAAAGATGAGACACTCTGTTTCTGAGACACTCATGAGACATACAGTTTAAAACATTTCTTTAAAGGTTTGACTGTAATTCTTTCACTAAACTGAGTTTTTTTTTGTATGTCCCTTACAGATGAACCTACAAATTCAACATGGAATTGTGTATTTCCCACATAAGAGGTAAGAGCAATGTGAAATGTCCCTTGATATGCATGGTTGCAGTTCTGTAGTGAACCTGCAGGTGGCAGACTGTCACACCAGCGTCCTGTTGGAGCTGTCTTCGAAACATTACCCAGCAGAACAGTGTTATAAAAAGGGAGTGGTTGGTGGTACCGCCCCTCTATAGTCACAATTCATGAGTCAACCAGATATGATCATCATAATTTGGTTGTGCATGTGTGAGTGTGCTCCTATAGTTGGAAAGGTATTCCACATACTACAATCTCGCTTTTGTGTACTGTCCAGCTCTTACAGAATATGTGGAGAGCACGAACGTGTATTCAATCGCTGTACATAATTAGCTAAATATTATGGAAGCCTTTTTCCATCTGAGAGTAAAAAAAAAAAATGTTACATAGCAAGATACAGTTACATTGTGAGATAGTTACATAACACAAAATGTCACAAAAAGCATTGTGACATTATCTTGTAACTGTGACTTTCTTTCTCTAAATGTTTTATTATCCCACAAAGTTGCAATTGCAAGATGTAAAGTCAAATGATGTCATATAGTGAATCACATTGCGATAAAGTTGCATTAATGAGAAACACAAGATATAGCATGTCGTATTGGGAGATATTAAAGGACAAGTTCGGTATTTTACACTTAAAGCCCTGTTTTAAGATCGTTTCTGATGAAATAGAACAGTTAAGATTGAAATTTGGACACATGCTGCTGGCCCGAGAATTTTTGGTTTCTGTGGTTGAAACCTGTTGGAAAGCATCTTTTGCGGCGATTTTTGTGTGAGCATATCAGTGAACACCCCTGACCACTCGGTGAGTTTCACGTCTTTGTAAACTAAAGTTTAATGCGTTTTAGGAAGGATTGTTCCAGTGCACCTATGCAACCATTGTGGAGGGGGGGAGGTGCAACCACAGAAACCGAAAATTCTCGGGCCAGCAGCATGTGTCCAAATTTCAATCTTAACTGTTCTATTTCATCAGAAACGATCTTAAAACAGGGCTTTAAGTGTAAAATACCGAACTTGTCCTTTAAGTCAATCGCAAAATATAATGTTGCAATAAGTCACAGTTGCGACACTGATCACAAAAATCACAATTTGGAGAAATAAAGATGCATTTTGAAATGCAAAATTGGAATTATGAGAAACAGTTGCAACTGTGAAACAGTCACAATTCTGAAAAAATCAAGTTGCATTTGCAAAATGTACAGTCACATTTTGAAAAATAAAGTTGCAATTACTAGACAGTCAAAACTGTGAGATATAAAGTCACAATTTGGAAGAAATAAAGTTGCAATTGTGAGATGTAGCAAAAGTGAGAAATAAAGTCTCATTTTGAAATAAAAAGTATTATTATGAGAATAAAGTTGCAATTTACTCTGAGACGGAAACAGGCATCCATTAAATACTGAGGTCATAGAAAACCTGCAAAAGTATTTTCTTTCTGAATCAACAGTAATCATATCAGGATTCAGCACATCTGTGCATTAAGCAAGAAAGTGAAAACATGACTCATCAGTCTCCTGGCACCCTCTTAGGGCCCATCTTTGCCATGGGATAGCTGCCCATGGATGTGCCCAATCAAATAAACCTTAATCTCTAAAGGCCTCCAGGCCAAACAGGCCGATCCGGCTCCATCCAGTCCTATACAGGCAAGCCACAAGTCTGCCTGGGCCTTGCTTGCGAAGTCATGCCCACTGCGCCCTCCCTGCAGCGGGTACGGGACTGAGGGGAAATGTCCTCCTCCCTCCCTTCTTTCTCTCACCCAGGCCTGTTCGAGATAGCCAATAGTATAACCAACTCGGACAAAGTTAAAGTGGTTCGAGACAAGCTTTCATCCAATCAGAGCACACTGCAGTAGAGCAAGCAGGTGGGTGGGGGGTGGAAAGGAGAGAGACAAGGGGAAAGACAAAGGAAACGGAAGATGGAGCGATTGACTTGGCACAAGGGAGAAGAATAGAAATCGAGATAGATGGAGGAGAAAAGAACATGTTGTTTGTCAGAGAGGAAGCAACGAGTATCGACTGTTGCTGCACTTATTGATCGTTCTCAAATGCTGTTTATCCAGCACAGTCACCGAGACATGTATCTTCACGTGTGCACACACCCAGACGCTGTGTGAATTTTGTAACATTTGTGCAATTGTTGTAACAACCGTAACTGCCTGTGTTCTTTGAATAGTAACACCCACATTGTGAATTCTGGACCTCAGGGCAGGAGACAGACACACTCCATGCGTCTTCCTGCCAAGATTCGCCAAGTTCACTCACCAGTGAGAAATTGGTTAGTGTAGCAGACTGACTCCTCCGCCTCATATCGCTCATCCTTTTCCAGCCATCAATAGACGGATGACCCAGGCGGACCAGAGTTGATGCAGGAATGGGCAGAGAGCAGAGCTCCCACACACACTGAGAGTCTATCTATCCTTGTCCGTTTCAATAGATGAAGGGAAGAGAGGTGATTGAATGAGTTCAGCTGCATTGCTTTGCATTCTGCTTCAGGACTGCAGAATCCTTCTGTCTGTTCATCTCTCCATCTTTTCATCTTCTGTCTTGCTTCCATTTATTGACCGCGGTTTGTCCTCTCTGATACCACACACACACACACACACACACACACAACACATACAGGAACACAGACGAAAAATACACAAACATCCAATGGGGCAACATTATCTAAAGAAGAAGGTCATATAATTTGTTGTTTTACAGATAAACCCTCTATCTCCTACCAGAGTTCATCAGCATATACTCAGAATACAACACATGCAAAGAATCCAATAAAATCTAATTGGCTTGCTGAATGGACTGCTAAAAAATATATTGTGCTGAGTGTGGGTATTCCCACAATCTTCCCTGACACTTTTGTTATTTGAACTTTCATACTGCATTATACTGTGTGTATATAGTTCAAATGTTTATGGTCGGAAAAATGTTTGTATATAAATTTTTTGTTCCACAATTGACATTGACACACATTTCTCATTGCACTGGCTGCCCTGATGCACTTTTATAATGGTAAAATGTTGATGAAGACAGTGCAATCCATTTGCAGGCTTTATCCTGTCTATGTTAGAGGAGATCTCCAGATGGACATGTGATGAAAAACTATTAATATCCATTTAGTGTCCATCATAACCAGCTTCTTTGTGGCAAAGGCTTTCTTAGAATCACAGGCTCCAATTTGATTGGATGGTTTTATGCAATTTCTGGGAGTCAGGATGCACTGATTTTTATCAGGAGAACTTTGGCAAATCCAAAGTCTTTTTCAATCAAAGTTTATGGTTCATGGCATTTTTCAAAGATATTCAGAGATTGGTTTGTCAGAATCAGAAAGCTTTTATTGCCAAATATATTTACTAGGGGTGCAACTGTACATGTATTCGTCCTGAACCATCACGGTTTGGTGCATGCAGTCAGATAATGAATACAGTCAGTCACAGGCGATCCACACTCCAATCCAGAAGGGGGCGTACATGGTAATGCAACACTGTTTGCTAACCGCCAAAACAGGAAAAAGAGCAGAAGAAGAGGATCTGCACAGTACACACCAACCTAAAACAAGAGTTCAAATGGCACGCAAGAGCTTGCTAGTAGCCAAACTTGACGGAAAGGAAATCAGGACGACAGAAAGCAGCATTCTGTTTGTTTTCTTTATTTTACAAAAGCTCAATGTTTTGTTTTTATTGTGAGTGTACACAAATAGACAAAATAGACCCTTTATACCTAGTTTTGAATGATGTCTTACACTTATCTGTATGACCATAAATAACATTTATTTAATATTTTAAGTTATTTTCGCTGTTATAATGAGACAAAATCATTTGGTATTGAGACGATTTGTGTCGTGGAAGTCTCACTGAAGTGTCACGGCGTGTCCTGGAAATGGGAAGCCTCAGGTTCAGCTTCACTCGCTGTCTCCTCATGGAAAGGTGAAGTAGGCTCAAATAATACCACTTTTTCTCGTCGCTCATCTTTTTTCGTGATTTCTTGGAAAAAAAGCGTAATATTGAACTTTTGTGCATCCACCATTGTCACCTACCTCTGCCTCAGGGGGGACTAAATTCCGCCATTTGGAACAAACTGTAATCTGCACTTAATGTCTGTTCAAAATGAATGAAGAGAAACCTAGCATTGGGGATTTGTTTCTTTTTCCTGTTGTACCAAAATTGCATTGAACCGTGACGCCAAAACTGACTGTTGTACTGTTACACCGCTAATGTTTACACATACGAAGAATTTGTCTTTGTGAGAGAAGCTTCCACAGCACAGACAGTATGACAGCGACAAGCGAAAAATATATACAATATACAAAATAGACAATGTGTATGTACAGGTAATATGTTATATACAAATGTAAGGGAATGTAAATAAGAGGTATGGTGTGCTAAATAAATATTATAAATAGTGTTTTGTATTGCACGTTTATTGCCCAATGGGGGCATTTAACTGTTCATAAGGTAGATGTCCTGAGGAAAGAAACTTTTCTTGTGCCTGGCTGTTCTGGTGCTTAGTGCTCTGTAGCGCCAACCAGACAGCAACAGTTCAAAGAGAAAGTGGCCTGAATGTGAGGGGTCCAGTGTGATTTTTGCCAGCCCTTTTACTCACTCTGGATGAGTACAGTGCTTGGAGAGTGGGGAGGGGTGTACCAATGATTCTCTCAGCAATCCGGACTATCCGCTGTAGTCTTCTGTGGTCTGATTTGGTAGCTGAGCTGAACCAGACCTTTATAGAAGTGTAGAGGACAGACTCAATGACTGCAGAGTAGAACTGCATCAGCAGCTCCTGTAGCAGGTTGTACTTCCTCAGCTGGCGAAGGAAGTAGTACCTCTGCTGGGCCTTTGGAGTCAATGTGATTGTGCCACTTCAGGTCCTGAGAGACGGTAGTGCCCAGGAACCTGAATGACTGAAAGACTACAGTGCTGTTCATGATGGTGAGTGGGGGAGTGCTGTGGTGTTTCTCCTGATGAAGTCCACAATCATCTCCACTGTTTTGAGCGTGTTCAGCTCCAGGTTGTTACGACTGCACCAGACAGAAAAAATGGTATCACTTCAAAATGGTAAAATATAGCTACAAGATCTATCCATGCTTGATCCACTAAATTTTGTCTAACTAAATTTAGTAGAAGAGTCTCCATCAAAAGTTTATGAGATATTTTGGGTTGAGTTGGTATAAACAACACACAGAAAATGGCAAATGCAATATTTTTGTGAATATAGCTTTTTTCATTATTCTATTAATTGAATTATTTTTGGTTACGTGCCAATCTCATTATATCAGTGTTGGGATGCTACTTAGAAATAGTAGCTTGCCAAGCTATAATCTACTCATAATTTGTGAGTAGTTATTGTCTTAAGGTTACAAATAAGATCAGTGGATCTCAACCTTTTTGACTTGAATTGCCCCCCTTTGTCCATCAAAATATTCAAAAGCCCCTCATATTGGCTAAGATATTTCCTCTGGAGTTTCTGCAGTAATTATGACAATGCTGCTTGTTTTCAAACTTTTTTTATTAACAGAAACTGATGTTATGCTGCTATATTCCAGGCACCTTTATACTGTCACCACATAATGCACACAATAATTTATATAAGTAAAGCACATAATATTTACTATTGAACTAGGCAGGCATAAATGTGTTTGTTTGGATAGTTCTGCATTTCTATAGACTTAAATCTTTGTTCTTATCTGGATCAGAGTTTTTATTATTACTTTATGATTCTTTTAAAGCAGCACTGGAAGCCATTCGGGCAGATCGCCACATACTGCTCATACCAACACATTACCCCACTGAATGCCTGCCGAAGAATGCAGCACATCCCTCACCCTCCACCCCGCTATATCCCTCTGCCTGACTTTCTACCATCTCTTTTTCACCAACCGCGAAGGAAAGATGAAGATAGAAATTGAGAGAAAGATGCAAGATAATAAATTCGAGCATAAAATCTGTGAGTGGGAAGATATGTGGTTTGAGTGATGAATGACAGGTGTGTGCTGAATTTGATGAGTTATGATTCTGCAAAAGTATGTGTTTGAGTAGCGCATTACTCTTTCACCATTGTGTGTGTGTGTAGGGGGTTCAGCTCGGCAAGGTCTATTCTTCCTAATATGTGTGTGTTCTACAGGTATGACTCAGTGACGGATATGAGCAGGCATGAGGTATGTGTGCGGGTTTGTGTAGAGGATGTGACTCAGGAGGCATGCACTGTTGTTCAGCTTAAATCGTTCGATATAATGACAACTGGAGTAATCAGATTGTTCAGTAGTCTGAGCCAGCAGAGAAAGTGCTCTGTGACTCATACAGAAAGAAAGGGTGAAGCTCACACACACAAACAATATAACCCCATGGACCGTCATTCGCTAAACAGGAGATAATTTGCTATAAACATGAGATAATTCAGGGGGAAAACGCCTTGCAAGGTTGTTTGTTTTTCTAAATAGTTTATTTCATCTGTAAAATGTGTTAGTTGAAGTTAAAG
The DNA here is from genome assembly GCF_029890125.1 of Rhinichthys klamathensis goyatoka. Classification (NCBI taxonomy): domain Eukaryota; kingdom Metazoa; phylum Chordata; class Actinopteri; order Cypriniformes; family Leuciscidae; genus Rhinichthys; species Rhinichthys klamathensis. The sequence goes on along the minus strand of NW_026606672.1, from coordinate 10,332 downwards.
CCACTCTCTCCCAAGAGACAATACCATAAACCTACCATAAGCACAATCCCTGTGGTTTAAAACTGCCATTCGTATTATGGTATTATGTTCATAAAATAAATCTATGAAATTAGTTTAATGATCTTGAGGTGTATAAACAGGGGTTTGTTTGTTTTTCAGTATAAACTATTATGTAGTGAGCTTCAGTGTTTTTGACAACAATCCTGGTGTACTTTGATAACTACTTTCCAGGCTTGATCCTTTGAAAATAAGCAAATTTGCACCAAAATTTTATCATAAAGGAACATTTTTGATCATAAGAGAAAAAAAAGGCTGAAAATATGAATAGAAAACTGATCTGAAAACAGAAACTTTAAAATGGAAAAAGCAGCATGCATATACATTTTAACTTAATGTCAAGTCTTATCATATTTGTGACATCTTGCCAGAAAGAGCCCACTTTTACAGTTGATGAGACATGTACATCTGCTCTATATGTGTGATGAGATGCAGAGAGAAATCCAGACTGGCAATAAGGACTCAGTCTGAAGACCAACGGTATTAGCATATTGTCAAAATTCAGATGTGATTGCAAACTCATTTTGCATGTGCGTTGCCTAATTGTGCACACACAAAGTGTGACAATTCAAATACTTAAATATAAATAACATTTGCATTTCCCAAGATACTCCTTTTGGATATTGGGTGATTAAAAAAGAGTGTTTCCCGTTCTTGAACAGATTGCAGGCTTGCGCTCGTCTGCCCTTTGCGTTATATAAAGGGACTAACCAAAATTGTATGTAATGCGTGCAGGGAACAGATGGACTTGTATTTGAAATTACAGTTTTATTGAAATACTATTCATTTGGCACATGGATAACTACTGGTACACCTTTTTTTTTTCTATACGGTTGTTAATTTATTTAAACAGAAAAATGTTGACCTTTTTATTATGAAATCACACCAATGAAGGAAGTAACTGTATTTAACATTGATTGAACTGCTCTTTAATCAAAGCAAAAGCTAATTGAAAATAAGCATTTTTGCTATTGTTTTTCAGCCCAATGAGTTCAGAATTTTCAGATTTGGCTAAGAATGTTTTTTATACTGCATTACTATTAATAAGTTAACAAACTTCATAAATGAGTTTGCAGATCTCTTGGGGATCGTCTTGACTAAATATGACCATATTTTAATAATTGGCGATTTTAACATTCATGTATGTTGTTCTGCTAATGCCTTATAGCCAAGGACTTTTTAAACCTATTATCTTCTTTAAATATTGTTCAGTGGGTTAATGGTCCCACTCATTGTCATGGTCATACATTAGATTTAATTTTGTCGTATGGTCTGTCTGTGGCCGATATTGAAATTAGAGATACTCCACTTTCTGACCACAAACCATTGCTCTTTTCAACATTCCTTCCTCTACCACCCACAACTGTTCCACCCCATGCTCGTTGGTCTCGCTCTTTAATAATAATAATAATAATAAACTTTATTTTATATAGCGCCTTTAAAAGCATCTCAAAGCGCTTCACAAGAATAGAAACACGATAAAACATATAATTAAACAAGCAATGCATTACTGACAAAAAACCTGATAAAATACAAAATAAAAACATTATGAAATGTTCGATTAATAATAAGGCAATTATAAACAATTATGTGAAAGCTACCCTAAACAAATAAGTTTTAAGGGATAATTTAAAAACACTAAGGGAGTCGGCTTGCCTAATCTCAGCTGGCAGGGAATTCCAAAGTTTTTGAGCATTCGACGAAAAGGCCCTATCACCCATGGATTTTAGTCGAGTATGCGGAACAATTAAAAGGCAGGCTTCCGAAGAGCGGAGATCACGTGCTGGTGTGTAAGGGGTTAAAAGTTCAGCAAGATAATGAGGTGTCAGTCCATGCAAAGCCTTATAGGTGAGCATTAGGATTTTAAAATCAACATGGAATCTGACAGGGAGCCAGTGTAAAGATTCTAGTACAGGAGTAATATGATCCCTTTTGATCCCAGAATTTTGTACCAACTGTAGTTTGTTAAGGGTAGCTTTTGAGACCCCGGGCAACAAAGCATTACATTAATCAATGCGTGAAAATACAAAGATGTTAATTAGCTTTTCAGCCACAGGAAGTGTCAACATGGGACGCAATTTGGCTATATTTTTTAAATGAAAAAATGATGTCTTGACAGTGCTCTGAACATGAGGAACAAATGTTAAGTTGGTATCAAATATCACCCCCAAATTTTTTAATTTTGTTTGAAATTGAAGTGTAGAACCTTCTACACTTAAAGTTGGGTCCCCAGTCTTCCGTAGCTGGTGAGGTGAACCAATGAGCATTACTTCCGTCTTGTCACTGTTTAGACATAGAAAATTACTAGACATCAATTTTTTTTATCTCAGAAATACATAAAGAAAGATATGACACAGCCACGTTAACATCAGGTTTTGAATGTATATAAACCTGGGTGTCATCTGCATAAAAGTGAAAACTGAGACCAAGTGATCTTAAAAGTTGACCAAGAGGATAAACGTATATGTTAAAAAGTATAGGGCCCAAGATAGAACCTTGAGGGACACCAGATTGCACTACACCAATAGCAGACCTGCAACCACCCATAGTGACAAACTGCTTAACCCCACATTGTCATGTTGTGTTCTCTGAAATGTATTCTGCGGCCGAAAATCCTCTCATCTCGGACTGCCCTACTTCTCATCCGGATGTCGATGAGCAGCTACAGGCTTTTAATAACAAATGTTCCAACATCTTAGACTCCATTGCACCTCAAAAGCTTATCTATCCTCAAAACAAGCCCCAGCCATGGATAACTAGCGATATTCGACTATTGCGTCAACAATGTCGACGGCTCGAGCGAAAATGCAAGAAAGACAGGCTTCAAATTTCTTTCGAGATGCTGACTGTTTCACTAAATAATTTCCAAAAAACAGCCAAGGCAGCTGAGAATAAATTCTTATCTGACATCATAGAAAAAAATTCCCATTGTTCCAAAACGCTCTTTTCTACTATCGACTCTGTCTTAAACCCTTCTGTTAAGTCCTTCTCTATGACCTCTCCCACTGAGTGTGAAAACTTTCTTAATTTCTTCTCTGAAAAAATTAATATTACTCGAGCACAAGTTTTTACCTCAAGAGAGCATGTTCCCGATCCTATTTTTTCCTGCTCGAAAATTGAGCCACTTTGAACTGATCTCCCGTCAGACATGCAGGGAAATCACTTTAAAACTGAAATCCACCTTTTCTCCTCATGATATTCTACCTTCTCGCTTTATAAAACAGGTATTTGACACTGTTGGTTCCGACTGTTGTTAATGATACGGTTCTGCGTATCATTAACAACATTCTCTTGACTGGGATTGTCCCTGCTTGTTTTAAACTAGCCACTGTGACTCCCATCCTCAAGAAACCGTCACTCGACCCCGCTGTATATGCGAACTACAGACTTCCAACCTGTCTTTCTTATCAAAAATTCTTGAAAAACGGTCTTTATACAGCTGCAACATTATTTACACATTAATTCAATTTCGGATATTTTTCAATCTGGTTTTAAACCCATTCATAGCACTTTTAAAAGTTCTTAATGACATTTTAATAACGACAGATGCTGGCGACACTATGGCTTTAGTGCTATTAGATTTGAGTTCAGCTTTTGACTTTGTAGATCACAATATTCTCCTATCTCGGCTAGAACGTTCGATCGGTATCTAAGGTATGGTACTCAAATGGTTCCAGTCTTTCCTATCAACCAGAAGTTTTCTGTTAGGTTAGGTACTCATCTATCTTCTGCGACTCACCTCAATTGTGGGGTACCCCAGGGATCGATTCTGGCACCCCTACTATTCTCATTGTACATGCTTCCTTTGGGATCAATTATGAATAGACTTGGTGTGTCATACCACTGTTATGCGAACGATACCCAACTCTACATACCTATAAAACATAATGATAACACTACATGTAAGAGACTACAAGACTGTCTTCACGAACTCAAGCTGTGGCCCACTAACAACTTCATGTTCCTAAATGACGACAAAACCCAAATCATCCAATTTGGTCCAAATGAGCTCTCTGACAGACATTGTACCGATCTTGGCTCCCTCACACCATACCTCACTTCAGAAGTTAAAAACTTAGGATTTTATCTTGACAGTAGTCTTAAACTGAACAAACAAATTAATGCCACAGTTAGAGCCAGTTTTTACCATTTACGCCGATTAGCCAAAGTCAAGCCATTTTTAAACAGGGATAGCTTTGAAACAATTATTCCCGCATTTATTTCAACACGACTTGACTATTGTAACTTATTATATGTCAGGCTACCTCTCTCTTCTATCTCTCGTCTTCAGATGGTCCAAAATGCGGCTGCCCGTCTGCTCACTGGCAGCCGAAAACGAGATCACATCACCCCAATCCTACGTTCTCTGCACTGGTTACCAGTCAGATTCAGAATTGATTTTAAAATTGTATTATTTGTTTATAAATCTCTTAGCCACCAGGCCCCCAAATACCTTTCTGATTTAATTATTACTCATAACCCACCCAGATCACTCAGATCAAGAGATCAACATCTTTTGGCTGTTCCACGATCTCGCTTAAAACGCAGAGGCGATCGAGCTTTTGCAGTAGTCGGCCCTAAGCTGTGGAACACCCTACCACTACATATTAAATCAGCTTCCACACTATAGCTGAATTCAAATCTTTGCTGAAAACACTTTTTTTTTTCTCTAGTGCGTTTAATGTACCATAACTTATATGTTTTTTTGTCTTGCCTTGTTTAGTCTTTCTTACTTTACTGTACAGCACTTTGGCCAACCAAGGTTGATTTTAAATGTGCTCTATAAATAAAATTGATTTTATTTTATTTGAATAAGTATCCTGAAGGTTTAATGATACATTAAAAATGCCAGGGGGTTCATTTAATTTTTGTTTTATCTAACGATGTTCACAATTGTTATAGAAAAAGCATTTTACAGTTGGCATTAAATATGTGACAGTAGTGATGTAAATATTTGAAGTGATGGGGAATAATGATGCATAAATAATAGTACTGAAGTCTCTTGGCTGGATTCGTTTTTTCTTGTTTTGTTTTTTTAGTTCCCAAAATGTGCCAAAATGTGGAACCTTAACATTTTCTTGCCTACATAACTTTACATAGCTTTAAAGAGAAAACAAATAAGTGGCTTTTAGACATACAATTCATGCCAAGATATGATGAAAACAGGACAGGCCATCTGTAAAGTGATGGCATATCTCTTGCTAAATGATTTTGAAGTGTTCTACATTTATTAATACTTTCAAAGAGGGTAATTAGAAATTGTGCTTTCCAGGACTCGGAAAGTCATGTAAATTTAAAAAGTGTGGGAACCCTTAAAGGAGCTGTATGTAAGATTGTGGCCAAAACTGGTACTGCAATCACTTTCAAATTACTGTAGAGCGGTGTATCCCCTCCCCCTCCTCCCTGACTCAAGGTTGCCAGATAGGCTGCAGGATCCCGCAGGAACGTGACGAGCTGCAGCTGTGGTAACTAGAGCAGAGCTGGCAACCCGGATGCTGCAACACTACTGACTTCGTGATTGGTAGATAGGTGGAGGGTGGAGCATCAGACCAAAACACAACATGACAACATCAACATCAGTTGAGGGCTGCAACTGCACTTTTTAAATGACAATATGCTGGCCGGACAACTGTTGTCAGTGATATACGTATTTGAAATGTACATGATTTCTTAATGTCTAGTGACATATCAGGGCCATTTTATGATTAATTGAAATACATTTCTTACATACAGCTCCTTTAATTAAAGCGGAAAAACATACTGTTTATTTTCACAGTGTAGTATGCAGAGACCATATGGAGAGAGTTGATTCCCCTGAAAAGTATAAACACTGTGAGCAACCAAACACATTTCAGCTGATGGCATGAGTTTTGGACTGGACTATATTTTTATCAAGCCAATTGAAGATGGGGCAGTGTTCAGAAAACCTGTTTGAGAACATTACGTTTGGTGATTTTAAACAGTCATGAATTGCAGGATACTCTTTTGCTTGTTTCAGCAAGATTCACATTGATTTGCTGCCAAAATGTTAATCAATTTAGTGCAGCTGTTTAGTCTGTCACCCTTCCTCCATTCTTAATTGGTGAATGTGACAGACCTGTAAGAAGAGGGTGAGAATTCAGCAAAAACAGTTGAAGGTGTGACATCCCCCAAATCACATTTTTGAGTCAGCTAGTGGAGTTTGCTTGTGTAATGCTTCACCATTCAGTTTTCAGACCATAAAATGAAATGAAAAAAATAAAACCCAAATTTTTTTAGTTACTTCATTAATGGGTAATTGCTTGCTATTTTCCTTTTATTCAGTTTTACTTTTTCTAAATCGTGACTTTTGAAAAGATTTTGACATTTTCTATCTTTCCGTTTTTGTTTTACATTTTGCGCTGTTAGCAAATTGGTTTTAAGGCAAGTTTATTTATAATAGCACATTTTATACACGGTGGTAATTAAAAGTGCTTCACATTATATAATGATGTATATATATTATTTTTCTTTTCTTTTTCTTTCTATCTTTCTTTCCCTTTATCTTTTCCCATTTCATATCTCTCTCTCTTCCTTTCCTCTTGTGTTACTGAGGGATCATGGTCCTGTCATAATTAGGCCCTTTCTCCGTAATATTATTCTGTGGCCCATTAGGGGGACGACAGTCACTTCTGCTCCCTCTCAGCTGAAACATTACAACTCTTTAGCCTGTCTGAGATTGACTCTTCTCTCTGGTCAACACCCCTACTCACTAAGATATCAGAGTAGTTCTGTAAGCACTGACCGCACTGGTGATTTAATCACCATCCAAGAAATGTTAAATGTGTTTACAAATATGGGTTTCTTAATGTATTCCAAAGTGTTTGGAAATGGTGTTTTACTGCCCTCTATTTTCACTCAAGCTCTTTGTAGTGCAATACAGAGTCACTTCAAAACTTGCATGTCATCCTGTTTTTCTCTGTTTTTTTATTTATTTATTTTTTAGTTACAGCCACAGAAACACGTACTGCTGTAAATGCACACCCTCTTAAGTTGTAAAGTTCTCTCACTTGTGAGTAGTGCTCAATGTTGAATAGTCCACCCATTATTTACTCACCCTCATGTTGTTCCAGACCTGAATGACTTTTTAAAGGAGAATTTTTATAGTCTTAACACAGTTCCTTTCCATACAACAACAATTCACACTTTCACAGGCTACCAAGATCTAGAAATGTGATAAAACATCATAAAAGTACCATACAAGTGGTCCATATGATGCATCACTGTATCCTTTTTTGAATGTGATCCTTCTATAATGTTGTTGTATGGCTTGAGAAGACTTGGAAAGATGCACAACAAGTCATAATTACCACTTTTATAGTACATTTATAGTTTTTTTTCATAGACTGTAAAAAAATATGGATGTAGTGTCTGTGACTTCACCCGTAGGTTTCCGAAGAGCATTTTTGAAGCCCAAAGTGGGCGGAGCTGGACGTCGCCATCTCGCGCGTCACTCCCGGATAACCGAGGGGCGGGATTAGCTGAGGTGACGTGACGGCTAACAGACAGCAGACAAACGGCTAGTAGGGACAGCAGAGGCAATCCACCCGTCACTCAAGTGGCCACGCCCTTAATTATGTAGAACTTTAAGGCTTAATAAAATTTAAACAGATGAGTTATAAAAAAATTCACCCCCCCTCACAGTTGTCATGAAGTGCAAAATTAGCTATATAGACCAAAACTACTTTTAGTACCAGGCTGTAAACATATTTTTTTTTCTGCTGTAAAGTTGGGCATATTAACATGGGGGGTCTATGGGATTGACTCTCTTTTGGAGCCTTTTTAGAGCCTATCTCTAGCGGCCAGTCTATGAATTGCAGTTTAAGTCACTTCCTTGTTGGATTCAAGAGAGAAATCGGAAGGTTGCCGCTTTTTTTTTTTTTTTTTTTTTTTTTGCTAGACCATGTGGTCTATCTATGTGAGCTGCCCTCAAATCTCTCCTTTTGTGTCCTTCATGGAAAAACAGCGTATGGTTTTGGAATGATATGAGGATGAGTAAATGATGACATATATTTCATTTTTGGATGAACGACTCTTTTAAGATGTTTGAGAGTGTTGGTAATTTTCTCCAGCACTTTAACAGTCTTTGTTGTTCTGGTGTTGGGAGATGTTCCAATTTGTCCATTCATTTACTCCATGTTTCCATTTGCAAACAAGCTTTTCTTTTCATTCTTTTTTTCTAAAGAAATATTCAAAAGAATTTGTCAAAATCTGGCAGAGAAGTTTTGCTGTATAACTGTAACAGTTTGCAAGTTAACTGCAACCTTTCCTAAGTGATTGCCAAAGGGAACATAAAGTGTAAATCATTTATTTACATTGCTGGATGCTGTGATCACATCTGAATCACAAGATTTTCACACATGTCTCTTTAGATCATGTGTGAGAAAAAGGGGTCAGAGTTTGTTTATTATTCTGGGGTTTGCAATGGATTGCCTCAGTAGGTGAAATTATTGGCTTTTCTCTGAAAATCTTTTCTCTCTCTTCAAGTGCCCATTCATTTCTAGACATGCACATAATCAGTCAACTACTCTGTCTTGTGACTAACTTTTATCTTCTTGTCAGTCATAATAACTTGTCATTTGTCAATCAGACCACAAGAGCTTGTGGTAACTGTGTCATTAAAGTTACGGTTGCCGCAAATTCTTTTGAAGCCTCTCCTCTGACTTACTGTTTCGCCTTTAATCTCAGTTTTTATTTAAGCTTTTTGTTTTATTTATCTACCTAAGGTTAAGATTTGCGTGGAGGCATCTGGTCCTGGATCATCGCAAAAGAAGCGGTTTCACTTAAGGTTTCTGCATTGTTATGGTGGACGTTGAGCCAGTGCTGGGTGTCTAAATGGGTTTTATTGAAAAGGAAATCTGTCAGAGCCTGATAAAAGAGAATGGGCTCCTGGACATGAAGAATGGGTCAGAGGGTTCATTCTGAAAGGGACTGCCTTTTCATCACTGCATGACTCATTCTTTGTGTGTCTGTGTGTGTGTGTGTGCATGCATAGTATTCAAATACCCAATCATGTGTATCCAGAGAGTGTGTTTCCTTGTTCGTTTGGTGTTTATTAAAGTGTGAGGGATAACATTTATGATAATGCAGCAATATGGTCATGGAGCTGAAGTCAGGAAAATATAGACATTTTTCTGTGTGTGTGCGAGACATTTAACTTGAGAAGCATTGTGTGATTTTATGTGTGTGAGTGAGTGTGTGTTCTGGCTCACTGAGGTATAGTGCCCTCTTACCTCACCGCTCAGGCATCCCTGTGCGGAGCAGAGCAGTGTGAACAGAGAGAGAGAAAGTCTCACAGTGAGTGCATTCATATACTGCTAGCATTGACAAAAGAGATGAAGGGAGCGAGGGAAAGTGAGAGAGGGGATCAAACTGAGATTTTGGAGGCTTAAACATCAAACATTCATATTACCGTTATGAATGACTAATCAGCAGAAATGGGTGTGAATTAAGCCCAGATTGGTTTTGCAGACTAGGTATTAAAATATAATTATCATCCAGCTATCCCATTACCCTACTAGTATGGGTTGGGATACATTGTACCTTGATTATTTATCCTCAAATGGGCTTGTCTATTGTAGCGTTACCTTCTAATTCACTGTTCTTCTGTCTCTCTTTCCCTTCTCATCTTTATTCCCCTCTCCCATTCTCCCCCCCCCCCCCCCCTTCATCCATCCATCCATCCATCCATACATCCATCCAAACTGCCTAATCCTGCTCCTTTGGACACCAGTAAGTGCCCCTTCTTGAGCAGGATTCCTAGAGTTCCAGTTGTGGCGCTGCGTCCCTCACAGGCCCCTTAGCAGGGCCCTCTCCTTCATATCGGGTGGCCTGGTTCACCGTGTCCTCAGACAACCCGAGCTGAACACAGGAAAGGGGCCACGATCTGGGGGAGGCCCACCTCAGCCTCAGCTCGGGATCTACAGCTCTACTGCTCTACCGCTCCCTCTCTCCAAGCAGCCACAATATAGTTATATGGTGTAATGCCTCTGACAGCCATACAGAAAGATGTTTAGACATGTTTTTGTGATTGTGAGAGTTTGAGTTGCTAATTATTTGCGTAGTGATGTAATGATGATTATATATATATATATATATATATATATATATATATGCAAGTAATTTTTTTCATATTAATATGTACACTATTTATATGATTATAGTATTATTAAAAAGAATTATTTTATAGCAATTTGTACTCCTATTTAATAATAATTGTTTCTGGAATCCCTCTAGCTATCTATCCATTCATTGATC